>NW_026623019.1:7507728-7810312 GCF_023065955.2 Ursus arctos | reverse complement strand
GTGCTGAGGTTGAGGGGGCCAGGCGGAGTAGTGTGAGGAGGGGGGCACAAAGAACCTTCTGGAAACAGGGTTCTGTCATGGAACCTGGGTGCCGGTTACACAACTGTGCCCATTTTGTGATAGTTCCTCAACTTGTTTATTCATGCATTGTGCATTTTTCGGTTTATACCTTACATTTTTAAACAAGATTTATTTACTTATTTGAGAGAAAAAGAGTGGGAGGGAGGGGGTGCGGCAAAGGGAGAAGGAGAGAGAGAATCTCCAGCAGACTCCCCGCTGAGCACAGAGCCCGATGCGGGGCTCAAGCTCACGACCTTGAGACCATGACCTGAGTCGAAATCAAGTGTCGGATGCTCAGCCCACTGAGCCACCCAAGCACCCCTGTCTCTGCTTGTATTCACATTAAACAGATAGACAATCATGGCAAGGGCATCATGCCTACTGTGATAGGTGGGTCCCAGCCAGGTCTTGGCTGCAATGGTTTATGAGGGGACCAGTCAATATCTTTCAGGCCCCAGTTCAGATGCCACTTTACCTCTAAGCTTTCCTTGTAAAGTCAGAATTCTCTACATGTATCTCTCTTCTGGGCTCCTGCCAGTCTTTGCTTGTATACTCCCTATTTTAGCGTCTGCTCTAATTTGTTTGGACTAGCTAGCTTTTTGCAAATGTTTCTTCCCCCACTGAACTGAACTCCCCGATACAGAAATCACGATCTATTTATCTGTATATCCCTCACAGCACCTAAAACACTGACGAATACGCTTGATAAACATTTGTTGGCCCAAGTCACCCCGTGCGGCACACGTGCGTTAAAGCCGTAAGTTGTCCTAATTAAGGTAGGTGACATTTTATTAATATGGCCCGTGACTTTAAAAGGAAAGATCATTAAGCACAGAGAAGAGGACGTGCTTTTGCATTGTTACCTCCGCCTTAGAAAATATTCCCACAAAGATATTTTGAGCATCTGCTAAGTGCCAGGCTCTTGGTTTATGAAAAAGATAATATTGTTCCTCCAGGAGTCCCCAGTTAGGAAACTGAAAAATAATATAAGAAGATACCAGCGAGCCTCAAGTTTTCTCAGAAAAAAATCACAAAAACAGAGAGACTGCAGGAACAAAAAATGAAGGAGAAAACTTTTTTTTTTTTTTTAGAAGAAAGAGTAGAGCTAAGCAGAGAAAAGCACATTAGCTTAATACACCAGCCTCCAAGAGTCATGGTCTCAGCAGGGGCCTGGTGTGGGGGCTGAAGAGGTTGGACATGGCAGTTTGGGTGCAGGGCTGAGGGGGGACCTCCCTGTGTCCCTCAGACACCCCCTTCCCTCCCTCAGGACATTAGTGCCTGCATTCTCCCTCCTGCCTCAAGGCTCCAGCCTCACCACTCCACAGCCCGCCTTGTCGACCCAGCTCTTCTGCCTGTCTTGCTCTCTCAGCGGGGCGTGCATGGCGTCGGCCAGCCTGGGCCCTAGCATTTTATCTCTTTTTTTTTTTTTTAAAGATTTTATTTATTTATGTGACAGAGAGACAGCCAGCGAGAGAGGGAACACAGCAGGAGAGTGAGAGAGGAAGAAGCAGGCTCCCAGCGGAGGAGCCCGATGTGGGGCTCGATCCCGGAACGCCAGGATCACGCCCTGAGCTGAAGGCAGACGCTTTAACGACTGCGCTACCCAGGCGCCCCTAGCATTTTCTCTCTTGCTCTAAGTTGGCTGCCTCCACGCTTGCTGGGCTGTCTCCCCCCCATTTCCCCGCTAAGAACGAGGCTCCCACAATCTGTCCCCTAGTTCAAGAAGCAAATACAAAAGTGGGGCTGGGCTAAGAGCATTTTGCCCAGAGGTGAATAGCAGGCGACTCCTGCATCTGACAGTCTCAGGACCGATCTCACAAGTAGGTGAAGAAGGGCACGACCTCTGTGCTTTGATGAGAGCAGGGCTGCAGACCCTCAGCCCTACTGACATGGGGGGGGGGGCTGTCCTGTGCATTGTGGGTCATCAGCAGCATCCCTGGCTTCTTCCCATTAGATGCCAGCAACACCTCCTCCAAATGTGACAACCACAGTGTCTCTAGTTAGTGCCAAATGTCCTGAGGGTGGGAAGTGGGGGTTCTCACCAATGTGAGGACCAACGATAGAGAGGGACCACAAACACGGGCATTTCTACCCAATGCATCAATCCATCTACCCAGCCACAATTTGACCAGTAAGTATTGATTATTAATAGCAACTGAATACCTATCAGTGCTAATAACTTAATATTAATTATTAAGACATTATTAGGGCTTAGTAACATATTATTACCTCTCGGGGAAGGGTAGGATGGTGAAGAAGCTTAACAGCGAAGAATGCAGCCACACCCCCTCTCAGGACCCTGGCTGGGCTGCCCTGGTCGATCTCGGGAACCCACTGACAGCAACTAGCTCAGACAAGATTATTTGAGGCTGGGAGCTCAAGGCCTCATTTTGTATGTCAAGCTTTCATGGATGAGAAGAGGGCCCGGTATAACACAGCAGTTGGGGAAGAAGAGTTAGAAAGAACTGTATTCTGGATTAAGAAGATGTGGTCCACATATACAATGGAATATTACTCAGCTATCAGAAAGAACGAATTCTCAACATTTGCTGCAACATGGACGGCACTGGAGGAGATTATGCTAAGTGAAATAAGTAAAGCAGAGAAAGACAATTATCATATGGTTTCACTCATTTATGGAACATAAGAAGTAGGAAGATCGGTAGGAGGAGAAAGGGATAAAGAAAGGGGGGGTAATCAGAAGGGGGAATGAAGCATGAGAGACTATGGACTCTGGGAAACAAACTGAAGGCTTCAGAGGGAAGGGGGGAGGGGGAATGGGATAGACCGGTGATGGGTAGTAAGGAGGGCACGTATTGCATGGTGCACTGGGTGTTATACGCAACTAATGAATCATGGAACTTTACATCAAAAACCAGGGATGTATTGTACGGTGACTAACAAATAAAAAAATATTATTATTATTTAAAAAAATAAGATGTTTCAGAGATACTGTTTAAAAATAAATAAATCAATAAAGTCCTGTATTCGAATCTCAGCTCCATCTCTTATCCCATGTGTGCATTCGGATAAGCTCCGTCATTCCTCTGAGTAATGCACTTTCCTGGCATCCCTGCAGGGAATTACAAGGTCTAAGAAGAAGTACGGGCTACCAAGCCTGGGAGCCAAGGAGTGGCGCGCTGGAGGGTTGGGGAGATGTCCAGAAGGTGCCCAGGAGTGGGGTTTGAAAGAATGAGTAGCTCAATGTATGAGCCCAACTGCAAAGGCTCACGTAGATGGACAGCCAGAGGCCTGCTGGGAGCTCTAAGCCCCTCACTTCCCAGCCCACGAAGGCGAAGCGTCACTGTGAATCAAAGAGTGCTCAGTCGCACGGCTAGAACCAAAACGAGGTTCTGGATGTTTTTCATGGGAGCTGTGCTTTCCTGAAAGGGGCAGACACACAAGGCTTGGTATTCCGTTTGCTTCAGCTAGAAATTCACAGTGAAGTGTGATCACAAATAATGCAACAAGCTCATAACAGAAATAATCAGTCTAGGAGGAGAATATGTTCTCTCTTTAGAAGAGTGTTAAAATACCCAAATGTTGGGAAAATGGACCCAGAAAGAAGGTAAGAGAAAGAAATCCTACGTAAGCAAAGATGAGAAGCTTTCACCCTGTTTCTTAACCCCCGAGAGCCTTGCAATGCCACTATTTATAAGATGTGAAGACCA
The DNA here is from genome assembly GCF_023065955.2 of Ursus arctos. Taxonomy (NCBI): domain Eukaryota; kingdom Metazoa; phylum Chordata; class Mammalia; order Carnivora; family Ursidae; genus Ursus; species Ursus arctos. The sequence goes on along the minus strand of NW_026623019.1, from coordinate 7,806,581 downwards.
TGTATACAACATATATGCATATGGGGGATAATCATTTAGAATATCTTTTGTGTTGTATTTCCATCTCCTAGAGTGATTGTCGCCCTGGGCTTCAACCACTGAAACAATTGATTTAAGAGCTTCAGGGGAAGGGTGGAAACCACTGTAACAATAAAGTTATTTCTCATCTCTGAGTAGCAAATAGGATTTTTGAGTCACTAGCAAGATAATAGACTTCAAAGCCAGGCTTTGGTGAGGAGAAATGAATTTTCAAGTCTTTGAGCTCCTATTAATATAACAGACGCTAGGACAGGAGGACTGGCTCAGAAGCTTCCAAGAACCTTGAGAAAAGAAGACTCTGGATATAATGTATGGGAAGTATTGGTTTCATGGATGGTCAGGGAGAAATCTGGGGTCTTGGGGCTTGGAGGATTGGGGGGAGAAGAAGGTAGGGATGTAAATGCAAATGTGTGGTTAGGGTTTCCCCCTTTTGGGAGATTCTTGAGTGAATCCAATACTGAGATTGATGGTCTGCTTCTTGCAGCAGAACCTCTGTGTTTTGCAACTTTGGGGGCACCCATTCCATTGCATTCTCTGGGAATGGCCCCTCCTGGACTTGGGCAGTGTTGTGGCATGGCCTGGTGAACACTTTCAGGTCTCTAGGAGAAATATGGCAGAAGGAGGCGAGGGAAGTAGCTAGAGAGATAAACCTGAGGAAGCTCTCTCAACTCCCCCGAACCTTGGTGTGTTGGGCAAAGGGTCTGAAACTTGCTGCTTGCTGGTGAGAAGCCACAGGGGTGCTAAGAGGAGGGCTATACCAGCAATAACCCCAGCGGGTAGGGGGGACAGAAATAGGCAACTGTCAAAGGCATGAAAATCATTGACACAGGCCTGCCACGTGCCTCAGGGGACACTATTTTCTGCCTTAGGCCAGATGGGACCATCCTTAGCAGATGACGATGTGAGCACAGCTACAGGTCCCAGGTCTGCAGAGAGGGATGTCCCTGGGCCGGCTGCCTCTCACTACCTATTATTAAGCATAACCTCACCCTTCACCTTCACTCAGAAGCCATCTTGAAAAAGGGTAAAGAAGGCAGAAACAGCTATGTGAAGAGTTTAAATACAAGTTAAGGGAATATTTGTCCTAAAGAGTCATTTTCATTGGGAGACACTGTTAATTGTCCGGCTAAATTCTGCCTCTTTCCCCGCCCTATTTCCCTACCATCCAGCCGGACCTGCAGGGAAGCTGGTAATGAGGGAGATTAAATCCGTTTCAGCGATTAAGGAAGCTCTTTCGTGTTTGATTTTTTTCCAGCATAGTGAAGTAGGCATACATTCGAAGTCTTGTCCACCACCTTGGTTCATAACTCCTAGCCCTTTAGACGAATAGCTCTCAAAATATTCTATCGCACTGTGTCTGGTGATCCCAGAAGTCCCCCGCTGTCCCAGAGAAGGAGAGATTAATTGCCGAGTGTGCAGTGTCCGTGACAGACTTACAGCGTGGGACCCTCGGGGCTGGACGCAGTCTAAGAGACCATCGCCTCGACGACACACTTTTATTTTCAGAGAAGAAACTGCAGGCCTAGAAGCTTCCACCTCTCGTCTCCCGGAACAGTCTTCGGGACCTCTGAGTTGCTGCAAAAAAAGTCGCGCGCTGGACTGGAGGCCCCCGAAGGTGCCAGGATGCCAGCCCCCGTGAGCTCAGCCTCCCACCATCCCCGCGCATGCGCCAAACATCGAGGGAGCTGTGACGCACCAGACTCACCCCTGCACCAGCTGAATGCACCGAATGACTTCAGTTCCAGACACAGGGAACAGAAAAACCGTCAAGGTGAGTCCTGCCCAAATTCCTGATCCACAAAGTCATGAAATGTTCAAAGCGGACCGGTTTTGGGGTGGTCTGTTACACAGCGCGGTGTCGGGGAAGATGAGGTGAAGGCGAACTCTCGGGCTCTCTGGGATGGAGGAGGTGGAGTTTAGGTGTGGCCTTGAGCATGGGGAGCCATGCGCAGGTGGAGCGGGTGGGGAGCTGGGGGTCGTCCCTGGTGCAGAGAGGATAAGGAAGCGTGTGGGTGGCGTACATGGACAATAGGCCGAGCTTGTCCGGGGTGACTCCAGTGTGGCTGGTGTGGGTGGAAACAGCTTCAGGAAGAAATTGTTTTTAAAAGATTTTATTTGTTTAGTTGCAAGAGCGCGCGCGCATGCGCACAAGCGGGGGGAGGGGCCGAGGCAGAGGGCGAAGCGGACTCCCCGCTGAGCAGGGAGCCAGATGCCAGCTCCTTCTGGGGACCCTGGGATCACGACTCGAGCCCAAGGCAGATACTTAACCACCTGAGCCACCCAGATGCCCCCAGGGAGAGATATTTGAAAAAATCACTGATGGCAGTCAGGGCCATGCCTAAAATTGGAGGTGCTTTTGCCACTGAGAAGGAGGTTTTCACATGAAGGCCTGGGCTCTGCTTATTGACTCCGTGTGAGATGCTGTTTATTGCAATGCTTCATGGTGATAAACAAGTTCACTGGCCCCACCTGAACCCCAATGTGAGCGAGGATTGTTCAGTGAGAGTATGAAAGGTATGGCTTGCCTTCAATCCATCTCAGCTTTGGGTGGTTTCCTGGTCTTAGATGAAATCTGAAACCTGCATCCCAAGGCTTCTAGAAGGAGACTCTGATTGACCCTCTGGCTGGTGTCGTCAATGTGCCGACGCAGCTATGCGGGCAAATCTGAAATTCCTCTCTTAAAGATTATTCTTTTTCAGCTTTCAGAATCCCCCTGTTAAGGCATAGCCATTCTGCTCATTCACTTGTTCAACAAATATTTCTTGGGAGCCTTTTCTCTGCCAGGAATTGTTCTGGGCACTTTCCAACACTGAGTAAGGCAGACTAGTCTCTGGTCCTGGGAAGCTCACATTCACCTGGGGAAAATTGATGGCAAACGAGTAAACAAGTGAGATCATTACAAGAGCTATAAAAAAAGAAACCAAGGCATGTAACCAACCGTGACCAAAGGTAGGGGACAATATTTGATAAGGGGTCATGGAAGGCCTGCCTGGGGAGACAATGTTTGGGTTGAGGTCCAAATTACAAGAAAGGAAGGGAAGGGTTTCCAGAAAGAGTAAGCAGCATGTGCAAAGACCCAGAGGCTGAACCCATGGGTACCTACAGAACGGAAAGGTCACGGTGAGAGCAAGGCCAAAGGCAGGCACATAGATCAGGAAGTCAGGTTCCCGGGTTGACCGCGTAAAGCCTCGTGGGGCCCAGTGAGGAGCTGGATCTCATTTTACATTTCATGGGGATCAAGAGGAGAGGGCACGAGCTGCTTTATTTCTTAAGCAGATCTTTGGCTGATGGGATGAGTTATCAATATCCGTGAGGAAGTTACCGGGGATGAGATCAAGTGTACGAGCCAGAAAGGTAAATAGTGTAGGCTCAGGGGCGGCTTGGTTTCTGTGGCAACTACTCCATTCTGCCTCATGCAAGCAGCCATAACTCACAGGTGAACAAAAGGAGTGATGCTGGATTCCGCTAGAACTTTTTTCTAGCAAAACAGGAGGTGGGCTGGATTTGACCCAAGGGGCCCCGGTTTGCAGACCTCCAGATTAGGTAATGGGAAAGGCAGCTGAGTGCGTCCAGCGGGGAGGTGGTGCGTGTTCCGTGGGAGCACAGAGAAGTCTAAGACCCAAGGCCACAGGCTCTGAAAGTGCGAGGGGCAGAGGGATGCCAGCCACAAAGCTTTTAAGTGTCCTAATTTTGCAGTGAGAGCCTGTGTGTGCACCTGTCTATGTCCAGGTGATGGACTGGGGTGGTTGATTTCATGGAACCCCGAAACTTAATAATTTTGGAGTCTTCTTTAAAGGAAATGAATATAAAATTACAAACACAAAATTAGGGACAGGGCCCTGGAAGAAAGAAAGGAAAAAAACCCATGCAAACGGCAGGCCCTGAAGCTTGTGCTTTATTAGCTTCAGGGCGAATCCACCTCGCTCGTGTTTATGTTTTTATCCCCCTGAGCTCTTAGCAACAATCGAAGCCTCATTATTTTAAGTCAGATTGTTTCCAAAAAAGCCTCCTTTAGTGACATCTGGTGCATGACGAATACTTTGAAACCCTCAGAATCCTAAAGATGAAAGAGCCACCTGCTCTGGGTATACTGTGGGGTCCTGCGGTGTCCGATTTGTCACCACGGGGTGCAGGGGCGCCCGCCCAGCCCCGTCCCAGGCCTTAATGACACACACAACGGCAACTCGATATACTGTCCTGCTGGCTTGTGAGGCCGACGTCCCACTTGCATCCCTCCTCCTGTATCTGCAAGACTGACCCTGGAACAAGAGGGAGTGTGTGCTGGTACTTTAGGAGATGAAATGAAAGACACTTTAGGGACCAGATTTCTTCCATTTTATCCTGAAGGATTTCACATGTCAGACTCAGTACCTCTCTTGATTCCATAAATCTTTACTGGGAAAATACTTTGATAAACGCCTGTGGTAGGAACGAAGTCTCCAATACATCTAAGTGTCAGTGCAATGGCTCTGTAGGGGTGGGGTTTGCTTGGTGGCTTAAGAGAGGGAGGAAAGAGAGAGAGGGAAGTGGGAGAGGGGTGTCGGAGCCAGCGGATAGTAGAAGGACATGTCTCTGCAAGTGCTCTCCCTTTGAATCCCACTCTGTCCTTTCCTTGTCACTTGAATCCACAGAAGGAAGGGTGGGAGGGAGGACACGATGTGCTCCATGTGCCTGGATTTCTTTGGAGACAGTAGACGTAGCTGAAGTCTGTAGCAGGAATGTGGAGGAGGGTGTTGGAGGTGCATGAGGGGTAAACAAAGCAGGTAAGGAAAATGGAAGCCATGGAAACTTCCAGAAAGTGAGGGGACGGTTTAGATGGTCACACAAGTCCTGGGATGAAAGTTGGTTCCACATTTAACCACGTCAGTGAAATACAGAGGGGCTGTGTCTCTGGCTCTGATGGCCACAGGTGCAGAGTCTGTCCCCAGGAGTCCCTGGGGGAGCGGCAGCAGTCAGCGGGCCCAGAATGTTGTCGAGCACACAGGAGTAACCCTTGGAGGCCCTTAGAGATACTGGGGGATTTGTCAAGGGGTTGAGTATCTTGTGAATAGGTACATTTTTTTAAATCCATGAGATGTGGGTGTAAATGTACTGTGACCCCACTGGAGACCTCACGAGAGTGAGCTCAGGGACATTTCGGTCACTGTGGGTTACCTTTTTGTCTCCTCCATGTGACTGTGAAGTCACTGAGGTCAGGAACCTTGGTCTCATCCATTTTTATAATTCTCCCCGTCCCACAAGCGCTCTTGTTCCTTCCTTCCCAGGGCCCAGCATAACCCTTGGCCTATGTGGTATGCGCTCCGTGATTATACATGTAACGAGCACATGAATAAAGAGTGAGCTAATAAAACACGCTCACACAGAAGTCTGTACACTGGCCCACACCATCCTTCATACCTGAGCAACTCCAGCTTCCTCCTGGGCTTTTGGTCCCTATCTGTCTGCCACGAGAGAATTAATGGTACTATCTTAACATCGTTCAGGCCGACATTTAGAATTATAGAACGACGGAACTGGAAGGGACCTTACACTTGGAGTCCAAAGCTTTCGATGAAATCTTGAGCTCCTTAAAAGAAAACCCGAGGCAAGTTTCAGTAAATCCCCATTTATCTGAAATCCAAACAACCAGGAAATGCGAATGACTGGAATCTTGTACATAGGTGATGCTGTGTTTTTATCTGTAAGGATATCTCCTGTATGCAAAGGTCTTTATGGGATGTTAAATCCTTTCGCTTACATTATCCCACTGAATTTACACACTCTCTTTTTAGCTAATGAGCTCCCCCATTTTATAAAGATTAAGTTACTTGCCCTGAATCACTCGGCTGGCAGGTGGAACCAGGGTTCAAGGCGGTCTGCAGACTCTAGGTTTAGAGTGCTACCCACATGCGGTGGGAAGCTTACAGTCCATGAACAACCAAAAGGCAAACTGATCCCAAGTATCTCCCCAATGAGAAACGCAGCTCCCAGCTTCTCTCAATCTCCTGTTTCTTCTACAGCCCCAGTGCTATATGGTAAAACCCCGAGACATAGGTTCCCACTGCTGTTCCACTAATTCTCCTGCCTTGTGACGGTCTGAATTCTGTGTTAACCCTGGGTCAGGAGGATGTTTTTGTTCAGTTTTGTACAGTTTTGTGGCTGTGAGAAATTACCACGAACTTAGTGTCTAGGAAGTCTTACAGTTCTGGAAGCCAAAAGTCTGAAAATGAGTCTTAAAATCCAGGTGTCAGCAGGAATTATTCCTTTTGGAAACTCCAAGGGGAATCCATCCCTCTCTCCTTCTAGCTTCCGGAGGCCGGTAGCATTTTAAGCTCCTGGCCCCATCACACCAGTCTCTGCTTCGAGCCCCGCATCGCCTTCTCCTGACGCCGGTGCGTTCTGCATCCTTTCATAGTGGCCTCTGCGATGACAGCTAATCCAGGATCATCTCCCCAACGCAAGGCTCTTAACTTCAATCACACCTGTCAAGGCCCTTTTGCCATATTCACAGGTTCTGGGAGATTACAGCATGGCCAAGGTTGGGGGATAAGGAGAACTGCATTGTCCTAACATACCAGGCTCTGTATTTTCAAAAGGAAGATTTCAAAATGTTACTTCCTAAGGGATTTATCTGGGAAGAGAACAGGAGAGCTATGGTGCACGAGGCCTGTGCTCCCAAGAAGGGGAAGAAGGGACCTAGCATCTGGAGCGTGGACTGTCCTCACTGATCCATCCCTTAGTCTCAGTTCAGAGCGCAGGTGGCAGTAGCCAGACGGTATCCACCAACAGAGACATTCCTTAGTCCTGGCCCCTGCCACCTGTAAGTGGAAGGAATGCCACATGCCAGTTTTTACGTGTGTATGATCAGTCATTGGTATCAGTCACTGGGGGAGGACCGCGGGGGCAGGATTTGGGTCTCAGCTTGAGAACCTGGACCGTCTCTGTCCTAGGGTTCGAATCTGTCTGAGCACATCCAGGGGGCCTGTGGGGCGGACCCACCAGGGGCCTCTCCGCCTGCAGAACCCAGGAGCCTGTTGGACAAGGCTCACCCCACTGGTGGCCAGAAATTGTGGAAGCCACGTTCTCAGAGCATCAGAAGTTGAATGGCTTTGGGGGACAAGGGCCACATCTGTGACTCGAATCACCCCCTGCACCACGCCCACAGGCTCGCGGCCAAGGAAGTTAAAGTGGGGACAAGCTGAAAGAACTGTTTCTCTAAAATCCCCAGGGACATCAGGAACGCAGGCAAGCCTTCACGGACTTGGCAGCCGGGGAGCTGGGGGTTCGGGCAGCAGCAGGACGTGGCTCGGTGCTTTTTGTAATGGCCTTAGCTGGCAGTTAGCAGGGGAAGGAACAACCGTGAGACCCATTTTAGGATTCTCCCCAGGAAGAGTGAAGGGATGAAGAGCTTTGAAGGTGAGCTGAGGCCCCGGGAAATTTGAGTTGCAATGAAGGCAGAGAACACCTGCGGCAAAATGATATTTTAAAATATTAATGGTGATCTTAATGTCCCTGTTATTTTCTGCTACCCCACAACCCCTTGACCGTTCTGTTTCAAGTCCAGACTTTGAGGTATTCCTTGCCGTGGAGAGTTGGTGTTATTGCAAAAACGGGGGGGGGGGGGGCTTTGAGTTTCAAAAGCCTAGCCTTGAGGGGACTTAAGGCATAAACAATAGATTTGGACTAATTAATACCTGGTGTGTTAAGGGAAGGCATCTTACCTAGAGAGGAGCTCAAGATTCCCGGAGTTTACTGGGGAGGGCTGGAGAAAGACAGGGGGACAGCCAAGAACGGTGTACGTTGTGGACTGGTGGGGGGGTGTTGGGGTGTGTTGTGCTCTACCTGTCACCAGCCTGGGCGTGCGAGAACTTCCAGTTCATCGGGAAAATCTGAGAACAAATAGACTTTGCATCTCCCTGCCCTAAGTAGCACCCTGGGGAAAAGGCCCAGCCCCAGACAAGTGGCCACCTGTGTGGTATGCTGAGGTGCATGGGGTCCTACACGGCCTCCCAGGTGCTGGAGTCCCCGAACTCCTCTGGCCCCTCAGTGGAGCTGAGCCATAGCAGAGACAGCTGCACCCAGAGGCCTTTCTGTGGCAATAAGGGACGGCTCAGTGATTGCGCTGATGGGAACTGGAATGTCTCAGCAGATGTCAACCCAGAGATGAGGCTACTTGCCCAATGATCCTGTTGACTCCTGTCCCCAGCTCACACAGGGCCCCAGGGAAAGGGGAGACCCCCCAATAGACTGTGATTCACTTTACGCTCTTCTAGCATAATGGGGACTTGATATAAATCAGATGATGTGGTAGAAAAATAAAGAAAGTCACATTCTGTGCACATCTGAATTAGGGGACTGAACTCTGCAATCTCTACTTACTGCGGATGCATTTACGGGAAGCCCCAGAGCCCATGGCTCATAGCGAGGTGTCATCTTGACAAGGCAGAAGTTCCAGTCCTTCACGTGGGGAGATGTGTTTTTCATGGGACTTGTACATTTACCTGAGTACCAGCATCTCAGCGCTGCTCTCGCATGTGAAGTTGCCCTCACTGACAGTCTGAAAAGATCACATAAAATTTCATTTTCATTTACCTATTACATCGTTCATGACATGGGGTGTAGGGGGGCAGCGGAAGTGGACAGAGAAAATTCCATACAAATTCTATGTTGTGATTTTTGTGAATTTGATGCTTTAGAACTACCCTGGGATGGATGTGGGTCAGAGGTCGTCTGTGCTGTTTGACATCTTAGAAAATTGGTCGAAGCAATATTGGCTCTTTAGAGAAAGCTTAGATGGGTTTTTGAATGTCTTGTGTAAAGTTTAGCGCACACCCCAAATAAAAGAGAATCGTATACTAAGCCACCACATTCCCACCCCCCAGCTTTAATTATTACCATTCTGCCAATCCGAAGATATACTTTTATTTATTTTTTTAAGATTTTATTTATTTGCCAGAGAGAGAGAGAGTGAGAGGGAGAGAGGGCACAAGCAGGGGGAGCAGCAGGCAGAGGGAGGGACTCAATCCCAGGACCCCGGGATCATGACCTGAGCTGAAGGAAGACGCGAGCCACCCAGGTGCCCTGAAAATACCCTTTTAAAAGAGGAAACACTTCATTTTAAAAGTGAGGTGATGCTGGGCTGAGGGTTACACGGGACATCTCTGCTCACACATCAGTGATCTGCTCACTTCTCTGAAGTGAGGCAAACTGTGCACTAATCAATATTCAATAATCAATAGCTATAATATTCCATAGCCCAGCCATCTGGGGCAGAGGGAGGTGGCCCACTAGCCTTGAGTTGACGTCACTTCTCTGAGAACTCCCAGGGTGACCTGGTCATGGACACAGGAGCCCAGAGTGAGCACTCAGCTGAGGCAATGAGACCCCTGGGATGCAGCATTTCAGGGCACCTCAGTGTCAGGGTCACATGTGTGCATGGTCAGCCAGTCACCCTCACTCCCCTCCCCCACCCCTTCTCTGGGGCTGCCATTTGTTTGCTCTGGTTTCTGACTCATGTTAACACCAGGAACTACAGACTTGCTTCCAAACAGCCTTCCTCATGGGATGACGCTCTTCTGAGCACAGAGGTGGGGTGGTGGCTTAACTCTCGGACTTCGTCAACGCTTGTCAATTCACTGAAGGCCGTGTGTCACCTGTGAGCCAGGAACAGGGCTGGATGCTGGGAGGTAGGTGAATGGCGGGCACTGTAGTCTGGAAGGGGCTTTCTGAATGGTTCACTTGTCTACTTAGATCTGAAGGCATGGGTTTCAAACCAGGCTTCCGTTCATCCCAGGGACCACCTGTGCCTGAATGGCCAAAGTCATCTTTCCTCTGATTCTGGAGGATGCTGGATGGGGCAGTAGTAATTTCATAATTCCCAGTATTTTTTCACACAGGTGTTCTCACTTGATTCTCAAAGCAATTCTATGGGGTGGGTCCTTTATGAGAGTGTCTCTTTAGAACTGAAGTAGTAGTACTTAGCGATAGTACTTAAGTAATTTGCAAGAGATTCAACAGCAGTAAGTTTCCTGTTGTGATTTGAACCCTTGTGCCTTAAGCTGAATTCTTTGATAACACACCCACACACCCGGGTAAGGGATTTTTAAGTGGATAAGCAGTTCTTTGCTGTAAGAAATAAATATGTTTCTATTTCTATGTCGGTCAGGATGGGTAAGGTTGTGCTGTAGTAACAACCACAATGAAAAGGGCCTTGTAGGTGACAGAGGAAGGTTGAAAGCTTGGGGACTTGGGAGGGAAGTGCTATAAACAGCTCCCTGGGCAGTGGGGGTGGGGGACCTGAGGGGAGCTCACAGACACCCCAACCTCTCAGCCTAACCGTCTACTCTTGCCTAGTTGGTGTCGGTCTGAAAAGGCAGCCGCCCGTCCATATACTTTCGAAAGCCTGTGTGCCCCCCGAATCATCTCTGCTTCCTTTCCTGATGATGGAGAGCTTGTGTAACTATTAAACTCAGAGGGAGTAGCCACAGAGGGGAATGACATTCTCCCACCTTGCACCTCTGGTCTCCCCACGGAGCTGATTTCAGCCATCAAATGGGGCCCGGGCAGAAGGAGGGTAGAGTGGGGAGCTCTTTCCAGGAGACGAAGGATGCTGGGCTTTCAGGTCTGAAAGGGAATCCAGTTTCATCACTAATGACCACTGAATAGCTAGTTGCATTCAGGGTCTCTCATGGGCCGGGTGTGCGAGAAGGTCCTTACGTTCACGACGGGCCTCAAGCTGAGGTGTTGGAGGTCTCTGGGTGAGACTGCTGCGAAGCCACCAGAAGAGCTAGCAGGCTCAGAGGCTGACTTCTCCATAGCTCTAACGCGTCCCATTCTGACCACGCTGTTTGAGGTGCCCTAGGGAGTAAAAACACATAGAAATCCTGTAATTTTTAAAACTATATCACAGATATGTGCATCGTGTCAATTAAAACAATTTTAAAAACATATTTATATACTTTAGAGAGAGAGAGAGCATGCATGCATGAGAGAGTGAGCTTGGGGAGGGAGAGGGAGAGGAGAGTCCTCGAGCAGTCTCCCCATTGAGCGCAGAGCCCAACATGGGGCCCAGTCCCAGGACCCTGAGTTCATGACCCGAGCCAAAATCAAGAGTCGGACGATTAACCAACTGAGCCACGAAGGCGCCACTGCATTTTTAAAATGGCAATATTTACTGCCATTTTCTTACCTTCTTTTGACATTTTTTTGTTTTAGTCTAATGTTCAGAAGCCCTAAAATCAGAAATTGGCCTTTGGTGGCATCTGAACGTTTTGCCCAAACTTCTTGATTTTGTAGGAGACCTGGTCCCAAGAATAGGGTATTGCTTCATAAGCCATTGATTTATTCACGTTCTTGATTTCATTCAACTTCTCCAAGCCACATCAAGAAACCTCTCATGTGCTGTGTCTGCCATCACAGACTGACTTTGAGGCTTTTGAGGTAATTGTCTGAGTTTTTATGGTTCTAAAAACTGTTCACGGCCCCAACTCATATGTCATCAAGGAAATGCAACTGACAACAATGAGATACCCCTGCTTACTTGGTAGAATGGCCAAAATCCAGAACACTGCCAACACCAAAGGCTGGTGACGACGTGGAGCCTCAGACACTCTCGTTCATTGCTGGGGGAACAGCCACCTTGGAGGACAGTTCAGTGCTTTCTCTCGAAACTAAGCATACTCTTACCATACGACCCAGCAATCACGCTCTTTGGTATTCACCCAAATGAGATGAAGGCTTAGGTCCACAAAGAAACTTGCCTGTGAATGTTTATAGCAGCTTTATAGGTAACTGCCGAAGTGTGGAAGCAACCAAGATGTCCTTCAGTAGGTGAGGAGATCCATAAACTGCGGTCCATCCAGACAATGGGGTGTGATTCAGCGCCAGAAGCAAATGAGCTAGCAAGCTGTGAAAAGACATGGGGGATCCTTAAATGCATATTCCTAAGTGAAAGAAGCCAACGTGGAAATGCTCCATACTGTAGGATTCCAGCTCCATGACATTGCGGAAAAGGTAGAAACTTTGGAGATGATGGCAAGATCAGTGGCTGCCAGGGGCGGAGGGCATGGGCGGAGAACAGGCAGAATACAGTGGATTTTGAGGGCAGTGACAATACTCTGTATGACATAATGCTGGATGTACATCATGACACATCTGCCCAAACCCACAGAATGAACCGTTGTGTACACTGCGGACTATGGGTGATGATGATGCGTCCACGTAGGTTCACCCTGGGTTAAGAACACACAATTCTGATAGGTGATGCTCATAGTGGGGGAGGCTGAGTGTATGTGCGGGAAGGGCCATGTGGGGAATCTCTGTATCTCCCTCTCGGTTTTGTTGTCAACTTGAAATTGCTCTTAAAAAATGTCTTAAAAAAATAAAACTCAAACAAAAAATCCTGGGGCGCCTGGGTGGCACAGCGGTTAAGCGTCTGCCTTCGGCTCAGGGTGTGATCCCGGCGTTGTGGGATCGAGCCCCACATCAGGCTCCTCCGCTATGAGCCTGCTTCTTCCTCTCCCACTCCCCCTGCTTGTGTTCCCTCTCTCGCTGGCTGTCTCTATCTCTGTCAAATAAATAAATAAAATAAAATCTTTAAAAAAAAAAATCCTATTCATCTCAAATGTGCAGATAATGGACACAGGATGCCTTTGCTTTTAAATTATCTGAATAATTGCCTCCCTTCCCCTATAAATTGCGGTAAATAAATCAGTTATATAGGTGTGTGTGTATCACCATAAAACATATATTCAATAACATGTTTCGATACTTTAGAAATCATACTTACAATCAAGTTCGATTCTTTTTAAAAACAACGCACTGTAGGCTACGTGGATATGAACATCTCTCATGCTTTCTTTTACATCCCATCCATTTTCTAACCAACATCTGCATCGTTGGATTGTTTCACTTTGGAACATGTGCTTTGTTGGTTCAGCTCAGGATTCGTGTATCCAAACACCAGCCCAGCCAAGCAGTGACAAATCCAGGGTCTCTACACTTAGGTAACTATGGTGGTCATTGGCGCTGGTCGCCAACGTTTCCCAGCACTTCACTTCGGTCACGTCCCTTTTTCCCTGTGATGGGGAAGGTGATGGGATCACTCTGGCTAAGGAGTTGGAAGTAGAAGCTGCCCTCTGGGGCCAGAGCGCTCGACTCCTGCTATAAGATGTCTGGGGCTTAATGCCCTTTGCCTGGAAAACTGGTGACCTTCCAGATTATGGTGGATCTGCCAGTGTGGGTCCTGGAGTCAGGATGACCCAGAGCTGGGATGGACGTATAAGACGAGAGAGAGAAATAAACCTTTGTATTTAAGCTCCTGGGGTCTTTTTCTTCCCATAGTATAGCCTAGTCCAACTGGACTGGGAGAGAATATACTGTACTTCTTAAAGAAAGCATTTTAAACTAACTAGGTTGGTTTCCAGTCTGACAAGATAATACCATATTAAATTTCTTTTCATATGTTTTTATCTCTGTTGCAACCAAGAGATCATATGACAGCACACTAATGCTAACACGAAGCTTTTGATCATGGGTGCAAATGATCATATTTCTATCTACATTGGACACATCCCGTCAATATGCAGAGCAACCATTTTGCTTGTTTTAAACCGCATGCCTCAGTTTCCCAGCATAGGAAGGGTGGGAGATGAAAAATATTATGGGAGAAAGTGAGCCATTTTGAATCTGGGTCCCTCCTCTGTAACCAGAGAAGTCAACCAACTCTACATCAATTTTGGCTTAGAAGCTGAAGAGCAGATTTTACTGTGCAGAATAATCTCATACTATGAAAGGAAGTCTGAGGTCTTTCTGGCTGATGACACCAACAACCATCATTGTTAATCTGCTTATGGAACCTTCTAAGAAGCACATCATGACTTGGGAAGGAAAAGAGTCTGGGGACTCAGACAGACCTTGGATCACATGACAGCTCCTGAGCCGACTGCTGGGTGATCTTGGGCAAGGAGCATAGTCCTTCTGTCTCTGATCTGACGACTCTAAAGGTGGGATGATAACTTGTCCCGATGGTTAAATGAGAGAATGCAGGTAAAGTGCTCAGCACACAGGGTGCTCAGCACACAGTGTGTTTAATAAGTGGTGGTTGCTGTTTTCGTTGTGACTGCTATTTGGCAGGTTTGTGAAACGGAAGCAACTCTAAGGTAGAAAAATCGTTTTGACAGAAGAAAGGAACAGAGCCTCGGTCACATGTAAACCTACTTGCTGTGGAGTGATTGAGATATCCAACACCCACATCGGGCTGGGTAACAGCAATATAATTTTCTGCGATGAGATTGCTTGTTTCAGCCAGAGGGTGGGGGAAAAAAATAGAAAGAAGCTGTGTTTTCTCCTCTGTGGCGTCCGGCACAACACACACTTTGTTGCAGCCCTAAAGGGAAAGAGGGGGTGCGTTCGGTCAGACAGGAAAGCCAGCAGAATTCAGGAACAGGCGGGATTCAGCGAGAGGTCTGACCTCTTGCTTCCCAACTGTAGAAGTGGAAGAAGATCCTTATTCTCTCTTCCCCTCGGGGACCCTCCACTGTAAGTAGGTATTGGCCCCCCACTTAGCTAACACGGGGTTGTTGTGAGCAGAGTAACGGCACAGTGAGCACTCCCCAAGTACTCACACATGCTAACGCATTTCACCGTGAGACCAGGCGGTAGGTTATGGCGACCACTCAGACAGAGATCACTGAGGCACAGAGGCACTAAAGCCCCACTTCTAGTAAGTTGTGTGTGTGTAGGGGGGAGGCGAGGCTCTGAGAAGGGGAAGTTTCCAGAGTCTGTGCTCTTAACCGTTAGGTTGTCTGGCGTCTCATGATAGTGCATGCTGGGCCAAACATCTCGTACACAGAAGCTCTTCTAGAATGATCACATCTCTTCTCTATCATGCAAAAGCACTTCCTGTCCCCCCAAATTCTCCACATCAACCGGGATGCAGTCGAAGGCCATTTCCTTTAAGAAATGTTCTTATATCCTCTGATTTCCTCGTTCTCCTTTTCTCTTGAGTGCCTGAGGTACTCACTGAGCCTCTGAGGAGATCCATTGGTCAGATCTATTCCCTACTGCAAGGAAGCTCGAGTTCTTAAGAGTTAAAACCATTCTAAATATTGAACACAGAACACAAATTTGGTATTTTAAATCACCCCACCTCATTATGTGCGGAGAAAAGACAGTCGTAGGCCCAACAACGGAGGTTGCTTTTCCAGTTTGACGTGGCACCTGACAGAAAGTTCTGGAACCTCTGGAATGAGGAGATGCTCATGCTGCTTCAAAAGCCCCCAGCCTGTTCATGAAGGCGGTGATGAGTTATTTTTAAAATTTTTAGAGTTCAGAAGGAGCCATGGCTAATTGGTGGCTCTCTGCCGCATGAGTTTCTTTGGCTTTTGATCAGAATTATAGCCACTTCACGTGCACATCAGAGGCTCGGATTGGCACATGGTGACTGGATTTGTGAAACATAAATGACCAGTGGCCTTGATGGAGGTATTGGAGCCAGAATTAGCAAGTGACCGTGCTTGAGCGGCGTGCTTCCAGGACGGGTCAAACGTGCACCGCATCCCAAATGAAGGGCGGGCAGTGACTGTGGCCCTGAGTTGGTTTGCTTATTAGCCTCATCGCCTGGCCGGGGTTTCACTGATTTCACCACCTCCTCAGTGTCTTAGTCTGCTCCGGCTGCTGGAAGAGAATATCATCACCTGCGAATATCGTAGAATTTTATTTCTCATGGTTCTGGAGGCTAAGAAGTTCAAGATCAATGTGTCGGCAGGTTCAGCTCTTTTCCTGGCTTGCCCAGTGGCTTCTTGCTCCATTCTCACAGGGGTGGTGGGGGGTGGGGAGAGAGAGAGAGAGAGAGATAAAGGGATAAAGTGCTAGTCTCTCCCTCTTCTCAAGACACTAAACCCGTCATGGGATCTCTACCCTCTTGTTCTCATCTAAACCCAGTCATCTCCCAAAGGTCCCACCTCCTAATACCATGAGATTGGGAGTTGGGGTTTCAACATATATATTTGGGGGGGGGGTACATAAACACTCAGTCCATAACACTTGGTATTTATGCGTCCCTATTGAAAATCGGGACTATTAATTGCGTGATGCTGATTTTTCTCTTTTCTCCCATTTCCTGCTGCCTGAGTTTCATTCCCCTCCCTTCTCTGTCCTACTCCTTCCCTGAGAGGCCAACCCCAGTAGACTGCTTGCTTTCTGGATTCGAGTTGATTTGGCCAATGAAAAGTACCATCAGAAGAGCAGAGAGTGGAAGGAGAAAAACAACGTATTTATTCCTTCTCGCTCTGTCACCTTCTCTGTGTTGTTCTGGAAATGGCTGCTCCCCTTTTTGACCAAAACTTCTGTTGGGCAGTGTCGTGTTCCATGGCTTCAGGCCTCAATGGGGCTCCTGCATCAGTGTCCCGTCCTCCCCTTCAGGCCCAGGAGTGTTCATGGTTTCCTGGCTGCTGGGTTCTGGGCACCTCACTATCTCTTGTCTGTTACCTTAAACCAGGATTTTCAACCTCAACACTGTTGATATTTGGGACCAGATAACTCCTTCTTGTGGGGGGACTCCCTAGCCTCTACCCACAAGATACCAGTAGCAGCTCCCTTAGTTGTGAGAACCAAAAATATCTCCAGATATTGTCATGTGTCCCCTGGTATGCAGTCATCTCTAACTTGGACACCGCTACCTTAAACCTATCTCTGTAAACAGCCCTTTCATTTACAAACATCTTTAAATATTCCCGTGTGTTGTCTATTTCAGGATGCTGATGAAAACAGGGATAAATAATAAGATAAATGGAATTGATTTATCATTTATTACACCAGATTGGAGGAAGAATCTTTTAAAACATGGGATCCAAAGAAGAAAACAGTGTAAAAATGACCTTGATTGGTGGCAAGCCTAGAACGATTTATCATCCCAACGCAGCATAGCCTTTGGCAGTTGAATATGGCTGCCATATTGAAGCAGTTGTTTCAAACTGGGGCCTCAGTGTGGGGAAGGGGCGCATGGTCTAAACTCCTGGGTACACAGTGACCATAGTCAGTGTTCTGGGCTTAGGCTGCTCAAGTTGAAATCCCAGCTCCACGGCGTACTAGTCCTATTAACTTGGTCATGTTCATCTCTCTCGGGTGGGGCCTGGACAGGGTTATTGTGTCCAGAAGTTCTTCTCTCACCTGGAAACTGGGTCTAATACCATCTCAGATGATTGTGAGGGTTAATTGACTTAATTACTATATGTGAAATTCTTAGCACAGTCCTGACACATTGTAAACTTTGAAAGAATGGTAATAGGTTTATTTCTGAATCACACACACACACACACACACACACCAAACCACACTGGGCACACACTTACTAATCATAATGAATATGCTAAACCTGACTTTCATTTGAAAAAATTAAAAATGATAATTCATGAGATATAAATTCATACTCACTGTATAGATTTAAATAATATTAGTATTCCCTCCTTTAAATATACCTTGCATATCCTACTCCATTCCTCAGATATAACCATTATTAATCTCAGCTTAAACTTTATCACATTGCCATTTGTAGGTTGAAAATCATCAACTATTGCAATGCCACATTGTTCATTGTAATAGTGGCAGGTGTGTTCTTCTAATTTTGTTCTGTGCATTTATACACCATTAGATATACATATGCTATGTGGCATTTATAAACGGGTGCAATAATGTCTTTCTTAACCAACAATGCGCTTGGAAGTCTTCCCATGTCCATCTCATTCTTTTTACAGTCAGCATAATATTCCACTCAATGAGTGACTCAAAATGTACATAGACTCTCCTTTGTTGATATGAATTTTCCAGTTGTATTGCTGTATACAAACTATGGTGTAATTAATACCTGTTACAAAAATATTTGCACAGATAGGTGAGTATTTCTGCAGAATGGAATCCTAAAGTAGAATTGTGGGGTCAAGGGGTATAAATACATTTAAAAACATAACAGATTTGCCAGCCTTTACGCACCCACTGACAGTATGCAGGACTGCCAGTTTTCTCAGTCCTCATCGCTGCTATATATTGTCAGGCTTTTAAATTTCTGCAAATGTGATGGGGATAGAAAAAGACAGCTCATTATAGTTTTAATTTGCATTTCTCTAAATACTAGTAATGCTGAATATCTTTTCATGTGTTTATTGGATTTTTGCTTTTCTTCTGTAAATTGCGTGTTCATATCACAAGCCCGTGGGATATTTGTCTTTTTCAAATTGTAGGAGCTCTTTATAGGTGCTGGATATACACCTTTTGTTTGTTATACATGTTGCAGACATCCCTGTTGTCACTTGTCTTTTTAACTTAGTTTATGGTGTCTTGCATCACTTCGAAGTTATGATTTTTTATGTGATCAAATCTATCAACTGTTTCCTTGTGAGCGGTGGAGTTATTGGGCCCAACTTCTAGAAATCTGGGACATTATACTAAGGTACCCTCAAGTCAGAGTCTGGATGTTGCCTTGAACTGAGACATCTATGGTTTATTTTTTACCCTTTATATTAATGGTGGTGTCTTTTTGCTTGGGAAAAAAAATACGACACACACGCAAAACCAAAACTGAGGACACGGATACATGTTCCTACCAACTCAAAAACAGACAAAGAGTCGTCTCCTAGCAGACGGTCTCATTAAAAACACACACGGAGTTCTCAGTGAACATAAAGTTTTAATAAGGAAGAATAGAAGGCCAGTGTGAATGAAGTGTGTTTGTGTAGACATCTATTTCTTAAAAAGTATGCCCTTGAAACTTTGTGCTCTGTAGTAATGCATCAGTAAGCAGTTGCTTAAAAATGATCAGCCAATGTAGGATGCTATTATTTTTTTATTATTCTTCTTAGAAAGCAGGAAACTGTAGCTCAGTGATCATTTTCAAAGGTCATGTAGCTGGTAAGTGGCAAGACCAGAAATGAAACCCAGCTATTCTGCCAAACCTGATTCCCTTCTCGTTCTGTAGACAGATGTTTGTATACAGTCAAGGTGTGTGTGTATGTGTGTGCGCGCTTTTTTTTGGTCTCTGTATGTGTAGTGTATCTGTGTGTCTCTGTGTCTAGGGGTGTGTGTGTGTGTGTGTGTGTGGACAGAAAGAAAAAGTCCAGAAGGCCAGCCTGGAGGCTGGAGACCGGGGAAGAGTTGAGGTTGCAGTTGGAGCCCAAAGGCAGCCTGTAGGCAAAACTCCTTCCTCTTAGGAGGTCTGTCTTTTTCCCTTGAAGCCCAGTTCCTTCACAGAAACATCCAGCATCATGTGTGGCCAAATATCTGGCTACCATAACCTAGTTGACAGACAAAATTGACCATCGCAGAGAGGGAGCTATATTTTATCAAATGCATTTGAAGTATGCATTGTATGATTTTCTCCTCTGTTGATACACATAATTTTATTATTATATTTTGAATATTAGACTCTCCTTGCATTTCTAAGAGAAGTCATACCAGTTTTAACACACTAGATTTCCAAATGTTTTGAAAGATTTAAAATAGGGGCACCTGGGGGTTCAGTCAGTTAAGCGTCTGCCTTTGGCTCAGGTTATGATCCTGG
This sequence comes from Ursus arctos, assembly GCF_023065955.2. Lineage (NCBI taxonomy): Eukaryota > Metazoa > Chordata > Mammalia > Carnivora > Ursidae > Ursus > Ursus arctos. The sequence continues at coordinate 7,787,011 of NW_026623019.1, read as the reverse complement.
AGTCCTGGGATTGAGTCCCGAGTCGGGCTCCATGCTCAGCCGGCAGCCTGCTTCTCCTTCTCCCTCTGCTGCTCCCCCTGCTTGTGCTCTCTCTCCCTCTCTCTCTCTGTCAAATAAATAAATAAAATCTTTAAAAAAACAAGATTCAAAATAACAAGTTTTGGCATGGACACTGGGACAGGGGTATAAATGGCAATGTCTTTTTGGAGAGTAATTTGATAGTATCAATGAAAATTTTAAATATATCTCTTATGACCTGTCAATTCCATTTTTTCCCCTTCGTATCCCTGAAAACACATTTTCATGTAAACAAAGAAGCATGGGCAAAGCTGTTCATTATATCATTGTATATAAGGTGAAAAATTGGAAACAACCGAAGTATCACTAGGAGGGGAGTAAATGAACAAACAAACATATAGGAAATACTGGCAGCAGTCAGAAAGAATCTGCTGGGTCTATACATATGTACCAGCTTAGAACTCTCTGACCTTGATAGTTTAAAATTAAAGCAAGCGGGGTGCCTGCGTAGCTCAGTCGGACTCTTGATTTAGGCTCAGATCATGATCTCAGGGTCCTGGGATTGAGCCCCGCTTCAGTCTCTGCACTAGGCGGGGAGTCTGTCTGAGAATTTCTCTCCCTCTCTCTCTGTCCCTCCCCCCTCCACTTATGCGCATGCGTGCTCTCTCTCATTCTCTCTCTAAGATAAATAAATCTTTAAAAAAATAAAAAAATTAAAGCAAGCTTCAGAGCAATAACCACAAAATGACATCACTCGTATTAAAAATTTTCATATGTTCATTATGATATAAATACAAAGAAAATAATTTAAATTATACCTATCACACTGATAATAATTGTTACCTCTGGAGGGGTGTCAGGGAGGATTGTTATTTATCTGTACCGGTTGCATTTTTTACAACAGAAAGTACTAATATATTATTTATATAATTTCAATTTAACATGAAAAGTTTTAAATTTACAAAATTACTTTCATCTCAAATATTAGAATTCAGTTTTGAATTTCAGCATGTGAACTGTATACATTAAAAGACAAATTACAAAGTAGCTAATATAACATCTTAAATTTATGTTGAAAATTACTGAACTCTTACAATATTATTCTAATCCGCAGCATGCAATGTCTAATCTCGAGACAAAAAGTGAATGTATTTTATATAAAGTCAGATAATGGCGCTTGGACAAGAATCTTCTGCTAGTTTGGATAACACGAGTAGATATGAGGTCTCATTTTGGTTCACATGATAGTAATTTGAAAAGCCAAGATATATTATTCTTTCATAAAATATTAGTTTTGTTACTAAACAATTCCCAACATGCTGGGCATTGTGCCTCCATATTTCACAGTAATAACCAAGGGGAGAAAGTAATAATGTTATGATTTAATAAACACGGTTTCATATAAAAAACTAACAAACAAGTGGAAATATTTCTTTATAATTTCATTAGAGAAACTAAAATGTCCTCTAGGCAATCAAAAGCTGAAAATTATCTTCTGATACTTTAATTACACTGATCAATAACAAATATAACTTTCATGAGAAGGTTTCTTTCGAGAAAAAAAAATAATAAAATAATATAATAAAATCTCACACTTATTTTTATTCTTATGGATGAATTTAAGCTTTTTTTTTTTTGATACTAGAAAGGAAAAAAAAAAAACAAAACCTGCCTTGCTTTATCATTGGAACACCTTTCTCAAGAGAATAATCTATTTCCAGCCAGTAGAGCCCTGTGCTTTCTACAGTGACGTAGGTCCAAAGGGAAGGAAGTCTCTCTTGAGAGAGATCACGATTTCCCCTACATTTTCCTGGTACCCGATGTGTACCTCCCTCTGTCCATCCACCCCGATTCGGCCTGGAATTCCCTTACAACCTCCCATTTTATGATTCCTCACTCAAAACCCAAATTGGAGCCGGCTTTACGGTCATCTGCGCTCAGTGCTCTGCGGTCAGAAGGGCCCCATGCTTCAGAGGGGAGGGGAGTGGGGGAATGGGATAGGCCGGTGATGGGTATTAAGGAGGGCACATATTGCATGGTGCACTGGGGGTTATATGCAAGTAATGAATCATGGAACATTGCAGCAAGAACTGGGGATGTACTGTATGGTGACTAACATAACAAAATAAATATTATTAAAAAAAAAAAAAAGAAGGGCCCCATGCTTGGTTTCATGCTCTGCTGTTATGTCTGGAAGCACTTAACCCTTCTGTCTTTGAACCTGTGTTTTGTACGTGAAGCCTGATGGAAGAGTGGAGTACGTGCCTGAGGCTTGCAATAGGCGTGCCTCCCTCCCTTGCTGCCCCATCGGGCCATGGTGTTCAAGACGTTTCATGAGCACAGAATTCTGGTGGGCCCACGAGCAAGGCGGTTCAAGGTGAGTACAAGGTCAGGACGTTATTTCTACGACAAAGTGAGGGCACTGATATCCTGGAGAAGTCGCACGCTCTGCTCTAACCCGAACTTATATCAACACAGAAAGAAGGCAGTGGTGTCCTACAAAACAGGAACAATGAAGGAATCGTGTCATGCTCTTGCTTACCCATGTCACTTCCCTCAGGCCACCGTGCCACGACGGCCACCAGTACCGTATTAACCAACCGGCTGAGCTGAAAATGATATATGCCAGGAATAGGAAAGATAGAGCAACCCATAGTTTCTTTTCTTTTAGTCCCTCCTTCCTTCCTCACTGAAAAGCTGAAGGTAGAATGAGCACACATCAAGAAATGAAATTAGGAGCGCCTGGTGGCTCGGTTGGTTGAGCCTCTCTTGATTTCGGCTCAGGTGGAGTTTTCAGGATCCTGAGATCCAGCCCCACGCAGGACTCTGCGCTCAGCAGGGAGTCTGCTCGGGATTCTCCCCCTCTAGCTCTGTCTCTCCAAATAAATAAAACTTTACAATGAAGAAGTGAAATTTAAAAAGTTCAGTTAGTTCTGTGCTGTATTTCCACTGTTCTGGTAAGAATGAAAAACATATGCCTGTGTGAGCTCCACAATACAAATTGTGTAACGTTGGTCATTCTGCATGTTAATTAGGTGCTCTTAAATTTGCATTTAAAACTGGCGGGTGCACAATATAAAGATGAATGGTAACATTCATGAAAATGATTTAATTTTGAAATTTTTCTTTACTTAGAATGTCATTAAATAGCAAATAAAACACACCATGACAAGTCGAGAGACTGAGAAAGAAAGGAAAAGCTTTATATTTTAGTACCATCAAGGGCATGCTTTTCCAAATTTTGGTAAAAAGGACCCCAGATTTTCATTGTGCATCGGACCCTGCAAATTATGTAGCTAGCTCTAGTTCATACCCCTCTGCATGGAAGTCGTCTTTGGTTCCTACCACTGCCCATTCAAAATGATTTGTTCTTTGCCTTTGCCTTCGAATTATTTTTAGACTTGTATTTAGCGCTCTATTTTGCCCATGCTGTGTGGAATTACGATGTAACTTCCGGATGGTGTAATTTCCTCCAAATGTCACCTCCATCAGAATCACCTGGGAGGGGTTGGGGCTTGTGGCTCTGATAACAAGCTCTGCCTCGGGTTGGGGGACCACTGGTGTGGGGCACGGGGTCTCCAAGTGTGGGCTGAGGACCAGCAGCACCAGCCTCACCTGGGATCTTATTGGAAACACGAATGTGTGGGCTCCCACCCCAGTGTCTAGGGTGGGGGCCCAGCTCTCTAGAGGGTTCTGCAGTCCGGGGACTACTGATGGAGCAGACAGCCCATGAGCTCTGGGGCAGCTAGACTGGGGCTTGAGCTTGGCCGAATCACTTACTAACTGACTTTTGAGCAAGTTTCCTCTCCCCAGGATAGGCTGAGAACTTGAAACCGGAGGAGAAAACTTGTAATACTTGCAAATGCCCTATAAAAAGTCTCTTTGTTTAGAAAGCATACTTCCTGCCTTTGTTGCTATTGTTCAAGAACAAAGAGAAGTCTAATCTGAATGCACTGAGAGGGTTCTCATTAGATATTCACAGCCACCCAGCCCCCCAGGATCCCCCAGGAGAGCAGGAGAAGGAATGCGGCCAGGTCTTGCTGCAGAGCTGGCTGTGGGAGGGGAGCCCTCTCAGAGGTCAGCACCCAAGGAGCCACAGAGCGAGCTGATCCAGCCCAAAGGTACTGCAGTGGGTGGAAGAACCCCAGTCCCAGAGGTCGGGAGGAAATCCATCACATCCGAGCGCTGTGTGCACTGCATTTATTACGAGACGAAACAAACCGTGCAACTCTTTCACCTAACTTTATTTAGCTCCCAGTACCTGGGAATTTCTATGTCATTGTGACACAAGAGAAACTGTAGTTTTACCCAGCTTGGAGAGAGAGCCCTAATTCTGGTAAGCTGCAAGAACTTTTTTCAGCATTCGATTTAATCAAATGGTTAAAACCGAAACATACGGAAGAAAGACACAGAAATCCTAAGCTCTGAATGGTCCCTCTATGATTGTTTGTTTGTGGGTACAGGGGTGTGTGTGTGTGTAATTATGGGTTTATTGTTTTATTTGGTGATTACAATACCAAGTAAAATGCCAGTATCAGTAATGTGATATTTATTTTGCATAACATTGAAATACTAGTGTTGATCCTGGCATTTTTATGTTTTTTAATGTATTCGGAGTTCATGAAATAAGAAGTAAAACCAAATATTTACTATGTAACAATTAAACAATTAAATGTACTCTAAACAAGTGAAAGTGTCTATTTTAAAAGCATGCATATTAAAAAGACATTGATATTCCAAAATCACTTGTTAGCAATACAATTAGTAGAGTAATGCTCAAAAATACTATGTAAAAAGAAACACTTGATCAACACTGAAAAGTTGTAAATTAAATATTACTAAAAAGTTAAGTTTACATTAAAAATATACAGCGTCACGATGAGAGTCCATTTTGGTTTTCCAGCTATTGCTGTTCTTTGATACTTTAGGGGGGGACAAAGGTGAAGTTAGTTACAAACTGGCTCCAAATATTTTCCTCTGACTTAACATGTTCACGTAATGTTATCTCTCGTTGACAACTCTGAGAAGGTGTTTTTGAAAAGCTTTTTCTTCTGCGGAAATCGCACTCTTTTCATCGACAGCAAGCTATAGCTTTGTCTCGAAGACAGCACTGCCCGCATGCCTTTGACTCTTCGGGCTCCCTCGTGGGAGGACGGAGGATCTGACGAAGACTCACCCGCATCACTCTCAATCTTGTGATGCTTACTTTCCACTTTCGCAGAAAGCCTTTGAACTAGAGTAAGAGATGTTCCCTGCAGTAGAAGCTTGACTCGCCTGGTCGATATTTTCATTCTCCTCTCGGGGATTATGGAGAGAGAGATGAACGCTTTCTAATGAGTGCAGTTTTGCTGGATTTGAAACTTTAATGCAGCAAGTACCTCTCAGGACATCTCAAGTTGTAAAGAAATCAGATTGCAGAATTAAATATATATATATATATATGTTGCTCCAGGAGAAATACAAGTATTTCAATACGTAAGAAACACGCACTACGGTTATTTACACGGATGACATAATGATCACAACACGCTTGCTCGCACACAAACCCCAGCTCATTTTTAGCAAAATTCTTGTTCATTTCACAGTCATTTCCTGATGCGGTAGGTTCAGCATGAGGCGCGGGAACACAGTGTATTTTCTTCTGAAAGCAGGAAAGTTCCCATGATGTCTGGCCACGAAGACAGAGTTGATTAGGGCATCACAAATTTGAAAATTCCAACGCACCCACTTGGGACTCAGGCACGTGCTGAATGCTCATTGTGGCCCACCCCGGCCTTGGGGCACCTGTGGAGTGTACTGAAGGCCCGTTGCAGGGAAAACACACTGGACAATTCTCCCACGGGCCCACTTGCAGCCCCTGTGCCTGCTGAGAAGTGGCCCAGCCCAGCAGAAAGTTCAAGTCAGCTCTGAGCCCCGAGGATTCTTGGTTCCGCTCACAGCATGGCCCCGGACAGCTAGACTCAACACAGTTAGGCAACTACACAGATTAAGTGAGGAGGCCGTCTGAGCGATACTCAGAGAATGAGAAGACCGAGGTATAGAGTTCTGTAAAGGGCTCCCGACAGGGCCTGCATCTGTTTCTCTGTTCCATAAAGCAAACATGAAGTTTTAAGAGAAAAGCATTCACAGTTCTCCAGGCTCCTTTCCTTTTATTTAAATTCCCCAAGTGCTGAGCCCTGACGGTTACCCACTCCAGCCTGGCCCGATTTTCAGTGGATATCTGGCCAGCGGGGGACGGGTCCCGCATTTCCTCTTTCCAGAGAGTCAGATCATCTAGGGTAATCTCTGGCAGCTGAGGAACCTGGGGAAGTTGCTTTTTCAGCAGATCAAATCAAAAGCAGATGGGGAGAGGAAGGTCACGGCTAAGAGCCCTGGCTATTCTCCATGACCCGCTTTCTCTTGGGAGGCTGGAGCCCATCCAGAAACGCACACCTCCCTGACGCCCTGGCGTGCTTCCTGGCGGCCGTGTCTCTGTACAGAACTCTCCAGATTGAATTGTTGACGTCTCGCGAATCTAAACCCACAGCAGGCATTACACGGAAAAGAAATTGGAGTCCATTTGAAATGTCATTTAATGAGCATTGTGTACATTTATACGTCAGGCATCATAGTAGAAGCTGGGATATAAAGACAAATAGAATAAAAATCTAAGCATCGAAGAAGCTTACATTGCAGAAATGTTAATATTCATACGTCAATGGATGCAACCGGTGTGTGGCTAAGACGTGAGCACGCAGACGGGGGGCAAGGAAGGTGGCCTGGGCTGGGTCTCAAGAGGTAAGCAGACCCACTCAGGTACTAATAGGGAAAAGCCACCTACGTCAGAAACCAGGCAGGGAGCCAGAAAATCCATGGTTGTAGTCAGAAATCACCAGGTGGTTGCATAGATGATTTAAGTGGGTGAGGAATGACTTGAAACAAGATAAGTCTCTCTTATCAAGGGCAAGCACCATGTCTGTTCTCGATTTCTATCTGGAGTTAATCCAGAATCCAGTTAATCCAGCCTCGCTAGATTCCCAGCCGGTGAGGGCAGGGACAGCTTATGTTGTAGAGAGTTCAGTTAGCCGGTAGCACAAAAGAATGGGAGAAATGGAGGCAGAGAAGGTAGGCAAGGGCACCTTTGAAAGGGAAAAGCGGAGAGGTGTCTGGGTGGCTCAGTCGGTTGAGCGTTGGACTTTTGCTCTGGGCTCAGGTCTCGATCTCAGGGGTTATGAGATCGAGTCCCTGAGCCAGGTTACCTGGTAACTGTAGCGTCTGCTTGAGATTCTCTCCCTTTGCTCCTCCCCCCCCCACTCTCTCTTTCTCTCAAATCAATAAATCTCTCTCTCTCTCTCTCTCTCTCTTTTTTAGGAAGAACTGAGATAGACTGGTGGGCTTAAGGGAGAGGAGCATTGAGAGTATTGTTTGGAGATGGAGGAGATCTGAACATGTTGTAGCCTGAAGGTCAGTTGCCATTGGTGATTGGGTGGCCGTTGATGCAGGAGAGAACAGAGATAATCCAGAAGCAAGATTCGTACCCGTGCCTGGCCCAGCATCCGAGTTTCTGTTGAGTAACTATACACAGTGTGTCCGTGTCGGTCGTTTTGTAAAAGAACACAACGCATACTCATCACCGGTATAACACAACACAGTAGTGTCAAGAGAGCAGAAGCCATTAGCGAAATGCCTTCATCTCAGGGTAGATGGAATGACAGTGACTAAAATAGTCTACCAACAAAGAGTAGAATGATAGATTAGATGAGATCATGTCACAGAAGTGTCAAGTTACCAGGTAACCAAAGTGCTGCGAAGGGTGGTAGAGAGGGAGGGCAGGCAGGCAGGAGAGAGCTGAACATCAGACGAAGAGCACAGAGCCAAAAATGGCTGGGAGGATAGACAAGGACAGAAGAGTCCTTGCCTTGTGAAGGGAGAATCGTGACATGGGGTTTTCACCAGCTCACAGCTCCTGGGCTCCCCTACCTACTGGAGAGGTTGGGAATGAGGTGATAGCTGTAGTTCATAGTGTAAGAGGCCGGAAGTCCGTGGGCCCTTTGGAAATGGTTTGCAGCATCTCCGGGTCTCGTGGCTCGCCCCATGGTAAGCTGGCTGTCCGTCTTTCCAACCTGGCTGACCACCACCCATAATTGTAGAGCTGTCCACAGAGGGCCTGGCCCCGCGATCTTGGATACACTGGGATCTCCCTTCACCTCCAATCCCCTCTTGCCTCCACAATGAATAAATGCAGTGCTGTGCTCACAGGTTAAGGAGTGTTTACCTCTCCCCAAGTGACAGGTGGGGACAGGGATGGGCACAGCTGTCCTCACTTTCCAGACTCTTCCAGAACGTGTGTTCAGAGCCCCGCTCAGTGCTTTTAGTTACTGATTTTAAGTTACACGATTTTCAGTGAAGCTCAGATTTTAAGTTACATGAGAGTCACCTGGGAATCTCGCTGAAAATGCGAGCTCTGATTCAGCAGGTGTGGCGTGGGGAGCTGATATTCCGAATTTCTAATGAGGCCTCAGGTGATACCAATGCCACTGGCCCGTGAACCACGTCGTGCATAAAAGGGCCTAGGAGCCGCCCCTCGGTCTGTGAGAGGAGACTGCGTGTAGGACGTGGGGGTGTCGGCTCTGCTTTGCCGCTCGCCGGAGGTCACCATGAAGCTGTCCTTGGCTCTGCTCAGCCCCACGTGGCCTTGGCGTCAGCATTTCTGACCACTAACCATTGGAGCCCGAGCTCGTGGAAATCTGTAAGTACAAGTTCTCCTTCTTAACTGCACAGAGAAGGTAGGACTGGCGCTCGTGGGACTCACCCACTTGGCAGAAAAGAGGAGTCGAGCCCACAGAGAAATCAGATTTCCAAATGACTTTTGCTTATGACCTGATTTACGTTTTTGCCAAGAACGAGGGAAATGAGCTCCTTTCCCCATCCAGGCCTTCCCTCCTCGCTGAACTCTGCTTGGGGGGGAAACCGCAAAGCTTAAGCATTTGTGCAGGCTTCGCTCGCCTAGCAAAACAGAGGAAGGCGAAAGTTTCCTAGAATGTTTATATTTAGGCTCTGCCCAAGGGGAGTTTTTTATCACCTGAATGTGTCACTTTAATTTGACAAACAGCAGGAGAGGAGAGACTGGCATTGAAAAATGCTTATAACGTTGTGCAATGCTTCACTCACTCCGGGACAGTGGTTTCTTCTGAGAAGAAAGTTTTATTTTCTGTCCTGTCATGTCGATTTTGTTCAGCTCGACAAACCTGGATTGAGTGTCTAGTTAGCAGGCACTGTGCTGGGTGCTGAACACACGGGGTAAAGGAGAAATGGTTGCTGTGACGGGGGACACTCCGTGCTATGTGGGAGACAGAGAAGCAGAGAGCACGTCTCTGCAGGGTTGCTGGTACGATGGTTGAGGGGAGCGCTTGGGGCACCTGCGAGGTCTCCTTAATCAGCCTGGAGGTCCAGGTAATGGAGTGAATGGATAGAACCTGACCTGAATTGAGAAGCTTGAGTAGGAATTCGGTAGCTGAAGAAGCTTTAAAAAGGTGAGTTGTTAATACCCCTCGTTGGCTTTTCCTGGTTTTTCTCTCTTTGGCACCTGGTAGAACACCCTGCCCCATCCTCGTGAATGTAAGTGTGGCCATACATCGCACTCGAGCCAATGAAATGTGAAACGGACGGAGGAGTGTCCCTTCTGGCGAGAAGCTGTAAATGCCAGGATGTGATTTGTCATTTTCCCCCTTTACTGCTAAAGAAACCAGGGAAACATACGTTAAGATGAAACTTCCATCTGTCAAGGTTCTTGAATGACTACAATGAGCAGAAATAAATCTTTTTCGAAAGCCCTGAAATTTCGGTCATTGGTACGGCGGCATGAGTTAGTCTGTCCCTGCTGACACAGAAGGGCATTCTGGGCAGGGAATCCCATTGATGAAGGCTCAGAGACCTCTAAGATCTTTGATCTGGAAAGTGCAGACTGTTAGCAACAAGAGAGTAGGTGTCGGGGTGGGTGGGGTTGGGATGGTGTTTGACCTCTCTGGGGTGTCGGGATCATAAAAGCTTGGTTGATTGAAGTAAAGGGCTCACCAGATGAGCTCCGGCGTTTCCTTTCTAACTGAAGACTTTGATTTTTACAATATGGAATGCAGTTAATGATGGTCCCCTCTGAGAACACCTTTTGCCAAAATCCTGTACGTGGCTGGATTTCCTGCTCTCGAGAGGTAGGGCTTTTTGGTCGGGTGTTTATTTTTGTGTATTTTCAGTAGACTGTTTCTTGATGGCAATGAATACTTTAACTATAATCCCAAGATCTTGTACAATACCTAGGAGTCTTAGAAATGTCTGAACAAATGAAAACACCCAGCTTCTTCACGGCACCCAGCTTTGGGACCGCCTCTGATTCTCTTGGCCTCCTCTGTCTCCCAGTCCATCTAAGCCACTCCTGCTGACTCCCTGTGAGCCCCTTTGGCCTCCCTGCTTGAGGACAACCAACCCCAGAGCCTTTGGCTCCTGTTGCCATTTCCAGGCTCTGAAGCCCGTGTGGCAGAGTGGCCCGAGTACCTGCTGAAAAGGCCAAGACCACTCCAGTCCATCTGGGGGAGTCTTTTACTGATGGCTGATAAGGAGCCAGCGGATAAATTCTCCTTCTCTCCCTCCGATGGACTATTGCAAAGGATAGCCTGGGTGCAGCTGTCCCACATGGCGAAGCAGGTGCCCTGCCCAATGATGGGCCGGATCTCACTGCTCATGGTGAGCAGTGCCCAGGTGGTAACACACCCCATCTCATGGCTTCTTACTCTCTGCGCCTCATCTCTGTTTTCCTTTATTCTCACTGCCCCGGGTTCCAGGAAAGTGTTCATATGTCCTCTTTGGCTCAGACTATTTTCTAAGGCATGTGGGCTGAAACTGTTGGTTTCACAGTGGTTCTAGAGAGCAGACCCTCAGACTGAGCTGTGGAGCGTGACCACCCGTGGTCAGAAAGCGGTAGGCTCGCTCTGCTGGTAGGAAGTGCGTCGTTCTTAACTCCTCCTGTTCAATGACCTTGCAAGGACTTCATATGAAACCGTCTTGGTTTAAGAAGTTCAACCTGGAAATTCTTCCAGGTTGCCCTGGGATTTCCAAAATGAGTGTTTAAGTGAAAAAGCGGTCTGAACATGAAACAGAAGTCCGCGACAAAAATTCAATGGATACGGCCTTGTCCCAAGAGCTAAGGGGCTGCGGGGAGGATGGGAGGTTGCCGAAGGGTCACTTGGGAAGCACCTGCCGTGGGGGGGCCCAGAGGGGATAGGACTGAGCCCGTGCCCTGAACCTGGCACATAAAATGCAATGCAATGGTGTAAATGCAGGTCGTTCAAGCTCCAGAAGCGCCCTTTTGTTGAGGGACCCTTTTCCAAAGCCTGAAAAGTAGTTGTCTCCCCTCAGTTGCCGCCCCTCTTTCTAAGGCCGTGAACTCTCAAATCCTGCCTTTGTTTCAGTTCGCTGCACAAAGCCGGCCATGGCAAGGAGCTGGCCATTCCCGATGCTCTGTGCCAGGGACATGAGCATACCTAGCCTTGGCCTTTGTTCTCACTATCGGTTCCCATGAAATGCAAGGGGAACTAGGCACGGGGGTGCAGGGGGCCAAAGGCAAGTGCCCTGCAGCGTGCAGGTCTGGGATGTGGCTGCCGGTCTGTCTACACCTCCACAGCACTATGTGTAAAGCGGGAACACGGATGTCCCTGTCGCAGTGGTGTGGGAGTGAGTGACCGAGCCTGTCACCGTTCCTCCCTCTGGACTGCTCTCTCCCTGCAGGCACCAAACGCGACTTGAATTATAGAGTGTTATTCAGAAGAGATTTATAGTTTCAAATGTAAATTAAACTCTGCCTCTGAGGTATCGCATGGTAAACACTCTCAGGAGGGCTCCCTTTTGAACAGATGAGAATGATTAAAAATCGGGTTTCCTGCCTGGGGTTGGGAGGTACCACCAGCAGGGGGACTGGTGAGGGGGGTGGGGGCCGAGTTCCAGGGCCAGGTGGGGGATGGGATGTCACACCCGAGGGGGTGGGGTGGAGTGGAGCAGACTGAAGGTCATAGAGCCCTGATGTCCCCCTGCCAGCTGCCCATCAGGTCCATGTGGTGCGTGCTCAGTCATCCCAGGTCCCCATCGCTGACTCCATGTGTCCCACAGCCTTCAGGCCTTGGGGACTGTCCTTCTCCCTTTAATTCGCATGGTGGACAAGAAACTGGTGTGGTGTTTGGAGCCACAGGTGCTCAGGGAGGCTCAGTGGCCCGGGTGTTCCTGGAAGATGGGATGTTCAGGGTTGCCATGGTGATGTGGGACTCCAGGCCTAGGACAGCAAAGGAGCTGAGGCTGCAGGCCGTAGACGTCGTGCGGGGAGACCAGGATGACCAGGCCAGCTTGCTGGGAGACGGGCAGTGGGCCACTTTGATGGCGAAGGGGAGATAGAGGAATATTTCTGGGACCTTGGAGTTCCCATGATCTGCATGTGGCTGTCCTATTTCAAGAACCCCTTCTCCTTCTGCCCCAGAAAGCCCCTGATGGAATGAGCCCCTTGCTGAGCTTGCCTATGAGGGATGTGCCCGTGGGTGGCCTATCTGTGACCCACCTGGGTCCTATGGTGCTTGGGCTGCTGAAGATGCCAGAAAAATACATGGGCTCAGTACTTGCAGGCACCCATGCAAGAGGGTGCCTCCCTGCTCTCCAAGAACAGCGGGAAGGCCATGAGCAATGCCAAGACCAGCCTGGAGGACCAGAAATACGGCTTCCCTGGAGTCTAGGGCCTGGCCAACATCACCCCTTTCCCTGCCCTGAAAGCTGAAGGTGACATCGAACTGACCCTGAGGCTCCATCCCCAGGCCGGGACGCTGGACCTGTGGCTGAAGTAGCACAGAGGCGACTGTGCTGGACCCAGCCACCTCAGAGCCCTGTCTAGGTGGAAGGGATGTGTACTCACAGTGATCTGTTCTTGGGTTATTAAAAAAAAATTTTTTTAAAGGCCATTGTTCTCCCGCAAAAGTGATGAAAAATCAACATGCATTATTGACCTATAACTGGTGTTTCAAAAATCTGGAAGCTCCCTCCCCAAAATGGGCTGACCTTTCCTCCTCTCTCATATTAATAATTGATAAAATCTCTGGTCCTAGAAAAATCTTAAATGCGACCGGAATAAAGGACACTTAATTTTCCTGCTGTAAAGGATTGGTTTTACTTGGTATTACTCAGGTCAGTTTTCCCAGCAAAGCCGTTACTTTTGTTCACTTTGTGCCGTGTGCGGAGACAAACAGCATGCTCTGGACTTACCAGGTACTTAATAAATAGTGAGTGAGTGACCAGTCTCCTACTGACCTATGATTTGTCCTTAGATGGAATCGAAGGTTGTTCAGCTCAGATGCTAACACTGAGGCGGGGTTGAGGGGAGCGAAGGGAGGGTGACGAGCATAGGTTGATTTTTGCCTATCTTCTACGTTTTAGCAGGTCAGCAATGCAGAGTTCCTAAGCAGAACTGTTCCGAGTACGTCAGGATTAGATCGCTGAGTTTCCTCAGCTGCGTTTATAATTCCTTTTCTCGCCAAGGAGCTCAGGACCCGACCCAGGCCTTGACCATTATTAGGTTCCCTGTGAGAAGGGCCAGTGACCTCTAAAGCACATAACTGATCCCTATTTCCAGCTTTTCGCTTTTCTTGTCTTTATGATGGCACATCGTCCCGAAAGATGATTCTGGAACTTCGCTGAGACGTGGGAAACACTTGGCGGCAGTGAGGCCGGTGATGAGGTGGGCCATGCGGGAGCTGGAAGCCCAGGGCAAGACATGAATATTCATCGAGAACCAGCTCTGGTAGCTTTAGCTGTTTATTTCCTGCCCTTGTCTCCAGAGCAACCCCGGGAGGGAATAATTATTTATTTATTGAGGGTTTACTCTGGGCCTTTTAAGATCATTACCCCAGCACATTGTATATGCGTTTTAGAAGTCAGGTGTCAAGGGTTAAGTATCTTGCCCAAAGTCACACAGCTACGGAGAGGTGGAATCAGAATTTAAAGACACTCTAATTTCAAAGCTTGTTTTTTTGCCCTCAAAATAAAAAACTTTTTTTTTTTTTGTAAATAATGTATGCTGATGACAAAAAAACCATGGAAAAAAATTTGAAATATCTATTTTTAAGATTTTATTTATTTATTTGACAGAGAGAGAGAGAGACAGCCAGCGAGAGAGGGAACACAAGCAGGGGGAGTGGGAGAGGAAGAAGCAGGCTCATAGCGGAGGAGCCTGATGTGGGGCTCGATCCCATAACACCGAGATCACGTCCTGAGCTGAAGGCAGACGCTTAACCGCTGTGCCACCCAGGTGCTCCAAAGATTTTCTTTCTTTTTTTTTTTTTTTTTAAAGATTTTATTTATTTATTTGACAGAGATAGAGACAGCCAGCGAGAGAGGGAACACAAGCAGGGGGAGTGGGAGAGGAAGAAGCAGGCTCCCAGCGGAGGAGCCTGATGTGGGGCTCGAACCCAGAATGCTGGGATCACGCCCTGAGCCGAAGGCAGACGCTTAACGACTGCGCCACCCAAGCGCCCCTGAAATATCTAATTTTTGAATAGGTAATCTATTCCCCTAAAAAAGCAAAAACTATTAGGCAGCAGCACTGTTACTAATCTATGACTTCTTCTGGAGGGTTTTTATACGTGTATGGATCTATTTCTCTTTACACTCAAGGCCACATAGGCATGCTATCTTATGCCTTGCTTCCCCCGCCACACACACTTAACTCTATTTTGTACATCTTTACAAATTATAGTATGAGACTCTAATTCTTTTTAAAGAGCTGCATTGTTTCCATTTTATTTCTAAAAATGAATTCCATAATTAACCAGGTCTCGATTAGACGATTTTTCAATGTTTTGCTCTTGCACGCAAGGTGGAAATAAACAGACCCTCCCGTGTCCCATTGCTTATCTCCGAGCGCTCGCGTGTCTGTGGGGGGGGGGATTGCTGAATCAGAGGTAAGGAAAGGTGGTTGTTCCGGTTGATTCGGCCCACCTGCCTTCCAGGGGCTGTGCCAGATTGTTCTCTCCCCAGCAGAATGCAAGGTGTCTGTTTCCCTAAGACCTTGCCATCAGTTTTTATCAAAGTTTCAGATTTTTTGCCACACTGATAGACGAAAATTGCCAGGCCTGGGTAATTTGACTTTCTTATCCCAAGATGAAGTTGAGCATCTTTTCGTGTTTGGAAGATCCTTGTATTTCCTTTCTAGTGAATTATCTATGCCTACCCTTGGTCCATTTTTTTCTATTAGGCGTCCTTTTATATACGAGGGAGTTGGCTTTTTGTGATAAGAGTTGCAAGTACTTTTTCCTGATTTCTTTGTCTTTTGACCTTAGGTATGATGTTTTTCTCATGGAGAAATTGCTATTTTAAGAGTCCAGTTTACCAGTGTCTTATCATTTCTGAACTTGAGTTCTCATTAGATCGTTACTGCTCCGGTGTTCTAGTTCTCTCCTGTGTCTGTCTAGATGGTGACCTCATCATTTGCATTGAAATCTTCTATCCATTTGGAAACAATCCCATGGTGGAGGTCGAAGGGTGCATCCAGGCTTCACATATTTCTAGGTAGTTATCCAATCCTCGTATCCTTTCATGGAATCATTTCATGACTGAGATGCCTTCTTTGTCATCTATTCCGGTTTCTACAGAAAGGCCTGTCTAGGTCTTTTTTTGGACTTTCTATTCCATTCTATCCGTCTGTCTATACCTATATTACCATACTGTTTAACTGAAAGTTTAAGTGTTTTTATTTATATTTATTGTGTTAGTGACCGTACAGTACATCATTAGTTTTTGACGTAGTGTTCCGTGATTCATTGTTTTAATGTCCAGTGTGACTAACTCCCCCCACCATGCCCCCCTTTCCTCCCAAATTCTTCTTTTTCAGAGTTTTCCTCGTTATTCCATCTCCTGTTGCCATGTGAGGTTTGGAATCCCATTATCTAGTTGTTGATCGTTTTTTAAACTAAACTTGTAGGTTTGGGGGTATATTAAACTTGCAAATGAGGATATGGAAAATTCACCTCATTTTTAAAGTCTTTTTCTAGTCTTGAGGAGTATTGTGACGTTTCTGTTCTGTGACCCCTACGTAGTATTATTTTAATTCCTGATTTGGTTGCTATGTTCATGTAGCCTTATCCATGTGGTTGTGTGTATATATGCATATATATACATATAAATATATATGTATATTTGTATAAATGTATAAATACACATATGTATATATGCATCTATACATAAAAATAAATTATATATATATATATATAGAGAGAGAGAGTGTGTGTGTGTGTGTGTGTGTGTGTGTATGTGAAAGCTAGTGTATCTATTTTATATCCCCGAAGGGTTTATGAATCTCTTATTGGTTATGGTAGCTTTTCAGTTGTTTTTCATTTGCCCAGTATACAGTCCTACCACCTGCAAATAATTTTTCATGTTCCTTTCCAATTTTTAGAATTAGGATAATAACTTTCGGTTACCTAGTTTTGTTGGCCATTACTTCCAGCACAACATCAAATTCTATTTCTGACTTTAAATGGTAATGTTTCTAGTGCTTCCCATTAAGCAGAATGCTAGGTTTGGGATTATGATAGGAGGATTTTATCCTGTTACAGGGTTATTTATCTAACACTATTTTATTGCGATTGCAATTTCTAAAAATTAAGAATGGATATCGAATTTTGTCTGGTATCACTTAATACTTTAATTTCTTTATATAATCTCAAGCATGGGGGTTTTGTCACTGACTAAAAAAAATGGGATTTTTGTCATATACACTTAAATGTAGTTTGTCTTTCTCACTATACGAAACCTCCTAGAATTCCTCCCAACTTAGTCTCTTGTAGATCTAGCTTCTGGCTTTAACTGCTGCATAATATTCCATGGTTTGGATATTTTCCATTTATTCAGCCAGTCCCCTATGATAGGCATCCACTTTTCTCACTTTTCCACTTCACTATAAACAATAGACAGGAATCATCCTTGTAAGTGTTTCAAGTGATGGGCCCTTTAACTTCCGAGGACTATATTCCCAGGGACGGGAGTGCGGAGTTGACGGTTTCATGTGATTTTATTTCAGTAGCCACTGTGCTGTACTGCTCAAGATCTCAGAGCTACAGCTGGTATCAATGAGGCGTCTCTGACTCCAAAGCTCATTAAACCAAACTGCTGTGCACATCTGAACAATCCAGAGCAAATCCTGCAAAATGACTGTGTCTGTCGTGGGAGTCCTGTGCTTCGTCCAGCAGACAATGGGTCCACATCAGAAGACCCACCAAAGAGAATCCTGACCCCGCACGCATTTGTCTTTGTGCGGCTTGGGAAGTAGATGGGCCTTGGTTTCTATGACCTTGGACATAGTGGTCTCTCTTCTGTCTCTCCAGTGTGTCCCTTTTTCATCTGGGAAATGGGACTAATAGTCCTTGACGCACTCGTGAGGTTGGAGCCCATAGCATCCAAAGCCCATAGCAAGGTGTTGGGATTTTCCTGAAGAGTGATTTCAGTTCAGGCCCAAGCCAAATCTTCTCGCTGTATGCTTTGAAGTTGTCCAGGCTGGCAGGACAGGTGTAGCGGAAAGTGTAGCTGTTGCTCGACACTGGGACCCTTGGGCCAGGAGCAGCCTTCAGAGTTGGGACCAGTGTTAGAATTTATAGACTCCTAGGACCACATGGCACTTCCCTAAAGTTCTGGAAGTCAGGTTTCCAAAATCCATCTCACCCAGCTAAAGTAAGGTATAGGCAGAGCTGGCTCCTTTTAGAGACTCTGGAGAAAAAGCTCTTTGCTTGTCCTTCCCAGCTGCGAGAAGCTGCCTTCATTCCCCAGCTTACGACCCCCTGCCTCCATGTTCAAAGTGCATGGCTCCAACCTTTGGTAGCATAGACACATCTTCTTCTGTGCCCCTACGGCCTTTCTCTTCTAAGGATCTTCATGGTTCCATTGGGCCTGCCCCAATAATCGAGGAGAATCTCACCATTTCGAGGTCCATCCCTTTAATCACATGTGTAAAGTCTCTGCCACGCGAGGTACCTGAGTCACAAGCGTGGGAGATTGGGGCGTGGACCTCTTTGGAGGGGGTGCCTTGCTCTGCCTACCTCAGATGCCACGTGCGGAACCCGTAGCCCCAGTGCATCCCCTTTCTGATCTGTGCAGGTTTATCCTAATGCCGAAGGAGACCTGGTTTTTCCTCTGCCATCTCTGCTTCCCTAAGCACTTCCTTCTTGTAAGTCCCCTTCTCCTGCTCACAGAGCAAAGACAGGATCCATTTTGTTGTACGTGAGATGGGCAAAGCCTACATTAGACTTGGTCAGTTTTACTGGTCATGGTCTCTGGGTCTCTCTCCGAAGAGCCAGCTCTATAAGCTGAAGAGTTGGAGGAAATGGTCTGAGGAATTTACCCTCTGCCTTAGGGCAGGTCTGTCTTCCTGGCTGCATCTGATTACCCTCCAATGACGGGATTCCTGTCCTGTCTCATCCAGTTCCCCCCACGTTGGTGTGTTCACTTTATCTTTGTCCTTACCTTGACGTTATATTAGTCTGGCACAGTTGTCCTGATAAAACAGCACAGACTGATGTAAACAACAAAAACTTGTTTTCCGTAGTCCTGGCAGCTCGAAGTCCAAGATCAAGGTGCTGACAGGTGTGGTTTCTCCCGCAATCTCTCTTCTTGGCACACAGATGGCCACTTTCTCAATGTGTCTTCACATCGTGAGACGTGAGCACTTTGCTCTGTGCTTGTGCCTCCCTGGTAGTTCTCGTTGTATGTGCCAATCTCCTCTTAGAAGAATGCTAGTCTGTATTGGAGTAGGTCCCAACCTAAAGACCTCATTTTAACTTAATTACCTCCTTAAAAAGGCCTTATCTCCAAATACAGTGACACTGAAAATTATTGGAGATTACAGCTTCAACATAGGAATTTTAGGGGGATAGTTCAGTCCATAACAACCTTGATGTACCCCTCGTCCCCCCCCCTGCTTCAACCTGGGCCGTGCACGATGCATGCCAACCCTGATCTCTTTAACCACACCTGCCTCCATCCCTTCCGGTTATCTGATAGACAGTCCAGCTGAGGACAGCTGCAAACACTGTGACCTCAAACTCAAATTAGGCAGACCCAGAGAACCTATTCATGAGGCTAAGCCATGATGGGTGTAGAATAATGCAGTTGGGCATTTCTTATAATACATTTTGGCTCCTGTGAGGATAAACACCACCTTCTTTAAGTAGGAAAGCCACAAAACACAAGTAACAGCATAAGAGCTAAAAGATGCATATGAAATCGTGGTGGAAGTTCCCGTTATTCCACCTCCCGTAGGGTAGCTTCATCAGGTGACTGTTCTGGTGTAACCACGCTTGGACAGCACAAAGTAAAACCCTGGAACTTGTTGGATTCTGAAGTAAATGTGTAACCATGAAACTGTTAAATAAATAAATAAATAAATACAAGCAGTACTGTGCCCTAGATTTCATCCTGTGACAAATCACACCTTTGTATGAAGCACTGAATGCCTTGATACTGTAAGGGGAAAGTCTAGAAAGATGGTCATTCTCAGCCTCTGATACCAGAAGTGACCACACTTAAGTCTCAGATGACAAGTATTTTCATTTCCAACTCCTTAAAACTGATTAAGGAGCGAGGAAAAGGGGAGGGAAATGAAACAAAACTTTTTACATCATAACAGGAAAAGAACTTGGGTTCCAAGAGGGTTTCTAGAAAAACAAAACCAAGGCATGGTTGGATTGCGTCTCAAGTAATTTCCATGATGCAATTAAAACAACCAAAGTTGTGGGTGCCTGGGTGGCTCAGTCAGTTCAGTGTCCGACTCTTGGTTTCAGGTCAAGGTCTTGGGTCATAAGATTGAGCCCTGCATCGGGCTCTGCGCTCAGTGCAGAGTCTGCTTGTCCTCCCCTCTACAACCCCCCCGCCGAGTGTGCAAACATGCTCTCTTTAATAAAATCTTAAACAAAAAAATCAAGGTGTACCACCCAAATGTACCTGGGGGCTAGGAAACTCACAGGTGGGATAAGGAGGGTATATGTCCCCTGAAGGACTTTGCAAGTAGGCAAGGAATTACCCAGGGGCAGGTGTTAGCATTAGCACCCTTGTCCTGCCTTGGAGCTTGTTTGAGTTGGTGGAGATACACATGGGTGCAGGGAGAGAGACTCAGACTCAAGGAGACATCAGAGTGTGCGAGGAGAGTAAGGAGTGCAAGAGGAAGAGAAATCGCTTAGCCCTGGCCCTCTGGCACATGGTGAAAACCCTTACAGGCTGATCTTAATGAGAAATCTAGCTTGAGGAGGAACCTGAATACAATTTCCAAAGACCCTAACCTTTTCCCAACGACCTTCTTTTCATGGGCTTTCCCCAAACAAGTTTCCATGCATTTACTATCAGGCTAAAGAAGCTTCCTATTTCCCCCCTTCGCATGGTGAATTTCCGCTTTTTCGTGATGTCTCTGGTCTTGTTTCCCAGGGCCCTCTTCCCTGCAGAAGGGTGTATACCTGGGCATATGCGTAAGAAATGAAGAAAAATTAATCAACTAGCAAGAGGATTGGAGGGCAAGCTGTGAAGGAGGCTGGAGAGCTAAATTTATATAACCTAGAAAAAGAAGACTCTGGAGAAACGTGATGAAGTTATACTTCAGAGAAGCAATATAAATGAAGGGAGGGAATTGTTCCCAGTCTCAGAAGATGGTGGGACAGAGGGCTGGCCCCAAGCCAAGGCCATGAAAGGGAGTCATGATGGATGATGGGGGCTGGAGACCAGAGGGTGGTCCTGATGTGGGGAGCAGGCCCCACCCTTCCAGTTCATGTCCCATGGACACGGGATCTGGCCATGTCAGCTGATCAGCTGGGTGGCTCCACATGGCCCTTTCCCACCTATAGCTCTCTCCTGGGCTGGAGAGACCTCTGCTAGGGACAGTGGGGTCAGGGAGACAGGAATTTTTTTTTCCCCCCGTTGGCTCCAATGTGGACAAACTTCCTCCGAAAGTAACTTTAAAGAACCAAACTTCCCTCCCTAAATACAGAGATAATTGCGAGCATAACACTCTAGTGACTTGTGTTCCTTTTTATATTCTATCTTGCTCCGTTTAATTTTTGATCAATTGCAGCTATTTTAATGCCTGTGAAGTTTCTCGTCTAGCCAAAAAAGGAGGACAACTCTTTTTATTCTGAGCACGGAAGTCTGCTGGCTGATCAAAGGGGCTCAGGGCTGCCAATGCCGCACCGCATGGAAGGGCAAATGGAACGAAGGAGGTCGAGGTTCTACTCCTCACTCTGCTATTGTGTTAGTTATCTATAGCTGCTGGGATACTATTACGGCGAGAAATAAATATTTGGTCTTCATCTCTGTTTCTGGCATAGAGCTCTAGAAACCCCTTGGAATTTCCTGAGTCATAAGAAAAATGTGTTTCTGTTAGGTGAAAGGGTTCGATTTTGGGAGCCCACCTGAGAATGGAGACTGGTTTCTGGGAGTCCCAGCCATGTGATGAGACGGTTGGATCTTGTAGTCCTCCCTGTAACCCGGGGGGCAGGGGGTGTGAGGGGCTCGAGGTTGTGTCAGTTGCCAATGGCCGGGGAATTAGTCATGCCTGTGTAATCAAGCCTCTGTCAAAACCCCCAAAGAACAGAGTTTTGATTATTTTCCATGTTCGTGAACACACAGAGGTGCCAAGAGAGGGCAAACAGGGCAGGGAAGCTCTGAATTCTTCCCCATCCACCTTGCTCTCTGCATCTTTTCTACCTGGCAGTTCTTGAGTTCTATCTTTTTCTAACAAACATTTGATTTCAGTAACTAAAACCATTTCTGAGTTCAGCGAGCCATTCTAGCAAACTACTTAAACCTGAGGAGGGGGTCATGGGAACCTCTGATGGTTAGAAATACAGGTAACTTCGTGGACTTGGGATTGGTTGGAGAGGGAGATCATTGGAACCTCCAATTGAAAGTAGGTTAGTTAGAAGCACAGTTAACAACTTTGGCCTGTGAAGTGGACGTTGAGGGTGGGGCGCTGTTGCAGGACTGAGCCCTTCCCTGTGGAATCTGATGGTGTCTCTGGGTCAGTAGTATCAGAATTGAGTTCTGGATAATTCCTTGGTGCTGTGTGGGGAAGCCTCCCTCAGAGAATTGCTTGTTGGTGTGGGGAATACCCACTAGACGTGGTACCAGAACATTTTTAATGGCATAACCAAGCGCTACAAACTTAGCGACTTAGAACAACAACTTCTATTATCTGGTAGGTTCTGTGGGTCAGCAGCCTGGGTGTGGCGTAGCTGGCTCTTCTGCTCCTGGGTTTCTCCACAGCTGCAATCAAGGCGTTCGCCCAGGATCTTATAGGAGGTTATAAGCAAGGTTTGGGTTGGGTCCTCAAAGCTTAGTTGAGGGCAGCAGGACCTATTTCCAAGTTCATTCAGTGGTTGTTGGCAGGATTAAGTTTCTTATAAGCTGTTGGACTGAGGACCTCAGTTGCTTGCTTGTTGTGGGTCATGATGCCACCCTCAGCTGCTCGCTCCATTGAACTCTTCAACATGGCAGCGTGGTTCATCTAAGTGAATAAGCCAAGGAGTCAGTAGGATGAGAGTAGGCCAGCAAGAGAGAGAGTGCAAGGAAGACGTCCGTCTTGTATAACCTGTTCTGGGAAGTGAGATCCTATCATTTTTCCCGTTTTCTGTTTCTTAGAAGGAAGTCCCAAGATCGAACTGCCACACAAAAGGCATAGATGATACAAGGAATGGACAGCAAGAGGTAGGAACCATTGGGCGCCATTGTAGGAGGCTTTCTACAGTAGCATTACCAGATAAGTGACCTTGGGCTTTAGTGCCTTCCTTTGTTGAATATTCTAGTAAAAGGAAAGACTTAAAGGGGGCTGAACCAAATCAGGGTGCAAATTCAACTGCCTGCCAGAGCCTGGTGGGTCATGATAATCTCTTAAAACTAATAAAACTCTCTAATCTCAGGGTCACCCGTGAGATGGTGGATACTGGTAAGAGAGGGCTCCTAGCAAGCTAAACTTGCTCTGCTACGTCCGCATGGGGAAACCTCAGGGGGGACACCAGAAGGCCTTTCTTGATCTGGGGTGAAATCCGCAACTCCCGTTTGGGCTTTTGATTCAAAATGTTTGACGCTGAGATGATCACCTTTATCTTGCTAAAATGCTGGGATTGCCAGAAGGACCTAGGTTATGACTGTGATAGAAAGATAGCTGAGTGAGGACCCTGCAACATAAAATAGAAGTCTCCCTAAAGACCGCACCAGCGTCCAACAGAGGATGGGATCCAGCCTTTGGCAGTGGTTGGTCGAAGTCCTATTTTTCATGGCATTTATATATTGCTGCTTTGGGATTATACGTGGCTATCCATGGGACCATTGCTGAACTGGCTTGTAATAGAAAACCAAAACAGCCTTGTACTTTGCTTTTGTATTGCGTTTTCAAAATTTCTCATTTGATAGCAACAGAGGTCTGCTTTTAGAAAGGGAATGTGTTAT
This sequence comes from Ursus arctos, assembly GCF_023065955.2. Taxonomy (NCBI): domain Eukaryota; kingdom Metazoa; phylum Chordata; class Mammalia; order Carnivora; family Ursidae; genus Ursus; species Ursus arctos. The sequence continues at coordinate 7,763,512 of NW_026623019.1, read as the reverse complement.
ATTCTTTCATCAAGCCTTAAAGGGTCCAGGTCAAAATTCTCCTCGGAATCCCCTAAGTATTACCGAAGCACCAAATCCAGAATAAAGAAAGAGTGTTTACATGGACTGTATCATTAATTTTAGATTTAAGAGACTTACATGATTTTTCTTATACACTACTGGAAACGTGAAAAAGCAGTGTTCTTTCCCCTTTTCTCCTACCCTCAGCCATTCCTTAACGCAGGTGTTGTTTACAAATTGTCTCCTTTGTCATTAGATACCTATTTCCAAAAAAAGCGTTTGCATATTGAAAATTATACAGGAAATTGCCTGATCTCTCTATTTTGTGGCCGTCAATAAATCCAAAGTACTGCTTTGCTATGATCCGAGAAAAGGAAAAAAGCGATGTGTATTTATTCATCCGAGAGCTGTGTAATCAGTAACTTTCTATAACCCCAAAAGGCAGTTCAAACAGCGTCTACTTAGATTGGAGACCAATTACATAATTATCAAAAGCATCAGGAAGACAGCAAGGGTGAGCCTCAGAAGAGCCCATGGAATCTGGCAGGAAAACAGAATTGCCGTTTTGAGTTTTCCCCTTACTCACCATCTAGTAAATCATGGCTTCCATTGACCTCTGCCTATCAGTTGGACTTGGGCAGCTCCATTTTTCAAGGCACCAACCTCCCTGAGCACAAAGTGGTTTCCTGGGGTTTTGCAGGCTTAGGAGGGAGATGGATCCATTGGATGTTCTGCCCCCAGCTAAGCCGCCAGGCCCTTCAGACTGTAGAACCGAGCCCTTGGCTCAGGCCTGGCTGAATCCTGCGCTCCGACTGCCTGTGCCCGGCACACCCGCTTAGCCAGGCTGCTGCGGCCGTGATCTCCAGGGCGCTCGGGCAGGACGGTAAACGCGGTCCTTGTTTTCCACGGGTTTGTTTCCTCTCCTTCGTTCCTTTTCATCCTCCTTCTGCCTTGCGCACGGAGGCAGGCTCAGGAAACCTCTGAGCCAGCACCTTCGGAAAATGAACGGACCCCCCCACCCCCCCCCCCCCCGCTCCTCCTGTGCACCTGGCTAGGGAGGTGATGGGGCTGCCCCCGAGGGCTGGCCATTCTCTCGAAGCCTCCACGTCGCCGAGGCAGAAGAAGGCAGCGTGCAATCACCCTTGCTGCAGAAACAAACGGTCAGCCAATGGCCTATTCAGAGTGGGTTTGGAGCTCATCATCTGTCAGAAAACGGAAAGCGCTGAGGTGGCCCCACACAAAAGGATGCGAATGACAAAGGGTCAACAGCAGATGCTGAATAATGGAGTGGGAACAAATAGCATTCATGGGCTTCGTCTTTTTTTGTGTCTCCCACAAATGGTGCCTCATTTTTCCCCCGTCACTTTCAATTTCAAGCATTCCTATTTTTGTGTCCACGGGAAGCGTGAGAGGGGCATCTGGACTGGTTTCCGCTTGATGTTTTCTGCCCTCGGATTGAACGGGGCCTCTTCGGTGTCTTTGCCGAATGGCGACATGTGTCTGCAAAGCTTTGGAATAGTCGCCCCCTCCCGCCCTGTGTTGCGGAGATGGCTGTATTTTCACGCTGAGCGCAAGTGACTGATAGGAAGTTCACAGGACAACTTAAAATCCAAATGAAGAAAATGGGGGCTTGTCAGAGTTGGTGTTGACCTTGAGCTTGGTGTATTAAGTACTTGGTGTATTATTTTTATTAAAATGAGACAATTCTCTGGGGTCAGCAGTCAAGGAGAAAATATGGATACAAATATAGACCCCTCACCTTGCTACATGAGCGGGGGAAGTAAAGCTGCCAGCAGGGAGGTCCTGCCTTGTCTGGAACGCAAGAGGAGTGAAGCGAACATTTAGAAGTACCTACGCATAGAAGAAACTCAAACCCGGTCAACATAGGGACAGGTCATTCTTTCACAGGTTATGTAATATTTAGCGAAGACTGTGTTCCAAGGACTCTTCTAAGAGCTTCATGGTATTATCTTGCTTTATCCTCTTAATTGCTATGAGATGAGTACTCTAATTATCCATTTCTTACTTGAAATTAAGCTGGCACAAAGAGTTTGAATGAATTGTTCAAGGACACAGAGATAAGCCTGGCGGAGCAGGCCTGGGACCCCAGGAAAAGTTGCTCCAAACCTAACAACCGGCGGACTTCATCAGCTAGAACCAAAAAGATTTCTGTATTAACAGAAAATTGAAAAGAAGAGGTAGTACATATATATATTTTTTAATTTTCTTTTATTTATTTTTTTTAATCCCCCTCTGGTGATAAAAGTCTGGAAGTAGCCAATCAAGGGTTGGTAGAACCACTCCCCATCACTGGGGATAGGGCTCCTTCTTAACTTTTAGGCCGCCGTCCTTACTTTGTGCCCATCTTTTATTTTTTTTAAAAGATTTTATTTATTAGAGAGAGAGCCAGCGAGAGAGGGAATACAAGCAGGGCGAGTGGGAGAGGAAGAAGCAGGCTCCCAGCGGAGGAGCCTGATGTGGGGCTCGATCCCAGAACACCAGGATCACGCCTTGAGCCGAAGGCAGACGCTTAACGACTGCGCCACCCAGGTGCCCCCACTTTGTGCCTATCTTTAACCTTTAAGTTCACTTCATGGCACAAAGATGTTCTTAGAACCTCTGCCATCCTATCCAGTTCCAGGAAACAAGCATCGCGTAGGCTGGCGCTCAGTCACAGACGCACACTCAGTGTAAGAGGGGAGTGCACAGCCTTGAAGCAGAGTATGTTGTCACCTTGGATAAAACTTCAATTTCATCTTCAAAGAAGGGAAGAGTGACTTGGGCGTAATCAGCAGGATATGCCAGAGCCCCCAGTTCGTCCTACCTTGAGGTTTAGATGCAACAGCCATGAAGATGTGCCTTCGTCCCTACTGCCCGCTGTCTCCTTGCTTCTTGGATTATCTCAGGCACCACAGAGCCTCCTGGGGACACTTCCTGCCATGTCTACGACTGAGCTTCAGACCTAAACCACCTGGCATGCCTTATGCTCTGGGCAGGGTCAGGTGTGGAGGACTTCAGAAGCCTCTTGAAAATGGTTAGCCCCCTGTGAAACCTCACTAGGAGGAAGGAATCTTCCAGTCTGCATGTGAGGTGAGTTCGACGGACTGAAGTTCAGCAGCGGGTGGTAAGAGCCTCTCTGCCCACTCCGTCTGTGGGCTTGTCCACCCTAGGGGTGAAGAGGTCTTTGTATATAAACTCAAGTCACTGTATGAAACTGCGTCCCATGTCTGGATACAAGCAGCTCTGCTGGGGAGCTCCTGTGGACTGTACCATGGAGGGAGGAAGCCATTTCTCCTTGTTATTTTTAAGTCATTGTTGACTGAATCCTTGATGACCTGGGGATTAAACATGGCAGGCAGGACGGGTGGAGAGCCAGGGGGTGGCAGCCGGGGAAGGCAGCGTGATGGAACTCGGAAGGATGGAGCAGCGGATAATGACAAGTGATGTCTGTTGGATAAGACTAGAAGCTCTTCCAAGTTACGGGCAGGCGGGTTCTATTCATGGGAATGGAAATACTGGTCAGAGTATTGAAATTAGGAACCTTCAGATTTAACTGTTAATTCTTCCGTTCATAAGCCTGGGGGATATTTGGGTTATACCAAGTTCACAACAGGTTTCATCTGAGTTTTAGTTTTTAGCTCAAACACCGAATTCTGAGCCTGGACCCAACTCAGGCGAAATGAACCTCCCCTCTTCCTCCCTCCTGAATTGCCCTCCTCAGCTTGATCCAAACTCAAATAGAAAGCTGCCCATAGAGGAAAAAAAATAAAGGACTGAAAGATTCAGGGGGAGAGGGAGTGGGGGGGGGTTGAAAGGAGGGAAAGAAACAAGGCAAACTCTTAAGAATCATAATCTTCAGAATCTGCGGTGAGGGAAATAGCAATAAAAGTCAGTGTTTATTTTCAGGGCGGGTGACTGTGTAGCTTGTATGGAGTTGGGCTGTTAGTACGTGTTCATTCCTACGTGTCAGTTAGCAACATTGCAACATGTATTGGGCCGTATAGCTTTCCACATGTCACCGTGAGACTCGCCCACATCAGAGGTCTGATGGCAATGAGCATTGTGGATAAAGAGCACTAAACCAAGAGAATGAAGTCCTGACTCTCAGCTCTTGCTTCCATCCCCCAAACTCAGTGCAAGAGCAGTACCTTTTCCTGTCCTGTTTGGCCCACAGGGATGTGGTGAGGGTCAAGTTAGAAGATCAAGGTTAAAGTCCTGCATAAACCTAGAAGTTTCATGGAGATAGAAGTTGCATGAAGCAGAGACTCGAAGCCCCAAGCTAAGGGGAGGGAAGCTAGATTCCTTCAAGTAAAGCGGGACCTCACCAGATAGTCATTTTCATGGCAGGCTGTTGACAAGCACTGTCAGCATAAAGGGACAAAGTAGGATAGCTCAGCAAGCCACATTCTGAGAGAAATGCAACATTTGGGGGTGAAGGTGGCCCTATGGATTTCAAGTCTGACAAACAGTTCCCCAGATATACCCTCTGTCCATCACAGGATAGAGCATTTCAAAGACCCTGTCTTAACCGTATCGAACAGGACATTTCTGAAACCTGCATATACACACACCTAGGTTTCTGATTCAGAGAATGGGAAGTTAAGGGATTTGGACCAAAACTTTAGGTAAAACCATATTTTAAAAATCTATGAAGCATTAAGCCGCTCATAAGATCTAAAGGGATTACCTGGACACAGTTCAAGTGAAAACGGAACTGAAGCGATTAAGAACCTGAGACTCAAAGCCACTTTTATTTTCTGGGCATCTGACAATTCTAGTCATTAAAAAAAAAAAAAAAAAAAAAAAAAAAAAACAAAACCAAACCTTCTCCCAAATCAAGGGGGTCAGAAGTTAAGGCTCCATCTCTGTTGGACCCCAGAAGGAAGCGTTCCAGGATAAGTGTGAACCAGAAGTACCTGCCGGAGGACTGGAGGACGTAATGTCCTGATGCTACACATCCGGAGAGGAGGGAGAACATGGCCACCAAAAACTGTGGTCCCAGCCCATCCGTGCGCAGGTCTGCTTCCTGGGTTTGCGTGGCCAGGCTGATCCATAGAACCTCAAGTCATGAGCTTGTTTTAACATGATTGATGACTAATACTACCAAGCAGAAGTAAAAACATCCGCTTTAAAAGTAGGCACATTCCTTCTAGGCTTCAAAACCTCTCCGTAGAAAAAACCTAAGGGCAATGAATATTACACAATGAAAAATAACCAAACATTTAGGACTAAGCCACCGTAAGCGATCATCAGGAAACACAGTAAATGAAACAGCTCCCAAATGATACTGTAATTTTAAATGTTGTAATTTTAAAACACTGATTATAAAGTAACTGATGATAATATAAATTAGTGGAACCTGGGTGGCTCAGTTGGTTAAGCGCTTGCCTCTTGATTTCAGCTCAGGTCATGATCTCAGGGTCATGGGATTGAGCCATGTCAGGTTCCATGCTGCGCACAGGGCCTGCTTAAGATTCTCTCTCTCTCTCTCTCTTTCTCCCTCTGCCCCTCACCTCTCCACTAGTGTGCATTTGCTCTCTTTCTTTAAAAAAAAAAAAAAGTATATATTAAAAGATAAACGTTGTAGAAATTACTACAAAAAACTTCGAGCTATAAAAAGGGAACTATCATGTTAGGAAAAAACACAGACCTTTTACGGGGAATTGTTGATAGAGTGAACAAAAATAAACTGTCAATTGATGGGTGAAAAATCAGAGCTGAAAAAATAGCTGTGAAGAAATTATCCAGAATTCAGTACCAAAACAACAACAACAACAACAACAACAAAACACTATGAAACCAAGTTAGAAAAACATAAAGGAGGAAGTGAGAAAGTTTAACCCACAGGGGTGTAGTGCGGTCAGTCAACATTTAGACCTAACTGTGGACCATTTCCTCAAGTGATGGCACCACTGGACAGTTTCAGAAAGCCCGACACATCCAAGAGTGAGAGTAAAAGAGTGCTATACTTAAGTATATCCTGTAGCAACTGCAGAAATCCAAAGACAAAGAGAAGCTCTTAAATCAGCCAGAGCGGCTGAAAGTAAATCACCTTTGAATGAGCAACACTCAAGGGCGTTACGGAAGCTCAACGTCAGTACAGTATCTTCAGCAGAGGCTATCTCCAGCTGGAACAATGAACAAGAAATACATCTCTGAAGAATAAGGGTAGTAAAAATATCTTTAGACCAATGGAATTGAGACAGTGTGCCATTCAACGACTCTTACCAAGGGACGTTTTAAAAGATGTTTGTTCTTAGGTGTGGTTGATTGGAATGTGTGAGTTTCAGGCTCACCATGTGTTGGTTTGATACATTTACATACTGCAGCCTGGTTACCACCATAGCATTGGCTAACAGCTCTGTGTTGTCACATCATTAGCATTTCTTTTTTTGTGGGAAGAACATTTAAGGATCTAGTCTCCTAGCAACTTTGAAGTTTATAGTACAGTGTCATTAATCGTGTTCACTATGCTGTGCCTTAGATCTCAAGAGCGTATCTCTCTCCCAGTCGTAAGTTTGTACCCTTAACACCTCCCCAGTTCTCCCACTTCCAGCCTCTGGTAATCACCTTTTGATTCTTTGCTTTTGTGAATTTAGTTTTATAGAAGTTTCAAATGAGGGATATACCGTATTCATCTTTCTCTGCCTTGACTTGGCCTAATGTTCTCAGGTTCCACCTGTGTTGTTGCGAATGGGAGTGTATTCTTTCTCATGGTTGAATAATATTCTATCATGTGTTTATATAAATACCACATCTTAACTGTTTACCTGCTGCTTGACATGTTTTTTTCTATATCTTGGCTATTATTAATAATGCTGCAATGAACACGGGTATGCAGATAATCTCTTTAAGACACCAACTTTGGATTCTTTAGATCTATCCTAAGGAGTGAGATTGCTGGATCATGTGGTAGTTCATTTTTAATTTTTTGAGGAACTACCATATTTTTCATAACGGCTATACCTTCTTATGTTTTTATTTATTTTTACTTTTATTGAAGAATGGGTGACACAGTGTTTCATTAGTTTCAGGTGTCCAAGATAGTGATTTGACAATTCTAGACAAGCGTAGCTGCCATCTATCCTGTACAACACCATTAGAACACCGTTGACTCTATTCCCTACGCTGTACCTTTCATTTCCGTGATTTATTCATTCCGTAACAGGACGTCTGTACTTGCCACTCCCCTTTACCCATTTTGCCCATCTTCCCACCTCCTCTCCTCTGTCAATCACAGTCTGTTTTTTGCATCTTCGGTTCTGTATCTGCTTTTTGCTTAGTTTGGTTTTGTTTTGTTTTTATATTCCACATACACGTGAAATTATAGGGTATTTGTGTTCCTCTGTCTGACTTACTTCACTTAGCATACTACCCCCTAGGTCCGTCCCTGGTATTGCAAATGACAAGATCACATTCTTTTTTACGGCTGAGTAATAGCTTTACGTATGGTTGTGTCCATATGCCACATCTTCTTTTCCCGTTTGTGTATCTGTGACACTTAGGTTGCTGCCATATCTTGGCTGTTGGAAATCGTGCTGCAGTAAACAGGCGGGTGCATTTCTCTTTTTGAATTAGTGTTTCTGTTTTCTTTGGGTGAATAGTGGAATTACTAGACTAGATGGTGCTTCTATTTTCTGTTTTCTGAGGAACTTCCATTCCGTTTTCACAGTGGTTGCACCAGTTTCCATTCCCACCAATAGTAGCTGAGGGTTGCTTTTTCTCCACATCAGTGCCAACCCTGCTATTTCTTGTCTTCTTGACTGGCCATTTTGACAGGTGTACCGTGACCTCTCATTGTGGTTTTGATTTGCATTTCCCTGTGATTAGTGATGTCAAATATCTTTTCATGTGCAAATAGTGACAGTTCAGCTTCTTCCTTAACAATTGGAATGCTTTTATTTCTTTTTCCTTTCTGATAGCTTTGGCTAGGACTTCCAGTACTGTCTTGAGTAAAAGCAGAGATAGTTGTACCATTTTACATTTCAGCCAAAATGTGTAAAGGTTCCCTTGTACCACAACCTCACCAACATTTATCTTGTCTGTTTGATAATAGCTTTACTAACAGGTGTGAAGCATTGTCTTCCTGTGGTTTGGGTTTAGGTTTCCCTGATGATTAGTGATATATATATTTTTTAAGATTTTATTTATTTATTTGACAGAGATAGAGACAGCCAGCGAGAGAGGGAACACAAGCAAGGGTAGTGGGAGAGGAAGAAGCAGGCTCATAGAGGAGGAGCCTGATGTGGGGCTCGATCCCGTAACGCCGGCATCACGCCCTGAGCCGAAGGCAGACGCCCAACCGCTGTGCCACCCAGGCGCCCCGCTGATGATTAGTGATATTGAGCATCTTTCACATTTTTTTCCCCCACCGTCTTTGAACATACTTGCTGGCCATTAGTATGTCTTTTCATGTTCTTTGCCTATTTTTAAATGGGATTGCTTTTTTGCTATTGGATTGTATGAGTTCTTTATATATTTAGATATTAGCTTCTTAGATGGTTTGTGAATATTTTCCTCCCATTCTGTGGGTTGCTTTTCAATTTATTGTTTTCTTTGCCATCCAGCTGTTTAGTTTAATGTAGTCCTGCTTATTTGTCTTTTTGCTGCCTGTCCTTTTGGTGTCTTACCCAAGAAACCATTGCTAAGACTAATGTCAGGATCTTTTTCTTTGTTTTCTTCTTGGAGTTTTATGGTTTCAGGTTTTGCATTGCATTCTTTGATTCATTTCAAGTTAATTTTTGTGAGTGATGTAAGATAGGAGTCCTTTTTTTTTCCTCTTCATTACAAGTATTTAGTTTTCCCAACACCATTTATTGAAGAGACTGTCCTTTCCCCATTGTGTGTTCTGGCAACCATGTCAAAAATCAGTCGATTGGATATGCAAGGGTTTATGTCTGGGTTCTCTATTTTGTTCCACTGGTCTCTGATGCCTATTGTTATGCCAGGACAATACTGTTTTGATTACTATAGCTTTGTAATATAACTTGAAATCAGGTGGTGCGATGCCTCCAGGTTTGATTCCCTCCCCCCTCAGGATTGCTTTGGCTATTGGGGTATCTTGTGGTTCCAAAAAATTTTTAGAATAGTCTTTTCTATTTCTATGAAAAATGCCATTAGGATTTAGATTAGGATTGCATTGAATGTGTAGATCACTTTTGCTAACGTGGATATTATTTTTTTCAATCCAAGACCATATGATACCTTTCTATTAATTCATGTTTTCTTCAATCTCTTCCATCAATATCCTCTGATTTTTAGTGTACAGTTCTTTCCCCTCTTACGAATAAACTTAAAGTATTTTAATTATTTTGTTAATGGAATTGTTTCCTTAATTTATCTTCCAAATAGTTTGTTGTTACTGTATAGAAAAGCAACCAATTTGTATATGTTGATTTTATATCCTGTAACTTTATTCTAACATTTTTTAGTGGAGAATTTAGGTTTTCTATATATAAGACCATGCCATCTGCAAATGGATAATTTTACATCATCCTTTCTGATATGGATGCATTTTATTTCTTGCTTAATTGCTCTGGCTAAGACCTCTAGTATGTGTTGAATAGACACAGTGAGGGGGGCATCCTGTCTTGTTTCTGATCTCTGAGGAAAGGATTTTAACTTTTCATCGTTAAGTATGATGTTAGCTGTGGGCTTGTCATATATGGTCTTCATTGTACTGTGGAACATTCCTTCTATACCCAATTTGTTGAGTGTTTTTTTTCTTTAATCATGGAAGAATGTTGTATTTTGTCAAATGTTTTTATGCATCTGTTGAGATGATCCACATGTTTTTTATCTTTCATTCTATTAATGTGGTGTATCACATTTGTTGACTTGTGTACGTTGAACCATCCTTGTGTCCCAGGGATAAATCCCACTTGATCATGGTAAACGATCCTTTTAATGTGTTGTTAAATACAATTTACCATTTTGCTGAGAATTTTTGCATCTACATTAGGAATACTGGCATGTAATTTTTTTTTTTTTTTTTTTTTTGCGGTGCCCTTCTCTGGCTTTGATATCAGGATAATGTTGGCCTTATAAAGTTAGGTTGGGAGTATTCCATGTTCTTCAGTTTTTTGGGAGAGTTTGAGGGGAATTGGTATTCATTCTTCCTTAAGTGTTTGGTAGAATTCACCGGTGAAGCCATCTGGTCCTGGACTTTGTTGGGAGGATTTTTGGTTACTAATTCAATTTGCTTATTTGTAACTGGTGTTTTCAGATTTTCTATTTCTCTTGACCCCAGCAAGGATGGGTCAGAGCCACAACCTGGGTCTCTGGGGTGGGACTCAGGGCAGAGGGGCTGCCCTGGTAATTGTGGGATTAGTGCCAACCTGGGACCATGGATGGGGCCCAGAGCACTAGTATCTTTGGTCCCATATATGGTGAGGTGCAATGGTGTCCTGATACTGAAGAGCAGATCATGGGAGCAAATAGGATCCTTGAGGGCAGATCTCATTACAGCTACAGCTATAGCCTCGGGGAGTGCGTGGAGCTGGTGGGGCTCCAGGGTAGCTCCATCAGCTGGGATCATTGTAAGTAAGCCTCCGTAATAAATGTTGCAAACATCCACAGTGGTGAGGCTTGCTAGGTTCTCTTGCTCTGCTTTTACCCATGGGGTAAATTCTTCTGAGGCGATCCCTCCTGGTGCCCAGCTGCTCTTGACTGAGGGGTGGAGTGACATAGGTAATACTTCCTGTATTTTTCTTTGTGGCCATCCTCAATCCTTGATCTCCACGTGGTTTTTGCTGATCTTTTTTGTAGTCCAGAGATATTTCTGAGCTATTTCTATCAGTTTCTAGCAAATTTATTGTTTCTATTGTTTTTTTATTGGGGGAGACAACCATTGGGATTTCCTCGTCCTCCATCCTGCTCAAAAGTTAAACTTCTGGTGGAAGGAAATTGACGTAAGATTTGAAGTGTGAAATGTAAGAAATAAATGATATACAGAGCAAAGAAATGGTAAATATATGATAAAACCTAAAGGAACACAGATTGGGTACAATAACAAGACTGTGTCTTATAAATTGAAAAAAACAGGTACAAGGGCAAACAAGCAACAACAGCGTATGTGTCAGGAGTGAAAAAGAACTGGATTTCAATAATGTAAATTCTTCACAGATCCTGTGAGTGGAATAGAGGTATTTACTTCAGTTTTTAATGTTACCACTTAATATTTGCAATAATCACATAAAATGGAGAAGCAGAACATAAAACTGTCATTCTAGTAAATGGAAAAATAACTAGAATGAAGAATAAAAGGAATAAAGGCTGTGATATTAAAAACCAACTATAGAATAGGCCAAAATAAAATAGAAACCACAGAATAAAATGGTAGACTTAAAACAAGTGCATAAGTAATTACATTAATGAAAGTGAACCAAATTCTCCAGTTAGTAGACAAAGATGGTGGACTGGATAGAAAATGAAAAATAACAATAAAATGTAACTATATGTTTCCAAAACACATACATAAAATATCAGTAAGAGGAAATTAAAAATTAAATATACAAATATTAACCCAAGTGTAGGTGATTTGGTTTCTTCTATATTAAACAAATTTTAAGACAGAAGATACCTGTAGAGATGAGTAAGTTCCTTTAAATGGGTAAGTCACCAGAAGGCTATTCTCCACTGTTTTTTTTTTTTTTTTTAAGATTTTATTTATTTATTCGACAGAGATAGAGACAGCCAGCGAGAGAGGGAACACAGCAGGGGGAGTGGGAGAGGAAGAAGCAGGCTCATAGCGGAGGAGCCTGATGTGGGGCTCGATCCCGGGATGCCAGGATCACGCCCTGAGCCGAAGGCAGACGCTTAACCGCTGTGCCACCCAGGCACCCCTATTCTCCACTGTTTTAAATGTGTCTTTATGTGATAATTTATCTTCAAAATATATAAAGTGAAAGTTGACAGAAATACAAGAAGAAATAACATTAACAATCATAGTGGGAGATTTTTATCACATCTCTTTTAGGAACTAATGGAAAAGCAGACCAAAAACCTTTGTGATGATATAAAAGATTTAAATAAGATGATTAACAACCTTGATTTACTAAACTTACATGTAACCCCATAACCAATAAATGAAAAGTACAATTTCTTTCGAGGTACACATGGATTTTTTAAAAAAGATTTTATTTATTTATTTGAAGGGGAGCAAGAGAATGTGAGCAAGAGAGAGAGCAGCAGGAGCAGGGGGAAGGGGCAGAGGGAGAGGGAGAAGCAGGCTCCCCGCTGAACAGGGAGTGCCATGCGGGGCTCAATCCCAGGACCCTGAGATCATGACCTGAGCCGTAGGTAGACGCTTAACCGACAGAGCCACCCAGGCATCCCACGGAGTCCACACAGATTGTACACAAAACTTTACCGTTTCCTGGACAAGGCAATTCTCAACAAATTTTTTAGGGTAAAATGATATACACCATGTTCTATGACACATTGTAATTAATTTAGAAGTTCATAGCAAAAAGATAATTAGAGAAATCCTTATTAATTTATAAATTAAGAATTCTACTTCCAAATAATCTATAGGTCAAAGAACAAATAAAAAGAGAAACATTTTTAATTGAACAAGAACGACTTTATTTTGTATCTGTAAGGGGATAGAGATAGCAGTATTGGAAATTTATAATGTAAAAAAATTATAATGTAAACACTTAGAAAAAGAAAGCTTCAAATTAATGAGATAAGCATTTATATGAAAAAATCAGAATAAGAACTAATCACTCAGGGACAGGAATCAAGCTAGATCAGAAAGTAACTTAGAAAACACAAAATAGAGACTTCACAGAGTTGAAAATTATTTTTTGTAAAGACTAATAAAATTGAGAGACTCTGGGCAAGATCAAGAAAAATATGTGAATAATATCAGAAATAAAAATTATTTTCTACAGATTTTTCAAACATTTGAAAATATAAGGGGATATTATAAATAATTTGAATAAATTGGAAAATTTTGATTAAAGGATCAAATGCTTTAAAAATTTATCACAACTGACGTAAGGAGACGTAATCTGAACAGTCCTACAACCATTAATGAAATGGAATCAGAAGTCATAAATCTTCCTCTAAATAAAACCGTTGGTGAGTTCTACCACAACTCTGAGGAAAAAACAATTCTCATTTTACACAAGTTCTTTTGGAGAACAGTAAAAGAAGGAACAGGTGTGCCTGGGTGGCTCAGTCAGTTTCGTGTCTGCCTTCAGCTCAGGTCATGATCCCGGAGTCCTGGGATGGAGCCCCACATTGGGCTTCCTGCTCGGTGGGGAGTCTGCTTCTCCCTCTGCCCCCCTCCCTACTCGTGCTCTCTCTCTCTCTCAAATAAATACATCTTTTAAAAAACATATATAGAGAGAGTATATAAATATATAAATCTTTAAACATGTGTGTGTGTGTGTGTGTGTGTGTGTGTGTGTGTATAAAGGAACATACTGTTTATTAGTAGGGGGTAATTAATGCTATGCCCTAGCCCTCTTCCATCTTATAGACTGTCTGAAATGTGTCTGATCTCCAAGAGAAAATATGGAGAAGGCACAGCCACTTCTAACTGACTTAGTTTATAAGTACATGTCTTTTCCATGTATGTCTCTGTTGGGTGATAACGTTTCATACTCAGAGGATGTGGAAATGGCCTGGTCTTTGCCACACACAACCCTCGTTTTATGAGCTAACATAGCCCCCTTACTAAAACTTCACAAGGGCAGTAATAAGAGAGGAAAACTATAGGTCAGTTACCCTCGTCAATAAAAGTACAAAAGTACTAAACAAAACTTTAGCAAATTTAATCTAGTAATAGGTAAGTAAAAAGGATAACATTAGGACAAAATTAGGTTTATTCCAGGAATGTAAGGATAGCTTAAAAATTGGTTTAGAATACCAATTAATGTATCTAACCACGTTAAGATAGTAATGGAGGAAAAAGCATATCAATGGATAGCGAAAAAGATTATGATAAAATTACTAAAATTTATGATTGATAAAAGATTCAGGTACTAGTAGTAAAAATGGAACTACCTTATTCAGATAAAGAGTATCTATAAAACATGACTCAGCAGATGTTACACCTAATAGTGAAATATTGAGTCCTTTCCCCTTAAAATCAAAAGCAAGAAAGTAACTGACGTTACTACTACTATCAACACTGACAAGGACCTCGAGTACAAGAAGTCAGAAAAAAATTAACAATTGAAAGTAAAACTCTCTCTACTTATGGATGTTATAATTTTTATGATTATAAAAAATACACAAAATTTATTAGGATTAGAATCTAACAAATTTCCAGATATAAAATGCAATACAGAAAAACTGTAGTCCTACATATTAGCATTAAAGTAAAAAAAAAAATTTTAAAGATTTTAATTTATTTGACAGAGAGTACAAGCATGGGAAAAGGCGGGGAGAGGGAGAAGCAGGCTCCCTGTTGAGCAAGGAGCCCGATGCGAGACTCTCTCCCAGGACCCTGGGATCATGACCTGAGCCGAAAGCAGATGCTTAACCGACGGAGGCACCCAGGCACCCAAAGGAAATTTTTAAAAAGTTGAAGCTTTTAGGAATAAATTTAACAAAATAAGTGAAAGACCGGTAGAGAAAATGATTAAACTTCTTTGAAAAATTTAAGGAATACCTAATCAATGTAAAGAGATTCTATGTTTCTGGACTGTAAGACTTGTTATTATAAAAATTGTCAGATCTCCCCAAATGGATTTCTAGATTGAATAGAACTTCGGGAACTTGACAGGTTAATTGTAAAATTTACTTTCTAGTACAAATGGCCAAAACAGCCATACATGGTCTTGAAGAAGAAGAAGGTGGGAACGCTGGTTTTCACAACCTATTTTATAATAAAGACCTCATAATATTGGATGTGAAGATATGCAAACATGTCAGTGGGACTACAGAGATAACCTAGAAAACACCCCCACTTGTATATGGCCACTATGTACACGAAAGAGAGGTCCCGTGGAAAAGTGGAAAGCATCTTCAATAAATGGTGTTGGAACCAGTGGGTAGCCATACGGGGGGAAAAATAATTGGACCCCTATGTCACAGGACACACAAAAAGAATTCTAGTTAAAGGCCTCATGTGAAAGGCAAAACTACGAAGCTTTAAGAAGATAATAAAGGAGAGTATCTCGAAAGTAAGGAAGAATTTAAGACTAAAAAGGCATTGAACAGAAAAGAAACGATGGATGGTTTTTAACATAGCCAAGTTTGAGAATTTCTGTTCATTGACAGACAACCTAAAAAGAGTGAAAAAGAAAGCCCTAGAGTGGGAGAAGCTATTTACATTACATATAACTTCCAAAGGTTTAGGACCCAGAATGTATAACGAACTACAAATTAAGAAGAAAACCAGAAACAATCTAACAGAATAAAGGGCAGGAAACTTGAACCAACATTTGACCACAGAACGAGGCAATCCCAATGGTCAGTAAACATGGAAAAACATCCTCGAGCTTACCTGTTGCTATGGAAATAGAAGTTCAACCACCCCGAGGGACTTTTACCTTCTAGGTGTCCTTAACAAACTGGCAAAGAAGACCCCCCGACACTTGATGATGTCAGCGTTGGTGAGGATGTGGCCCGCCTGGCTGGAGTGTAGACGAGTACAAACGCTTTGGGAAGTATTTGCAATGACCTATGTGACGAATTGGAAATAACACGTGTTACGATCTGGCACATCGGCTGCGTATATACCACTAGTAAGTCCGGAGGTGTGGGTGAGAATGTCCATCGTACCATGGTTCACTACATTAAAATAAGCCGAATTTTCATAAACAGTTGAAGGAAAAAGTTGTGTTTTATCCATACACTGAGTATAATTTGATAATGAACAAACTACAACTAAATGTAGCAACATGAATTAGTCTCGCAGATCAGGGTTGAACGGAAGAG
Organism: Ursus arctos; assembly: GCF_023065955.2. Taxonomy (NCBI): domain Eukaryota; kingdom Metazoa; phylum Chordata; class Mammalia; order Carnivora; family Ursidae; genus Ursus; species Ursus arctos. The sequence goes on along the minus strand of NW_026623019.1, from coordinate 7,747,615 downwards.
GATGAGAAATGTCCTATGATTCTAACGAAGTTTAAAAGCAGGCAAAACTGAATTATATACTTTAACAGTATTTAGGTTCTAAAACTATTAAGTAAAAAAAAAAAATCATCACAAGTAAAAAAAAAAAATCATCACAAAAGGCAGGGTAGTGGTTACTGATGGCGTTGTGAGTGGGAAAGGTGTAGAGGAGTCTTCCAAAGTGCGGCCAATGCCCTTTTCCTTGATTTAGGTCAGGGGTCAGTGGACGTGATCTATAAAGGGGTAGAGAGTAATTATTTTAGGCTATTTTTAAACCAAATGGCTTCTGTCACAACTACGTCACTCTACCATTATAACCAGAAAGTAGATGTGGACAATATGTGGAGAATTGGGCCTGGACGTGTTACCCACTCAGTGTCTTGGACCTTGGACAACATTTAATACTATCCACCTGTAACACTACGGTCATGGAAGTAACTGCCTAATGTGTTCGAGGAGTAGCTGCGATGATGAGGTTACGGGCTTCGAGCTGCTGGCATACAGTGAGTGCTCAATAATTTCTTCTCTCAGGGCCATTAAAGCATCAACCATGCTTACCAAGACTTTAAAGAAGTTCTTGTTGCTATTTTCAAAAATGATCTCCAAGGGAAGGAATTTATGAAAGAATAGGAACTGTACATAATTTTCTCTATACATAATATGGAAATCACAAGTAAACTTTCGAAGTAAAAATAGCATGCTGCCTACTATTTCTTGGAAAGCACTTTTCCTTAGCATACTTTGGGGGTGCTCAACAGAGGACTCGTAAAAAATTATTTTTAAATGTGTTCCAAATGTAAATTATAAGGAGAAAAAAATAGTGTGAAGGAAAAAGTTCACTCTAGATTCCCGAACTAGAATGACTGTGCTTTATACTTCAAGGAAGTCTTCATGAAGGGATAAAAAACCTGATTTTGCCTATAAAAGGTAGATGGAGATTTTTCACATCCTAATTTCTGGAAACTGGATACGTTATCCTACATGACAGAAGAGACTTTGCAGCTGTAATTCAGCTAAGGATTTTGAGGTGGGGGTGATTTTCCTGGATTATCTGGGTGTTCTTATTGTAACAAAGGCATCCTTATAGTCGTTGTAAGAGAAAGAGGCAGGCATGTCAGTAAGATTGGAAGTTGCAATGCTCTGGCTTTAAAGATGGCAAGAGGGGTCATGAGCCTGGGAATGTAGCCCTTAACATCCTGGAAAAGGCAAGAAATGGATTCTCCCCTAGAGCTTAAAAAAGAAAGGCAGAGCTCCTCTCCCTGTAATTTTAGCCTGATAAAACCCATTGCAGACCTCCGACCTCCAGAACTCTAAATCTAAAAATTTGTGTTGGTTTAAGCTGCAAAGTTTATGGTGATTTGTTCCAACAGCACTTGGAAACCTAGTACAACTGTCAAGTGGATAGAGGATCTGAGTGAACAAAACATAACTCCTTAAACTCCTTCTATGCATTTTCGTTACTCGTTTTTATTTAATTAAGAAGTACTAACAAAGTGACTTCGGGGGGTTACAAAGATGAATGAACATGTTCTCAGTCCCCGAAGAGCTTACGGAACAGTGGTGCTGGAGACCATTGTCTGTGTTTCTGCGCATCTGGTGAGCAGAGACACAGGTTGTTTTGGTCAAGAATTTCTTTAAGGAAAATCTGTCTAGTGAATAACGTTGGAGACAATGTCTCCATCCAGAGCACAGGGCAGACAGGCTTATAGTCCAGTATAAAACGATTCCGGTTTCCTAAGCCCAGGGTTCCTCTCTTAAAAGGCAACCCACTGTGCGTGAAAGTATCACAGGGCCCACTTTGTGCTGCCCTCTGAGACCTGGGATTGGAAAACCAGCTCAAGGAAATGATGTGTAGCTGCTGCTACTTCTGTGAGTAATCAGTGGTCCTTTGTCTCTGACCCAGGGGTTTTGCGTCTTCTCAGCATCGATGAAACTGAAACGGGTTAACTTGTTAGTTTACAAATACGGAAAAGTCTCAGACCCTCACAGTTATTGACAAGTAGTACAATAAATACAAATCTCTCTGATCACCATGGGTCAGGGTCTACTAAGTATATTTAAAATAGAAAGGGGAAAGAGACACTGTCAGATACCAACTATTGTGCTAGTACTTTACAAAGACGAGTTGAGTTTTCACAGTGCTCTGTAAGAGACTGACCACCATTTCACTGGCCCTCCCCATGTCAGCTAGGATAACTTAGTTGCTTATGATTCAGGTAAAATTCACTCCCCACAGCCCAAATGCTTCCCTCACTACGTGTCCTTAAGAACATTCAATGTCCCCAGGAGACCCCAGAGCAGCGGTTCTAAAAGGAAGTGATTTCTCCCTCACCTCATTTGGCTGTGGCTGAAAACATTATCGTGGTCCCAATTTGGAGTAGGGATGTTATTGGCATCTAGTGGCTAGAGGCCAGGAATACTGCTACACATCCTACAATTATGGTACCTGCCCCCACACACAAAAAAGAATTATCCAGTCTAAAATGTCAGCGGTGCTGAGGTTAAAAAGCCCTACCCTAGAGTATAATCCCCTCTGACTCTGGTTTCCTACCTTCATTGATATCTTTTGCTTTGTTCTTTATCCGTTGATTTCTTTATCTTACCTTGATGTGTGTATCCAAATGTCCAAGGTCCCACTAGTGTGACGTTACCGCAGACAGGAGAAATTTTGCTAAGTATTTCTAGGTCTAGGGGAGAGGGTGCAAAATCACATTGCATAGCAAATGAGCCCAATAGCCTATAAGGCAGCCCTGTTAAGCCCTTTCAGCCACTAAACCATTGAGGGTGTGTCCTCATGCCATCCCTTGGTGTCTCACCATCCTGCTGGCTCTGGGCTTCATATATTCCCTTTCCAGACTGTACCCAGGAGCTCCAGGCTCCTCTCACTCTATTCTATAGACTGTCACTCAATTCTCTTGAGCTTCTATATCGACATTCACCTCCAGGCCTTCCTGGACCTACACTACTGGTTTCCAATGTGAGCAAGTATCCGAGTCCCTCAGGGTCGTCTTATGACATACCTTGCTGGATTTTGAGTCTGTAAATGTGGATGAGAATTGCATTTCTTACACGTCCCCAGTTCCCAGGTGGCGAGGATGCCACTGGTCTGGGAACAGTACTTTTAGAACCTCTACATATTAAAAAAAAAAAAAAATCCAAACAAAAGAGCCATTGATTTCTGCAGCAGTCTGAAGGACCTACAGAAGCCCTGAGATGAATGTCTTTCCTTCACCTTGATCTGCCCATTTTAGAAAGTAGAGTGGTTCTGTGTAATATTTCCCATCCTCCTGAAGTACACGGAAGAGGAATTTGGGGCTCAGGGAGGTTAAGTAACTATGACCAGGAGACCGTGACCCGGATCCAGGGTCTGTCTGATTGTGAAGCCCTTGCCTGTGGAAGTGGTGTCCACGGGAAGTAAGCGACAGAGCCTCACTTAGGATCACGCGTAGTTTTTTCAACAGTATGAGGTGGGCTCAGTGGGTAGAATTCACAAAGATAACCCAGGAATACACTTAGAGTTAGTTCATATACCAGCAATAATGATGTGAACCCTTATTGCCAGCTTTTATGATAACTAATTCCTTAGGAAAAGAGTGAGAGCCATGCCATCAGCTGGACGGCACTTGGCGAGAAGTTCGGAGGTGGTGCTCAGTGACAGCCTACACGTGCGAGTGTCGTGTGTAGGATAAGCTGGCCTCAAATGGTTAAAACCTTTGGGTTTTGAGCATAAGTGACCTCCAAAATGAAGACCGGACACAGGATCTCAGGACACTATATCATTTTCAGAGAAAACAGCTTACTGGTGTTCCTCTTTCTTGTCCCCCTAAGAAAACAAAGTTTATTGTCTGGGTCACTGGAGTAATTCAGCCTCATCTCAACTGGGTTTTTGGCTTCTCATATCTAAGGATGATAACTCAGAACAGAGTACTTCTTGGAAAGGGCTGCTTTCTAGGTTGTAGGATATGTTGCTTGGATTTCTTTCATCTGTAGTCTTGACAGGTTTCTACACCAAAGTGATCTCCCATGCAATTCTGACTGCCAAGATAAAAAGCAGTTGGTGTCATCATGAAAAAGTCTATTTAATTATTAAGTGAGCAGAAAGTAAAAAAGCACAGAAGGGCCTGATTATCATACGCAATGACTAATAATTGATAATACATGTGTACTGCAAACCTCAGTTCTTTTGGATGAAAGTAATGTTCTCTATGCACTAGATTCTTCTTTAGGTGGTGTCTGTCCAGATGCGAGTTTGGGTGGGCGCTAGATACATTTCATGGAGTCAAAATTTAGAAATAAAGCAGACCTGCTGGCTCTGGTAATGCCTGAAGTAGAACTTACCCAAAAACACAATGACCAATACAAGCGTTCTCTAAACAAGATTTTATCTTCTCCGAAGATTTACTGTGGTCTGGGTTGTTTCAGTGAACACGCTGACCACATGTTGGAGCGGCCAGTGCACCAAAGCAGAGGACTGAAATAAAGATGGTCCTGGGACAAGAAAGGTCAGAGAAAAGAAGTAGGAAAAATTTTAAAAAGGGCATGGAGTATGAGAAATCGAGAGGTCGGGGCAGGAGCGGGATATATCAGTTTCCTAGAACGGCTGAAACAAAGGTACCACAAACTTGGCAGCTTGAACAATAACAATGCATAGTTTCATGGGTTTGGAGGGTAGAAGTCTGAACTCAAGATGTCAGCAAGGTTGGTTTCCGCAGAGAGCTGTGAGGGAAGTCTCTGTTGCATGTCCTTCTCCTAGCTTCTGGTAGCCTCAGACATTCCTTGATACAAGAAGATGGCGTTCTTCCTTGTATCCAAATTTCTGCTTTTAGGAAGACACTAGTTTTATTAAATTAGGGCCCACCCTAATGATCTGATTTTCTTTCAATTACTTCTGATAGACCCTAACTTCAGATAAGGTCACATTCCAAGGTACTGGGGGTTAGGAATTCAATATATCGTGTGTGTGTGTGTGTGTGTTTGTGTTTGAGGGTTGTGGTGGACACAGTTCAACTCCTAACAGGTAGAAAGAATTGTGAATAGGAGAAAGGAAGAATGGGAAGGAGGACTAGATGGGGAAAGAGACGGAAAAATGAACAAGTGGGTGAAATAATGAAGAAAGAGCGATTTCCTCACCAGCTGTACCATCCAGGTGCTTGATAGCTCCTGGCCAGCTGCTGACATTCAGGGCTGCTGGTAACCCAGGTCTAGCCATTGCGCCGCGTAGAGCATGGCAACCCCTTGGGAACTTGACAACTCTACTAAAACAGTACTGTGAACTCCATTTCCTAGTGGCTTACGGGACAGAATTCTCATTTTAAAAAGCCAATAATGAAAATGTTATGTAGAATTTTCTAGGACTTGGGTTGTAAAACTGACCTCTGGAGATTTTGGTTCTGCTCTTCATGGAGGACACAAGGAAACACAGCAAAATGGAATAAATGGTGTCATACGTCTACCAGTCTAGTTTTCACAAGTGCAAATATAAGCCAGTTTGACAGCTCTTAAATATTAATCGGTCCTATCACCTCCTATATGACAGATAGATACACTGAAGAGAAATCTCAGATTTCAAATTATCGCTTCCTGGTTCAACGATTTTCAAACACATGGCGTAAGTGAGGAAGATAAGACAGGAAAACAATATTTACTTTTAAGATGTCTTTGAAATTGTTTTAAGGGCTAAAAAGCTGATAGCCAAAGCTGGGATAGTGGAACTCTACAGCTGGAGAGACTTTCTCTGTAGGTCCTACACAAAATGCATATGAAAGGGTACCTACCAAGAAGCTGTAAGACTTCTAGATATTTTCCTGCAAAAACTATTATATAGTCATGCAATTCTACTTTGTACAAAGAGGGATCATGCGATGTGGATTGTTTCCCCAAGCCCATGTCTGGGGAACAGCTAGAGTAGAAAGGAGTAGAATCCTATCCGTCGCTTATTGTATGTGCCAGGGACGGCTGCTAGGAACACTGGGTATGTTTTCCAGTAGTCTTTCTCTAGTCACAGCTGTTTGGTTTGTTTTAATTTTGATCCTGTTGAGTGCTATCAGCCAGGTCCCTCTATCACCAACAAATCTTGATAGATCTGTTCAAACCTCCATGTAGCTTGGGCTACTTTCTTAAGACCTCTACCTACGGCTCTTATTCTTGAGAAAAAGGGGCAGCTTTCAAATTGACAGTGATCACAGTAGGTGCTTTGGAACCAATCCCTTCTTCCCACCTCTCCACTCCCTCCGTGACCATCACTGGCCTCCCTGAGTCCAAGAGCCTTTCCGAGAATGGGGCATTTGCCATCTTTTCATCTCTTAGACTTGTTGTTTAGGTATTTTGTTTGTTTGTCTTTTAATCTGATGAAAGCAAAGAGTATGTAATTACACTTCCAGGTAGATCAGAAGTAGAATTTCTTACTTGAAAGCAAGGTGTTGGTTTTTACTGACGTTTAAGAAGCAGATGTCTTTTCAAGCCTCTCTTCAAACACCCAGAATTATCTTGAATTTTCCATACCTCATTTCATATGCACCCACGTATCCTCATAGGCCCTGTCACTAAAATTTTAAGCTACATTAGATAATTAATGTTTACTGCCAGAAAAAAATGTTGTTTTAAAAAATATTAATTATTTAAATATTATGGAATAATTTATTACTTACAATGAATTTTAAAACTCCTTATTTAAACACTCATTATTTACAGTAAAAATCACCCATAATCCTACTTCCTAGGGATAACCATTGTTAATAGTTTGGTATATCCTACAGGATTCTATGCACATATATACTTTTTAGTCGTAATGTATACATAATTTCTGTTGCTACATAGTTTTTTGTCCTATATTGGGAATGCTATCATTTTAATAGAAATTTAATCATTTAAAAAAACATCTACACATGAGCGTTTCTTTCATCAGCTTATTCCCTTCCGGATGAACTTGATCTATCTGTTCACAGACCTCTCATCTTGGCTATTAGCCAAAGCTCTGGAGTTTCCAATTAAGATTTCAAAGACTTCAGTAGACTTTCCATCTCCCAGCTACAGACTTTACTGTTTCATTTTTGTCTCCCGTGTAGTGTTTCCCTCCCCGCTTTACAGCGAAGGTGTTTTTTGCCTTTACAGGGGTCCCGTTAAACTTCCAGTTCTAGAGCAGACTCTTCCCACTCTACCTCCCCCGGCAAGGTTGCAGAGTCATCAGAAGCCTGACTTGGCTCTAGTCTCTCCATCTTTCTGTTATCTATTTCATCCCTCAACAGGTTTTCCTGAGCACCTACGAAGCGCAGGCTTTGGTTTAGACGCTAAGCCGCAGCAGTTGCTAAGACCCCCTGCTAGCCTGGTGCCTTCAGTCTGAAAGGCTGTGCCGCTTATCCAACTGTAAGCTGCTTAAAAACAAGATCTATGTCTGTTCCATCTGGGAGCTGTTCCATCAGCTCCCAGGAAAGTGCCTTTGTCACAGTAGTAACTTAATACTGTAGCTATTTGTCAAATGAAGGAGCAAAAGTAAATTGCTTCAGGAAATAAATGAGTTTTGCCACAGTCTTTGCAGATTTATTTCTTTAAATGAGGGCAATCCTGTCTTAGTAAAAAATATGGATATCTCTAGGAGGAATAATATAAAAACACCTCTAGCCATTAATAAGGTTAGTGGGAATAAATTTTCCAACCAACTTCGAAATTTGAACCGGGAGAGAAAAAGGAGATAACATCTGCTTTGGATCATCAAGGGTTGCTGAGGACAGACATGGGAGCCGTTTGGGGCAACCAGGGAGGGAAAGATGGTGCCTGGGAGGACCAAAGTGAAGGGTAGGAAAGCTTAGAGGGCAAACTTCTCTTATCTGACAATTATATTCTCAAAATTCTTATGAAGAGAAAGGTACCCAACCTGGAGAATATTAAAAATGCTTGCAGAGAGCCTCTGGCAGTAACTACGGAAGTAAATCCTATGCCTTGTGCCATTTGGGATCCGGGAAGCGAAGATAAAGCGAAGTCCCTTTCCCTAGTATCCCATTGCAGAGAAAGCTCCTGCCCTGCAAACACACGTACTCATACTGATTTGCTTCCAGGTTTACAGAAAGTCATCCGGTGGGAAATTCTTTTAAGCAATATTTAGCTGCTTGAATTTCAGGTTTTGTGAAAGCCAGAATGTTCTCAAACTCAGCAATATAAGCAGTGGAAGTAAAAAACCACAGCTTGGAGGGAAGCTGAAATGTGACATCCCTGTAAATAAATCCCATAATTTCTCCTCCTTGAGATCCTGTTTGTTAATCACTCATGTAAACCTTAATGGAACACAGATGCAGAATCAATTTGCAAGAACAGGCATTCATTTAAAAAATCTATAAAGGTACTTTTACTATGGTGACAAAAACAACAATGATAGACCCTAAATCTTTTTAAAAAATTTGAAGCAAAATTGGCATGAGAACGGAGTATAAAAAGAATTAGCTAGAACACATTTCACGCAGGATCTGGTTAATTTCCACAGGACGTCCTGACTTGCCGACTTGAAAGCTGGGTGTCTCAGGTTTCATTTTTCTTTTGGAAGCTTTTGATTGTCTTTGGCCCAGTGACTTTATCTCAGGGTCTGGAGCAAGAACGCAAATGAAATAAGGGAAGAAAAAGAACTTTTCAGATTTTCTTGAAAGCACACATGCACGTATATTTACACAAGCACTGACGGACAAGAACACACAAACATTTAATCTTGCACTTATTAAAATGTCTTAGTAGAGTTTCAGTAAGATATCTACGTAGAGAAACAGACTAACTTTGTAAGATTCAAGTTTAATTACTTCATTTCCCTACTTAAATCTTCTAGGGATCCCCATTGACTTTGGATTAAAGTTTACATTCTTGGCATGTTATATCCTTTATAATACATTCGTTAGCCTCTTCTCCTAGGCAACCCCCACTCCCATCGTGCGCCCTTGGCTGCCCTTCTTTTCCCGCCATAAATAGTCCCTCCTCTGGAAAGTCTACCCTGAATTTCCATATTGGGCCAAGTGCCTGTCCTGTAAATTCCCCCATGACCCTCTGCGTAGTTCTATCTTATTTCATGGCGATCTGTCCTCATGTCAGTCCTCAGTAAACTGTGTGCTCCCTAGCTCTCTATATCATCAAAATAATTCCTTATTAAACTGAACAGAATGAATATATTAAAGCACTTACTGTTTGTAGGTGGCTGGAAGCCACTGAAGTGCAAATGGAAGCTAGGATGACCTCTGCCGATGTGGGCAGATTTCCACTGGGACAGGCAACATGTCGGCGTGAAGAAAACCTGTGCTAGAATCAAGGAGGGCTAGCCACCAGCTGGAAGCCGAACTGAGAGCTTCCATTTTCTTGTGTTCCTTCTCTTGCATCTGGTCGTCTTCTCGCCCTCTACTCCCCGCACCATTTCCCATCTGAACGCACGTGCATCCACAGGCATGCTCCCCCAGTAAAATGGTCACCTGGCTCCTAGACGAGCTCTTGGCTTGAGTGTGGGAAGAACTGAGAGACTGGCTTCTGTGGCACGCTGGCCTCGGTCCGGGGACACAGACTTCTCTGCCCTCAAGAGTGGAGCGGTAGATGTGACCGTGTGAAGAACATTCAAGCCCAGTTTGAAGAAAGACCAAACATCTTGGTGACTGCTTCTATTGCAGTGATTGGTTTGCTAGTTGGAGACCTCTGTCCCAGACTCCGTGAGACCTCCAACACTAGTTCGAGGGAACACTGGCTAAAAACTGAAATCGTAAATGGAAAGTATTCTAAGTCCAAATGTAGTGAAAGAAAAAATAGACCTTGGCATACACACAGTTGGAACGATGTGTTTTCTACATCCAGAATGACCCGACATTGACGGTGGTGATGCAACATGTGTACAGACACACAACACCTGTGAGGTCAAGGTGTCTAGGACCATGTTGTAGGTCCAACTGTGCTGGTTCTCGGTTTTGTCTGTTCTTGGTTCTCCATTTCTGTTTATTTAGGGAGCACACAAACATAAGCCAAGCATGGGCCGGATATTGGGGTGGAGGAGCGAACAGACGTGATTGCTCTCCTCAAGGACTTACAAGGCAGTGGAGAAAAACAGGTATCTATGTTAAAAAGTGTACTGAAATGTTACAGGGAATAGTGGGGTCTGTAGAAAAGAGTGGTCAGTCCTGCCTGGGGGAAGTCTGGAGAAGTCTCCCCAAAGGGATAATTCTTGAGTTGAATCTTTGTAGATGAGTGAATGGTATTTCCTAGGGAGATCAGGTCACAGAGAGAGAAGCTTTAAATATAATTGTTTAAACATGAAACTGGCTTAGAAGAGTGTGGGATTATTACTAGTTCTGGATGGTTTGAGAGAGAGAGAGTAGAAGAGCAGAACAGAATCCAGGTTATGGAGGCCTTAGAAGTCTGGCTAAAAATTTTGAGCTCTATTGTATAAGAAAAAAAAGAATATTTGCGGGTGTGGCAGGATAATTTATTGTGATTATTAACTTGCATTTTCCTTTTATAATTACCCACCACACCCCACTCTTCTTTCCAGAAGGTAGCGTGAGCTTTTCTCTTTCCTTACCCTGGGGAATTGCCAGGGCCTGAAGGAGAAGCTGTTGGAAGAACAGCATTCTTACTTTTGCGTTCAAAGACTCCCGTCTTGGGTGAGGTTATGCTCAGTATCCTGGGAGGGGAGGGGAGAGAGTCCCCTCTGGCTGGGAAGGGAGTAGAGGTTGGACTTCTCTGTTCCTGGCTTCTGGGATTACTCTAGGGAAAGAGAAGAACCCCCATTAAGTACTCCGATTGAATTTCCTGCCAGCTGTCACAATAGGGGCTTAGAACTGGATTTAATTGGATTTTTAAAAATGTGATATTTCTCGAACCACCCAAGTCTGTGGAGTAACATTTATGGAGTAAAACCGCAAAGTGTTTTAGAAAGGAAAATAACCTCATTAGCCTTGCGTGATGGAAGGATAATGTTCGAGAGAATTGATCTAATATCTGTGAACTTCATTGCGATTGGAGAATCAGATTTTTCCCCAAACTAGTAAAAAGGGACAAAGGAACAGAAGGTGCACAAAGAAAACAAAACATTATTCTTCTAGAAAAGTCCACCCTTCTCGGGTGGAGCAAGCACATCCTACAGACTGGGCCCAGGAGTGAGAGGTAAGAGCTGGAGGCCAGCACTGGGCGGACCCTCAGCAGCTCCGAAAATGCCACTGTCACGCAGCTCAGTCCAGTTCAACCTTCACGTTATGTGTGTCCAGTAAAATGCATTGTCAATGTCAATGTTGGTCCAAAGGGCCAAGCTTGCAGTGAAAGGAGGAGTAAGTTCTGGGATCTAATGTACAGCATGGCGACCACAGCTGCTAATCTGTATCGTATGCTCGAAAGTTGCTGAGAGAGTAGACCTTCAATGTGTTCAGATACTGGCGTTCTCTGCCAGTATCTGAAAATAACAAAACCAAACGCTATGGTGAGGGGATGGATTAATTAACGCAATCGTGGTCGTCATTTCAGTGTCTATCTATAGGGAATCATCACGTTCTACACCCTAAATATACATTCTACACCCTAAATATATATAATTTTTGTCAGTTATACTTCCGTAGAGCTGGAAGAACAAAATTAAAAATAAGTTTTTAATAAACCTTTAATAAAAATCTTTGTTTTATATCGACATCTATTTATCAATATACATAGATATGAAAATTTCAGATGGGATCATAGATCTAAGAAAAGAACCTCGATATTTCTGGGTCCACGTTCTATCCTTCAGGCATAAAGTATTGTTACTCCCATTTTAGAGACAAAAATCTCCAGTCTCAAAGATTTAAACTCATTCATTGAAGCATTTATTCAATGAAAGTGAACGGAGCCCCACCTTATTTCAGATACTCTGCTAAAAACTACCTTGAGGAAATCTATAGAGCGGAAGCCAATGAGTAAAAATTGACTATATATTTATACGGGTAGATATAGATAAGTCCTTAACACTTGGACGTTTCCTTTGGAATGTCTGCCCTCCGCAATGACCCCATTTCTCAAGAACTCTCTTTTTTCTCTCCCCTCAATATTGATTGGCTTTTGCAACTTAATCCAACACTCTAGTTTTAATTGTGTCTGGTGTGGTTGCTGGACTAAAAGCAAAGCGATTAAATTCTCCCTTCACCGAAATTAAGAATTGGGCTTGAGAAACAGTATCTTAGTCTGAGCTTGTCTCTCAGGTCAGAGATAGTTTTAGTAAGTTACGTATTTCTTTGAATTTCATCAAAACTTTCTGAATTATTCACACAAAGTTTAGAATAACTTATCTTTTTAATATCTGCAGCGTCTGCAGTGGTAGCCACTTTCATTCTCGATACTGGCTGTTTGGGCCATATTTCTTTAATTTCTAGATGGGTCGTGCTATAGAGGTTTGTCAATGAGCTTTTCAATAAACCGGTATTTGGCTTTGTTAATCTTCTCTATTTTATGCTTGTTTCTAGTTCATTAAATTCTGCCTGATCTTTAGGATTTCCTTCTACTTTCTTTAAGTTTACTTTATGGTTCTTTTTTCAAATATCTTGAGAGAGAGGCTTTGCTCATTAATTTTTAACCTACCTTCTTTTCTACTACAAGTGTTCAAAGCTGTAAATTTCTAAGTGCTGCCGAAATTGCATATCCCATATGGTTTGACTATTTAGTTACAGTTAAGCTGAAAATGTTTCTAATATCTTTTAAGACTTCTACTTTGACTCCTGGGCTATTGAGAGTGGTATTTTTAAATTTCCAAACATGTAGGAAAATTTCCAAGTATCTTTTTGTTACCACTAGCTTTATTGTACTATGTTTACAACATACAGTTTTTTCTTTTATTTTAAAATATTTATTTTCTTATTTAAAATAAATTTATTTTTATTTTATTTTTAAAATTTTTTATTATGTTATGTTAGTCACCATACAGTGCATCATTAGTTTTTGATGTAATGTTCCATGATTCTTTGTTTGCGTATAACAACCAGTGCTCCATGCAATACGTGCCCTCCTTACTACTCATCACGGCCTATCCCAGTCCCCTAACCCCCTCCCCTCTCAAGCCCTCAGTTTGTTTCCCAGAGTCCACAGTCTCTCATGGTTCATTCCCCCTCTGTTTACCCCCCCCTTCATTCTTCCCTTCCTTCTCCTACCGATCTCCTTGCTATTTCTTATGTTCCATAAATGAGTGAAACCATATGATAATTGGTTGACTTATTGCACTCTGCTTGACTTATTGCACTTAGCATAATCTCCTCCAGTCCCGTCCATGTTGCTGCAAATGTTGGGTAATCGTTCTTTCTGATGGTTGAGTAATATTCCATTGTATATATGGACCACATCTTCTTTATCCATTCGTCTGTTGAAGGGCATCTAGGCTCCTTCTACAATTTGGCTATTGTGGACAATGCTACTATGAACATTGGGGTGCATATGGCCCTTCCCTTCACTACGTCTGTATTTTTGGGGTAAATACCCAGTAGTGCAATTGCTGGATCATAGGGTAGCTCTATTTTTAACTTTTTGAGGAACCTCCACACTGTTTTCCAGAGTGGCTGTACCAACTTGCATTCCCATCAACAATGTAAGAGGGGGTCCCTTTCTCCACATTTTCTCCAACATTTGTTATTTCTTGTCTTGTCAATTTTTGCCATTCTAACTGGCATAAGGTGGTATCTCAATGTGGTTTTTATTTGAATTTCCCTGATGGCTAATGATTTTGAACATTTTTTTATGTGTCTGTTAGCCATTTGTATGTCTTCATTGGAAAAGTGTCTGTTCATATCTTCCCATTTTCTGATTTATTTGTTTCTTGTGTATTGAGTTTGAGAAGTTCTTTATAGATCTTGGATACCAGCCTTTTATCTACAACATACAGTTTTGATCGCTTGAAATTTGTCAAGAGGTGTCCAGAATATGGCTAATATGGCTTGCTTGGAGTAAATGTATATTCTGCAATTCCTAGCACACAGTGTGTAAGTAACCCTCAAGTCAAATTTGTTAATTGCGTTGTTCAAATATTCTGTATACATATAGCCTGTGGGGTTTTTTTTTTTGTTTTTTGTTTTTTGTTTCTTTTTGTCCCATTAGTTCCTGATAGAGGCATGTTAATATCTCCTAGTATAATTGTGGGTTTCCTTATTTCTCCCCAGAATTCTTTTGGTTCTTACTTCATATATTTTGATGCTGTATTACTATGTACATTAATATTCTAAAATGTTATAACTGTCTTTTTGGAAAACTGAATGGGTATTATGCAGTGATTATTAACTAAAGTAATTCCTTATGCCTTATTTTAGTTTTTTGTTTACTTTGCCTGTTATTAATATACATATACATTTCTGATTTTTGTTAGCATATCTTTATTCTTTAACTTTTTAACCCTTATATATCCTTTTCTTTTACCTATCTTATAAAAAATATGTGCTTGGATTTTTGTTTTACAAATCCAGTGTGATTATCTTTTAACTGGAGTACTTGGTTCATTTATGATACAATTATTCATATATTTGGATTTATTATATACTGTCATATTTTGTGTTGTCTCTTCCATTTTATTTTTGTCTCCATCTCCTTTTTCTTTTGCTTTAAGTATTTTTTTCTTAGTCTCTTTGTCCCTGTATTTGTTTGCAAGTTTTACACTCTGTGTCTATTCATTTAATGGTTACCCTACAAATAACAACATACAGATTTAGCTTTTCAAATCTATCTTTCATCAATACCATTACCACCTCCCTTACAAGTCTTGGAGCATTTTAAACTCCCACAATCCCCCAACTGCAATGTCATTTATGGTCAATATTTGTTTAGATTTCCCACATATTACTACTACTTCTTCCCTCCTTGCACCTCAGACTTTCCATTTTAGATCAGTTTCTTTTAAATCCAATGACCGTCCTTTAAAATATCCTTTAGAGAAGATCTGGCAATGGCATACTTTCTGAGTCCATATTTCTTGAACATAGTGCATTTTATCTCCTGATTGGAAGATACTTGGATTGGTATAGAATTCTTGGTCGAACATTATTCTTTCTCAGCACCTTAAAGGTATCACTCCAGTATATTCTAGCATTTATTTTTACCGTCGAGTTATCACCTGTCAGTCTGTTACTTCTAGGGCTTTTTTATAATTTTTCTGTGGCTGTTGTTAGATTTTTTTTCTTTGCCTTTAGCGTCTTCCAGGTTTTCTATTCCGTGTGTTTGTATAGATTTCTTTTTGTGTATCCTGCTTGGGATTCATTGGGCTTCATAGGAAAAAAAAACAACAACTCTATCAATTGTGGAAAGTATCCAGTTGTTAAACCTTTACAAATTGCCACTACCAAACTCTTTTTCCTTACTTCCATGAAATCTAATTATAAATATGTATGTGTATATATAAAAATATATATATATGTGTATTTATATTTATAAATTTATAAAAATATATATTTTAAAAGATTAGAGAGTGTGCATGCCCGTGTGGGGGGGGAGGGGCAGGGGGGAGAGAGAGAGAGAGAGAGAGGGGAAGACTCTCTGCTGAGTGGGGAGCCAGTTGTGGGGCTTGATCTCATGACCCTGAGATCATGACCTAAGATGAAATCAAGAGTTGGACGCTTAACCGACTGAGCCACCCAGGCGCCCCAATTATAAATACATATTTTAGAACTTGTTATTCTGCTCTTTAAGTCCTTTAAGTTCACTTTAATTTTTCCATTTTATATTCTAGGTTGCATAGTAGATATATTTTTTGAGAATTCAAGTTCATTAACAGCAGCCAAATTAATTTGTTATAAACTTGACTTTTTAAATTTAAATCATTCTATTTTTCATTTCTAGAATCCCTGTGGTTTGAAAAAAAAAAAAAAACCCTGCTTGGTTATATTCTTCATAGTTTCTTGTTTCCTATAGATATTTTAAACTTTGTCTTTTATAACGTAAAAATAGTAGGCATAATTACTAAAATTCTGTTCGTGATACTGCCAATATCTGGAATATTTGTGGTCCATGGCTGTCAATATATTTAACCATGAAGCCTTATTTCCTTGTGGGCTTAAAACTCTTTTCTGTTTGTTGTGTATTTTCTTTGGGACAACTATTTCTGGGAATTCTTTGAGAATTGTGGTGAAGGTACAATCCTCTGGACCAAATTTGCTTTTCCTTGGCCATAAACCCACGAGTACTACCAGTTTTGGGTCCTTTCATAATGATATTTTAAAAAGACTAATGGTTGGTGATGATTTTGGATTCTCTCGGTGATTCAGGGGTTGCAAGTCCACATGAGGCCGCTTACCTGCTGCCTGTGCTTACACTGAAGGTATAGCCATTTGGGGACTTTCCAGCCTTAGGGGAGATAAGCTCTTACACTTGCTCCTTGGGAAGTTCTGGGCTTTATCTTCTACCCCTTATCCATATGTGCCCATGAATCCTTAGACCCACGCTTATGAGCTTTGATGAATACCTTCAAGGCAGAAGCAACTTGCACATTCTCCTTGCATCTATGGGCTCCCACCTTAACTTAGATTTAGTACTGGTAAAATCTCTTTTTTCCTTTTTACCTCTTAGATATTTTCAGAAAGTATATATATATATATATTTTTAAAGATTTTATTTATTTACTCGACAGAGATAGAGACAGCCAGCGAGAGAGGGAACACAAGCAGGAGGAGTGGGAGAGGAAGAAGCAGGCTCATAGCGGAGGAGCCCGATGTGGGGCTCGATCCCAGAACGCCGGGATCACGCCCTGAGCCGAAGGCAGACGCTTAACCGCTGTGCCACCCAGGCGCCCCAGAAAGTATATTTTCTATATATTATCATTCATTTTTGCTGTCAACATTAGCGGCATTAGCCCAGATACCAAGGCCAAAGGATTACCAGGGAGAGAAGTCCCCCTTTTACCTTGCAATGCTCATTTAGCTGTTAGTCCTAGAAGGTCATTTTCTATTTTCTTTAGAATTCTAGGGTGCGATTATTTCCCACAACATTTCAGATATTTACTAATTATTAATTTGTTGTTCCTTTCACTCTCGTGCTGCTGGTGTTTAGTATACTACCGTTTTAAGGTTTATTACTACATTCTCTGCCTGGTGATTTTAAAGATTTTTCTCTTTGTCTGTCTTTGTTACCGCAGCATAACACAGCCTTTCCTGATTGATTCGAGAATAAAGGGTAGCTTATTTTTCATTGCCTTTTCCACCTCCTAGCACAAGGCCTGACCCAATAAGTGTAAATTGTTGAGTCAGATTTTAGAACCAGAGCTCTCTAAACCCTGTGCGTCTCTCTGATTTTCCATGAGATTTGGTTTTGAATCCCCAATGTATTCCAACCATCTTTCCAGTTGAAGGAGAATTATATTTGACTTAGTCAGAAATGAAAATCATTTTATTTGGGACAAAGCCCACTGGGAAAAGCAATACAAAAGACATTTTTTTTTTCTAGTGGGTAACCTGCTACAATACAGTAGATACTCTGTTGGCCTCTGAGAAATGCTAGGTAAGAGCAGAGGCAAGGTTTTTGGTTTTCGTTTTTTTAACTCAAAAGGATTAGGAAACCTCTCTGACTGTAGGATTACATGCTTGGGAAACACTTGGGCCTTTGCTGAATCCATTCCATTCCCCACAAGTAAGCTATCTCAGAAAGAGTGTTTTATTTTCGGAAGATATGAGGCCATTCTTGTTCTGTGAAGTTAGATCGCTGGATCGACCAAGAGAAAGTCCTGCTCTCTTGGTCACACACGTATTTTATGGGCTTCTTTTTTTATTTCAAATAGGTGGAATAGCTGTATTATTTCTTTCTAGATATAGAGGCATTTGAGAGCAAAAGAGGGCACCATTATCCATCATAACCAGGACAACTAGCATAAGCTGATATTTGCCTGGATAAATGGTAGCAACACCTTACAAATCACAACCTTTAAAAAGTGAATTTTGTAAAATAGAATCAAAGCATTAAGTCCTTCGTTCTAAGGGGGGACAGCTGACTGAGGGACTGAAGAGCCAAGGGAAGGAAATTTCATCCTCTGTTACCATTGAAATGGGTAACATTTTCCATTAGCTGGTTATCACTAAGTTTTTTTTCACATACACCCCTGGTGAGGTCTCTGATACCTTTGTACAAACGTCGGAACTATTGCCTAGCATGAAAAGCTCATTCTTGCCCAGCAATCCCTCACTCCAAGACCCAGATTAAATGTTACTTCCTCTGGAAAAGCTTCTCTAACATACCTAGATGTAGCAAGTCCTTGGCAACTGGGTTTACCCCGCACAGTGTAGACACTTCTGCGTGGCACTTAAAACATTACGTTCTAATTCCCCATCTATGTCTGCCTTCCCTCATGGGCTGCTCAAGGGCAAAAACCACATGTCATTTTCTCTTTCTAAGAAAAACTTTTTTTTTTTTTTTTTTTTGTCCTAAAGTAACTGCTCAGTAAATTACTGCAAGTGGGAACCCAGAGAACTATTTATTTAGGGAGAGATTATGCTTAGAAGGCCTTCCCAGCTTGAACATGAGCTAAAAGAAATAAAAAGGATGGACTGGTTTGCCAGCTGTTTCCTGATTCATAGGGGAAGAAATACAGAGTGATTCCGAGCTGGGAATGAGGGAGAAACAAAACACAGTTCCTTCATTTTAATTACATTTGGCTCTGGCGCCACTTCAGGATGGAGCTCACAGAGCTGTAACTTCTAGAAGCTGTGTGTTTATTACTTAGGGAAAACAAGGTAATGCAGTAATCTTTGAGGGGTTTTTAAAAGACTTTTGTGTAGGAATAAAGCTGAGTGTATTCCCCAAGCGGTAATCACAGAAATTAGAGATGCAGAAAACTCATCTGGTCAACTCTCCCAGCACGGCATGCATTTTTATGTAGCTCCCGTCCCTTCCCAGAAGTAGGCAACACCCTGAGCAGCTCAGAGTAAATGGCTTTGGATACATAAGGCAGACACTCGGCTCCTAATGCTGAATGGCCTTTGTGAGGGATCGGGAATTGACAAATGTTACATTAGCAGAATTCTCCAAGCCAGGAGTTAGGGCTGAAGCCTGAACTATTGGGAAGTCCTATATTTTTAGGCAGAAGGGAGAGCCCTCTCTTCTGGGCCAGGAAGTGGGTGGGTAAAATGTACATGAACCGTCTTAAGCTGTTCTGCAAGATTTGAAGAGCTGATCGCCCTGAGGCCCGTGAAAGGACAAGGCAGCTGTTCTCAGAATCAGAGATAGGACGGTCTACAAAGAATAGCATGAATAGCGTGGGCACAGACACTTGTCGGGTTACTTTGGGTTCTAATTCTGGGCTGACATCTGAGTGGGGTATGAAGCATTAAACGTCTGTGTTTCTCTCCAGGGCTAGAGTTTTCCTAGCACTAAGGTGTAGGCAAGAGTCCCTGTAACCTTGGTAGGTGATAGCAGAAGGAGATGGCACAGATGGCTTCCATTAGCACGTCTATCCTGGGCCACCACTAAGCTCATGGCACTGTGCCAAGCAGTGCAGAACTAATGGTAAAAATGACAGCCTTGGCTTTCAAGATCTCCCAGTCTCTGGGGAAGGCAACTACGTAACCAGACCGTCATCATTCACGGCCATGGGTGTGCTATTGGAAATGTGTACAGGAGGTGGTGGGAATATGGAGGATGGAGTTGCTAATTCTGTAGGGTTAACTATGGAGGAACTGAAATTTGGAGACGCCTTCACATATGGCTCCCCCTTCTAGACCCCAGCCCTTTTGGTGTGGCATTCCGGAGTCTCCAGTACGTGTGTCTTTTTCAGTCCCGGCTGCTGTAACAATACCGTATGCAAACACCCCATACCGCATGATGTAACAAATACTCCAGACTGGGGTAGCTAACAACAGAAATTTATTTCTCATCGTTGTGGAGGCTGGGAAGTCCAGGGTCATAGCACCAGCAGGTTTGCTGTTCGGTAAGGGCTTCCCGGTTCGGAGATTGCTCTTGTCCCTGTGTTCTCACGTGGCAGAAGGGGCAGAGCCTATCTCCGTGGTCTCTTTTAAAAGTACACGAGTCCTCCCCTGAGCTCCCACCTCCTAATACCATCATCTCGGACAGTAGGTTTTCAGCATAGACATTTTGAGGGGACACACATATTCCATCAGTGCATCTACACTAGTCCAGTCTCACCACCCATGATGCCGGCACAGTCTCTTCACTCCGCTCAGATTTTGTTGTTCTCAGTTTCGTCCCCTTTATTCCCCAGTAGGAATGCTCCATTTCTCTCTAATGATCCTGAATCTCAGCTGTCAGAGATCAGTTTACATCACATCTCCTCCATGAAGCCTTCTTTGGTGATTCCAGCCTACCGTGCTCTCCCTATTCTGGACCCAGTGTTTGGAATTCAATTTGACACTTGGTTTTATCCTGTGTTGTGACATCTCTTATGTTGTTCTGTAGCTCTTCTGTGACTGATTTCATACACATACTTGCTTTTCTCCTCCACTAAAATTAAAGCCATTAAATGGCAGAAGACGTTATCTAATATTCCATATAAACTGTAATAAAGCATAAGACACTGTACTCAGTAAATATTTATTGAATGAATGAATGGAAAATGTAGGCATTTTGTCCTTTAGGGGAGATTCAGGATGATACTTTTTTTTTAAACACCCAGATTCAATATGAAGGGTCTCCCTTCCCTGTGGCTACGAACTGGGTAAGCTGTATCTCCCTGAAGGCCATATATCCATTACATTCATCTGTCCATCAGACACTTACTTGGGAGTAACCACTGCTTGGCTCCTCTGAAATGAATACACCCCGAGAGCTGACGTCTACATGGGAAGGGCCAGCACGTACAGGGTGGGGATGCAGAGAACTGAAGTCACTTCTTTCACAAGGGTCAGTCATGATTTCAAGAGTCAGCAGATGCTTATTCCCATGCTCACGAGGAAACGATGGGGTTGGACTGGGGACTTGCAGGGGGAAGAAGTGTGAGCAAAGGAATAGAGCTAGACAGAGCTTAAGCCTAGAGCTTAAGGCAGCCCAGTACGACTACACACCCCACAACTCTTAGATCCGAGTGAGGAGCCCTCCACACGGGCTGGTTGGTGTAATTTACGGTGCCCCCCCCCCTTGGCATTCTGGACCTGATTCCATCGCGACCTTGGGTGTCTGAACACGTCTTTACCCTTTGCAGGTGATTTCATTGATACTTTGGCAGGCGGTAAGAGTTCTTCAGGGGAAGGAAGTTTCCTTTAGAGTTCTTAAGGCATTGCCCAGTCATTTCTAGCTCCAGTGTATAGAGTTAGATGCCATTTCTAATCTTTCATATTTTCATATGTGACCTTTACCTTCCCCATTGGCGCTAGTTTTTAGGGTCCTCTCTTTGTCCGTGGTGTCAACGATGATGTACTTTGATAACGGTTTGTTGTTTTTAAGTCATGACTTTAATTCAATTAAACTAAAATTTTGATTTTGTTTAAACCCTTGATGGGCCCTCTCAAAATTGAGATTCATGTTCTTGTTTTGTTTTTAAAATAATATTCCCCTCCATTTTCTCCCTCCTCTTTCTGGAATTTCTATCGGGTAGATGTCCCATCTGAACAGCTTCTCTAGTTTTCCACTCCTCCCTTCCCCTTATCCATCTCTTTGATCATTTCTTCTACTTTCTGAGGTTTCTTTAACTTTGTCTTTGATCGTCTTCTTGAAAATTTTCTTGCTGTTACCCCGTTTTTGATTTTGTATTTGTTGTTTCTTTGAATATTTTCTTTTTCTTTCTTTTTTTTTTTTAAGATTTTATTTATTTGACAGAGACAGCCAGCGAGAGAGGGAACACAAGCAGGGCGAGTGGGAGAGGAAGAAGCAGGCTCCCAGCGGAAGAGCCCGATGTGGGGCTCGATCCCAGAACGCCGGGATCACGCCCTGAGCCGAAGGCAGACGCTTAACGACTGCGCCACCCAGGCGCCCCGAATATTTTCTTTTTCTAAAAAGCATGTCATTGTTTCCTTCATTCAAAACATTCTCTTATTTATTTTTCTGAGAAGACTAACATTTTCCTTAAAGTTTCTTGTAGGCCCTTTCTTTGGTTTATTTGGGGGTCACGCTCCCATTTTAGGAAGTTGCCCTAAATATCCGCAGGTCCTGGACCCTGGCGGTCCATCCATGGCTAAGAATATGGTGGGAGGAACAAGCATGGGTGATCTATCACACGGGCAGGGCTGGCTGATGGCAGGTAGTGTGGTAAACCATTCAGTTCGGGATCCAGTAGTTTTTCTGGTAAATTGCTTGCAAATATCAGTGGCTGTTTTCCCTTAAGCAAGGGTATCCGCAGTCTGAGATCCCAGAAGAAAGGGAATGGGAATCTTCCCATGGGCTGTGTGAAATTGTAAAGTACTGTGTTTTCAGCAGGTCTTTCACTCTTCTCTGTGCTTGGCATGTTCAAGTTCAGAGCCTCTCATGTTGCTGCCCTGCAGTAAGTCTTCCAGCAACTCTGAGTTGGGAAGGTGTCTGGGTCCTACTTGCTTGTAGACAGACTGAACACTCCCAACCCCAATGTCTTCTGAGGCCCCCAGGTGCCCCTAATTCCTGGCCTTTCCAGATTTTTGCAGCTTTAATCAGTTTCTCCCCCTGCGGGCTTTGTGCATTACGTAGTCAGTTACCACTTACTTTTACTGTCTGTCTCCTCCAGTTTTTCAAAATCTGTCCTCTACTGTCATGCCCTATTCTCTTTTCCTTCATAACTTAGGGACTTTCTTCTTTATTCTCTTACTATCGTTGTGGAGATTTTCCTGGATAGAGTTGAGAGAGACCTGTGATGGGTAGCGTGCCGTATTTAACTGACCGTCCTCTTCCTTAGGCTGACCTTTAGATTTCTCCTCCTGACCTTCTCGATAGGTTCCCCGCACCCTTATCTTCCACCCCACACCCAGTGCTGTGGTGCGGTGTTGCCAGATTTAGCAAATAAAAATACAGGATGTCCAGGTGAATTTGAACTACAGATAAACAAATACTGCATAGAACATTCGGAAACTTTAAAAAAAAATTGTTTTCCTGAAATTCAAATCTACCTGGTCATCTTATATTTGATTTGGCAACCGTGCTAGGAAAGAAGCTTCTAGCTCTGCACTTCGGCCCCCTAGAGCCCAGCCCTTCTGTCTAACCACCTAGCTAGCACCCCAGTGACCTCGTTCTGCCTCCGCAGAGAGCAGAGCCAGACCTCCCTGTGTTCGGGGCCTTCCCCACCCTTGTAAAACAAGGTAGCAAAACGTGTCCTTTGTCTTCGTTGCTTATACTCGGCTAAAGAGTTTGCATTTTAGCCTCAGAGCTTGGGGGAATTGCCCAATATTTTTAGCAGAGAAGTGACATGATCAGATTGGGATTAAAAATGATACGAATAATGCTATAGCTTAGAGGGTGACAAGCCTGGGGAGCAGGGAGACCTTTGGGTCACTGTTGCAGTGAGTAATTCAAGCAAGAAAAATACGGCATCCTGAACCGGGGCAGGACACGTGAGAATGGAGAAGAGAAATGTGAGGAATATTAAGGAGGTAGAAACTGCTGGCCTGGGAAATTGAAAACTGTGGTGAGGGGAGGGAGGTGTTGGGAGACTTTTGTGGAGTCACTGGCTTAGGCAAACGATGGGATGTAGAGTTTTCACGAAGAAAAGGAATTCAGGAGAACAGATTTCAGGGAGGAGATTGCTTTGAGTTCTCTCCTAAATGGTTCTCATTTACACTGGGGGGAGAGGGTTTTCTTCTGGGAATCATGAATGTGTTTGGCCTGGTCCCAAACTCCGGCAAAAAGAAACCGCAAGGATGTATCCAGCTTGCTGAAGTCATTTGCAAACTGTCGCTCCTACCCTGGCTGTGAGCTCAGCCGCTGGAGGAACGCCTTCTATTTCCCAGATGCGAGCAAGAGAGGGACCTTCTCACGCGATGGTCCCAGCCTTCCCACCAGGGGGTGGCAACTGTAGGCAGTTGTCAGCCCAGCAACGCGGGAAAGAAGCCGTTCTCATTTCGCTGCAGCCCACGGTGACCCACAGAAATGGTAGGGGCTGTTCCGTCCCCAGACTGAGCTGGAGTGACCCATCCCCTGATAGCACCGGGGTGGGGTGGGGCTGTGGGGGGCACGGACTCTCCCGCGGGCCGGTTCTCTTACCCCTTCAGCAGCCTTCCCCTCACCTGCTCTCTGAATTTGCAGAACACATCATTGGCAGCCAGTTCTCTTCCTGCACCACATCATCTGCCTGGAATAATTGTGTCCAAGATGGTTTATCAGCTGCGCTCAGCACGCGTCCCTCCCCGCGGCAGTGGATATCCTACGGACTCCTCTGTTGTGGTTAATTTTTTTTTGGCTCACGCGGAATCTTATTATCGAGTTGGTGGCGAGTTTAACATTAGGAATGCCAAGGAATGCCAGTCCTTGGCCCTGTTCACGGTGCGGGCAGGGATGGCAGGTGCTATCTCTGTTAAGCTAATGAGGCGGGGAAAGCGCGGGAGAGCAGGTGCGGCCAGTCGGCCATCCCTGGAGTGTCTGCGTTGCCCGGGCAACTTCTCCCACAACTGTAAATGGCAGTGTTTTGCTTTTCAACATTCTTCCCTCCGTCCTGTGTTAGCAAATCCACTGGCCTCTCCTCTTTATTTTCTTGGAGAGTATGTAGAATGAACTTGAACAAACTGCCATCATGGCAATTCAAGACGTGGCTTCTCTTTCCATTTCTACTGCCGCTGGTTTGATCCCCCCCCCCTTTTTTTCTTGGTGGTTGTACAGAATTGAAAGCACAGTTCTGCATGTGAAATTACCAACACAAAGCAGCAAATTGCCATAGGGCCCGGACAAAGAAGGTGGATTATTGGAGGATATGTTTTTAAAATTTGGGGCTGGGGGCAGGTGGTGCTGAGACTCGAATTTCTAGCTGAATAACAGGGTCCCTTGAGAAATAGAGAAAGTGTTTGTAAAATCTGCAGCACTGTGAATTCAGAAAAGGATTCCTGCACCTGTTTGCCTTATTAGATTGTTAAACTTAAGTCAAAGGACAGGGAAATAATAGATAATAATAATAGGGAAATAATCCACAGAAGAGATTTTTCAAAAATGGAGAGCACGGCATACAGGGCTGAGTGGGAGCAGAGGGAGACATGGCACCTTTGCTTAGAGGAGGAAACATTCATCAGCCAGGTAAGCTTGCTGTTGGTTTTCACCAGACCACCTTCCATAAGTGATCACGGAATATGATGAGTTAAATGTAGTGTTTAGCTTCTTAATGTACAGACGCACACGTGTTCCAGCAAGGCCTGAAGCTAGCCCACTAGTCTTCAAGAAGTACTATTCGGCAGTGGTTAAGAATCTGGCCTCTAGGGGCTCCTGGGTGGCTCAGTCGTTAAGCGTCTGCCTTCGGCTCAGGGCGTGATCCCGGAGTCCTGGGATCGAGCCCCACATCAGGCTCCCTGCTCTGCTGGGAGCCTGCTTCTTCCTCCCCCACTCCCCCTGCTTGTGTTCCCTCTCTCGCTGGCTGTCTCTGTTAAATAAATAAAATTAAAAAAAAATTAAAATAAAAAAAAGAATCTGGCCTCTAGAGTAAAAAGGCTGAGAAGCACGTCCCAGATTTGTCATCTGCTAAAAGGATTTGGGGGAAATTTATGCAGTCTCTGAGCCTCAGTGTGCTCCTCTGAAAAGTGGGGATGACGGGAAAGAGGAGAAGCCAGGAGGCACTTGGGAGGGTGCCTGGCACAGCCAGCTACCACGTCGTTATTTTGGGGAGACATGCCTACGTCCTTTGCATTTTTCGGGGTTTGCAGCTGACGTGTGGTAGTACCATCTCATTTCCTGTTTCCTCATGGGAAACGCTCCCTCCGTCTTTTGCCTCCTTGTTTGGTTGCGGCTGGCCAGGCACAAAGCCGCTGGGCTCTGGGTTTGCAAAGGAGGCTTGGCTATTTGCCGGGCTGTGAGGAGGACACCCCTTGAGGACTGTGTCAGAGACACTAATGAGATCTCTCTTTAACTGTAGCTGTGAGCTCCCCTGGCATTTGGGGGAGAGCAGAAACACCTTGCACAACAATTAGCTTTCACAGCCATTAGCAATTGTTGTCATTAGCACCATGGAAACATTGCAAATAACACCAATGATGCAAATGTCACGCTGAGCGGGAACAGGGCTTCCGAGCAGCCTCGGTCCCCAGTGAGTCAGGGGTCTTAGAGTGTGATGCCCCCTGTTCTCGCCCACGCTAGCAAAGGGACACATGACCCTAAGTGCCTCGGTTCCTTCCCGTCATCTCTCTGAAAACGGCTGCACCAAGCTCATGATTTGTTTCCGTGAAACACAAATCTTTCAGACGGGGAGCCCAGAAGATGTAGTGCGTAATAAAGCAATTCGGAATGCCTGCACAGACCAAGAAATCTAACCGGCATTGGAATGAATGGCATGAATAATTTAAATGCAATTTGAATGAAACCCCAGTGCAGGGCGATGATTTAGCCCCAAAGCCGTTCAGAGCAACACTGCTAAAGAGTGGAACCATCTATACGTCTTATAGTAGGGTTTGGTTAAATAATTGTGCTATACCTGTTTAATGGAGTATAACACAGCCTTTAAAAATAATATCCTGGAATCTAGAGGTAGATTACAGGAAAAAGGCTAGAAAAGAGTATTAACATATTTTCTTTCCTTGTAAAAATGATACACACCTTCTCAAATAGCAGGGGTTGTTCTTGGGTCCTGGGAATGCTAATGGATGGGTGTTAATTCTCATTCGTTTCCTATTCTATTACATGCTACTTTTCTTAAATAACTATATGCATGTAATCCTTTTGAATCCAAGAAAGTAAGAGAAAAAGAGCAGAGTGAGGAAGTAAGCCCTGTCTGCCTAAGCAGATTTAACATAAATGCAAAAATTTTAAGTAAATACCCTCTTGAAGTATAACGTATGTACAGAAAAAAATACACAAATAATAAATACACAGTTTGACTTTTCACAAAGGGTGTAAACTCAGATGCAGAATGAGTTTCAAACATAGTAATGGTTCTGCTTGTGGTTCCCCAACCATGAATCTGGATGGCAAATGATTAGAGGAGATGAGCTAAGAGGGAATCGCTGGTCCAGGTTGGAAAATGGGAAGCCGATGGCGGTAACTCTGGGAGGAGTGGGGGTGGATCTCCGTTTTACAGAAGCAGTAACTGAGCTGAAGGACTAAGAGTACCTTGAATCCCACAGCTACTAAGTGGAGAAGCTGAGATCTGTTCCCAGGCAGTCAGGTTCTGGAATCAGCGCCTCTCCAAGAAGAAAAAAAAAAAAGAGCTGAGCCACCAGCGGGAGGCCAGGGCATCCCTAAGAGCTGGATGACTAGACAACAGGAGAGGGGGAGGGGAAGGTTAGGTAAGGGAGGCTGGGAAGGCTCACAGGTTAGGAAAGAGCAATAGAAAAACCAGTTTCTGGCCATGTCTGCAAAAGGTAGACCAGCGGGGAAATTAGTAAGTCTATGTTTGTGCACTTAGGGTCCATGTAGATCTGATGTGTGCTCTTGGGGCTAATGGACCAGAGATGCTGAACATAAGACCTCTGGCCTTGGTCAGAAATCACAGCTAAGTAGGAGAATGGGGTCTGGTTTGTATTTTCTCCGCATTTGCTGATTCACAGGGAAGCAAGGCACTATTTATAATCCTCTGCACCTAGAAAAGTGCCCCCCCACCCCCCCAAAATCTTCACACAATTATCAAACTCGTCTCCCCCGTGAAAGAACTGCTATGCATGAACCGTGCAGAGGGTGTGTTCTGGGCAAGAGCCGCCTCTGGAGGCTAGGTGGTACGTGTTGAGCACGTTGGGTGATGACAGCAGAGTCACCTCCAAAAGAAACTCAGCCGGGGAAGACCAAGCTTGGCGGGTTTTCATGGACATCATTTGGTCAAAGACATGTGCCTAGGAATTTGGTTTTTGTAATTAGCGCGGGTAGCACTGAGGGAGGCGCGAGTACTGTACCCCACGCTATGCTCAGCCCCGGATATGATACTTTGTAAATACCTCTAGTTAGGGTGTGACATCTTGTCTTCTCACTGTCAGATTTTCAAGGATAGGGGCTCTGTGGTCATTCACCTCTACATCCCCAGCACATCATCAAGTGCCTGGCAGATGAAGACGTTGCCTAACTGCTTGCCAAAGGTCTAAAACGCACGTCCTACAGTTTCTAGGACAATGCCAGTTTAAATACTCCACTGGTGATGTACGCTGGCTCAAGTTCAGGAACCTCGATGGCCCCAGAACCAAGTCTGAACGTGGCTGAAGGGAACTGCTGAGAATTCTCAGGAAATACTTTCCATCAGTAGCCACAAGAGCGGTAGTGTCATAGTTCTTCTCAACCTTTCTTTGGCTCCAGCGAAGGATCGGACAGACGAGGGAGTCCCTGGCAGGGAGGGAAGCAAGACTTTCAATAGACCTAAAATTGAGTCCTAAACTTCATGCTTCACCAACTTCAGAATTTTTTTTTTATTTGAGTAGAGTTGACACACGGTGTTACATTAGTCTCAGGTGTACAACATAGCGATTCAGCAGGTTTATGCCTCGTGCCGTGCTCACCGCAAGTGTGGCTGCCATCTGTCACCACACAACCTGACTACAATGCCACCGACTTCCCTGTGCTGTGCCTTTCGCCCCTGTGACTTACACATTCCATAGCTGGAAGCCTGTGTCTCCTACTCGGCTGCACCCATTTTGTCTGTGTCCTTCTCCCACTCCCCTCTGGCAACCCATCAGCCTACTCTCTGCATTTATGAGTGTGCTTCTGCCTTTTGTTTATATGTTCATTTTTTGGTCTAGATTCCACATATGCATGAAATCATATATTTGCCTTTCTGTCTGACTTATCTCACTTAGCATAATACCCTCTAGGTCCATGCATGCCATCACAAATGGCGAGATCTCATTTTTTATGGCCTTGCAATATTCCATTGTGTGCACGTGCGAGCGTGTACGTGTGCGCGCGCACACACACACACACACACACACACTTCAGATGTTTTTATCACCCAAACCCTTGTCAACAAACATTCCTCGACCCTTACCAAGGGCCAGGATCATATTCAGTGTTAAAAATACAAAAAATTAGAGACCGAATCCACAGATATGAAATACAAAAATTGCAACGTGAGTTGGATAGTGTTTATATCACATAAGATGTGTTTGGTTGCAAGTAGCAGAAAGGAAATAGTGGCTAAAACAATAGAAAATTTTAATCACCTTACAAATAATAAAAGTCTAGAAGACACTGGTTCCAAACTGGTTCAACAGTTTAATGATAGTATCTAAACCCCCATGTTCCATCTCTTCACTTTTATCCTGTGCCCTTTGGTGGTTGTCTCATGATCACAAAATGGTTGCTGTAGCTCCAAGTATCCGGTTTCCATGCAATTACATGCAAGTCAGGCAGGAAGGAGCTTGCTATTATTCTTTGTAGTGGAAAACACAAATGTTTTGACAAGAATCCATCAGTAGATTGTCCCTTTAGTCTCATTGGTCAGAATTGGGTCACATGTCCACTCCCAAGTCAGTGATGGAGAGAGAGGAATGAGATTGCCGGTGTTTGGCATAAGCCAATATGCTGCATTCTCTCAGGCTCGGGGGAAGGGTTCCATCCTCCTTTGGCATGTTGCCACCCCTTAGAAATGGGGATTCTATAATGTGAAGAAAATAAAAGAGAAGGTAACCAGCTCTAAGGATAGAGTTGTGACAGGTCAACATACCTATTTTCTCTGATCTGATGACCTGTCTTCAGCTCTGAATCCCTTCCCTAGAGCAAGGCCAACAGTCCAAGGCTACTAGAAAACCCTGGCCTTTCATCAACACTCCCCTGGCCTGACTGCCCCAGTGCACGGAGTAAAATAAGCTGTCAGACTCAGCTTTGGCCCTATCCTTGATCTTGCCTAACCTTAAGCTTTTATACTCTCAACTTTTAAAAATGCAGCTTGTTGACGTGAGTGGGAGCTTGGAATGCTGGAGGGGAAGGGTGAAAGTCAGGTCAGCAAAGGAGATCGAAGTGCATTTTCTTCCACAGACACAGAGCTCCCTTCAGGACTCTGAACTCCAGTGACTTCTGAGTGGGAAGGAGGAGAGAGCACTGTGGGACAGCCAGGATCAGCCTGGCCACAGATTCAGCTGGAAGTTTGACAGGAAGGGCAAGTAGGTTTTCTCCTTGGAGAGCACAGTGTTCTATTTTCTAGATGTACGTGGTAGAGAACTAAGGCGTGGTCTCGAGTCTGGGGAAGAAAGTGAAGAAGTGATTAGAGGAGATATTTTTGAAGGGTGTGACTTTGGCCAACCCACCCATAGGCCCTGGTTCCGCAGGCAGTGTAAACTTACTAGTGCCGTAGATCGTACAATATGATACAGCACCAAGCAATCCAGCAGGACATGTAATATGTCATGTAGCACAGTGTAATCCAATATAACGTAACAATACAATAGTAACTAAAATTTATTGAGCGCTCATTGTGTAAGAGACATGACAATATACTTTCCCTGCACGACTACTTATATCATATTCACGGTGCATTTTCCATTATCATCCAGAGGTTGGGAACTTGCCCGAAGCCATTTCATCAGATGCTGGACTCAAGACTCCAGGGCCCAGGGCTGTCTGTCTCCAGAGCCCCCGCTCCCCACTCCATTCCACCACTTTGCTGTCTTCTGCCTCCAGCTGGCCTTTTCCCTACTAGGGTGTTAAGGAATGTTGCGGTGACAAGGCCAGGTGGTGGCAACAGGCAAGACTGAGAGAGTTTCAGTGAAAAATAGCTCATTTGGGCTCTGGATTGGGAACAAATGTTCGGCTGCCTAGAGAAATAAAAGAAATAACACCAAAAAGTTATTTTCATTCTGCCCAAATGTTCAGAGAACAAAACAGTTAAAGGTTTCTTGTCATACACAGTTCAGGAGGGTATAAAGAACAGAAGAGGAAATGCTGTACCGATGGGAATTAAATAAACAGAGAAGCTTCTTTTTTCAGCACAGAATCATGCGAATGTGTGCGTGTGTTGTGAAGGTTTTGCAATCCGCTTGCGTATCTCCATGGTCATTGTCTGCCTGGGTAGCTTGTGCATTTACTCATTAGCTCAGACACTCACTTCATTCATTCATCCATCCATCCATCCAGTCATCTGTCAGATGTTTATTCAGACTCTTCCAAGCACTCCTACCAAAAAGGATGATGAAGGTTTAAGGCTTAAAAAAAATTCTGTCTCCTGACTTAGATGGGATGGAATTAAGAGACAGAGATTTTCCCCTTCAGATCTACTTCCAGCTCTCCATTACTGGGAATGGTGGTGTGCTATGGACAACCTTAGTCCTCTGGCATGGCATTGCCGTACTGTGGGGAGTTGCCTGTCCCTGATTTATGATTGGGACACTGAAGAACAGAGGACATTAGATACGTTGTCTGTCTGTGAGACAGACAGACAGACTGATTAGGCTGATGGGAGCAAATCCTGGTTCAGGGACCTCCTATGAGTTTCCATAGAATCTTGAAGACCTCAGTTTCCAGGAACTAATGAACACAGGTTGGTCCCTCCCACCTATGGAGGGCACTAAGGCTATGGGTAAGGCAGGTGCGTGGGGATTCCCTCATCCCATTCAAGAGCTACCCCCTGCAACTGGATGGCTGATGGCCACTTCCCTGATCTGGCCTTCTGGCTTGACTCACAGATCCTGATGAATGCCTCATCTTTCCAGAGCATTTCTCTGCACACTGAAAAACCAGCAAGAAGCAGCATTCTTGACAGCTCTAGAATTGTCCACACCTCTATATGGACTCTCTTAGGGTTCCTGTTACACAAAGTCCCCAGACTAAGACACGCGCCCCCCATCATCTCATCCTAGGGAGGTGTTCCAGATCACAAAAGATAACCTGTGTCAAAAATAGTTCACCACAGTGATGGTAATGCCCTAAGCAGGTTTCTACATCTGAGGCAGTCCATCTCCATAAGGGATCCAATTCCGATGATGTTCCAGAAAAATGTGTATTATTGTGATGGAAAGGACAGTGGAATGCAACTCAGAACACCCCCCAACACCGCCACCAAAGCCTGGATATTTTTTTCCTGCCCTTTTCTATGATCAGATTTTCTCTACAAAATAAAAGAGTTCAGACTAAGATAAGGCCTCAGGTCCTATCAAGCTTGGGCAAACTATGACTTTCCGAGTACTTTGTGTATTATCTGCTTTGGCGGTTTGCACGTAGAAGTAACTTCAGAGACTTAGCGCACCCTAATGCTCACTCAAGTGGCAAGTGTATTCAGTCCTGGTGGTACACATCTACCCAGCGTCTCTGGCTTTTGGAGGACGGGGGTAGCTCCTGGGGGGTTTGCAGTAGCCACTTCCTAAAAGGACACGATGGTCTCTGTGGGAGCCAGTCTGGCCTCTTGGCAGAGGGGAGCCTGGGGAGAGGGCCCACATTCTTGAGCCCTGCAGCCCGGGCAGAATGCTCCAGGAGCCCACAATCTCAAGCATCTAAGAGTGGAGAGAGGGGAACAGTCAGTCCCAGTGTGCTTATTTGCAATCCTAAGTCCTATTTGATCTTAGAAACTTGGAAGCCTGTAGGATCTGGAAGTGCTAATGCCCAGAGGCAGTGCAGTGTGGTGGAAAGAGACCTGGCTTCGGAATCGGAAGTTCTCGTTTGAGTCTCACTTCTGCCCTGACTGGCTACGTGACTAGGAGCAGGTCTCCTCACCCTGCTGACCGTGGCTTTTCTTGTCTGTCCAATGGCAAGAACTAGGTCTTCCCTGATGATCTCATAGGGCTGGTCTTGGTTGGTTACTTTTCCTGCACACAGTGT
Source organism: Ursus arctos (assembly GCF_023065955.2). NCBI lineage: Eukaryota > Metazoa > Chordata > Mammalia > Carnivora > Ursidae > Ursus > Ursus arctos. Next base: position 7,714,900 of record NW_026623019.1, on the reverse strand, counting down.
ACAACCCCCCGGGGATGTCTCCGTCATGATCTAAGGACAATATTGGGGCAGGATAATGAAAAAATTAATATCAGTTTCTGTAACAAAGACAACATTAATAACTATTGCTACCAGCTGTTAAACGCCTCATATGTACCAGACATTCTGTTAAGGATTGTGGAAACATTATTTCATTGCCCGAGGTCATATGGCTGTGGTAAAGCTTATGGCGGGACTCAACACAGACAGGCTGACTTCAGAGCCAAAATCTTAACCCTGTGCTTGCTTCGTTCCTTGTGACCAACCAGCCAGACTTCTCTATAGTCCTGGCTTGCAGAGACTGAGATAGGCTGGGTTCTCCACTGACATTAATAGATACACAGAATCCTTCAGTCAGATCCTTTAAAATAGGCCAACACCGCAACTTTAGACTATCACGTGTTAAAAGACATTTTATGGAGCAGAATTAAATAAATGGAAAAATGCGATCCTGTGTTCACTAATAGTTAAACAACATTGCTTACTGACATAAATAAAGATTTTCTCCGGCTTGTACAGAGTAGGCGTCCATCCCAATCATCTATGCCCCTCAACCATCCCTTCAAGAAATAATTTGCAAGAAATCGCTTTGTTCTAAGCCCCCAAGCTTAGATCCAGCGGTGAATGAGGTGTTTGTGCCCCCAAGGATTGTTCCAGATGAGGGTATCGGTAAACATACAATTAGAGCTGTGACAATAAATGTCCTGTGATGGGACATGGGCAGGGTACTACGGACAAATAGAAAATAAAAAGCTAAGAGAGTCTGAAATGATCAGGCAAGCCTTCCCAGAAAAGGTGACAGCTAAGTGGAGTTAGAGTCACACTGTGGGGTCGGAAGAGATGAGGTCTTGGCAGGGAAGAAGGAAAGGAGCAGCCCATTTCAGGAAGTGGAAGTATCCTGTATGATGGCTAAGAGACAAGAGACGCAAGACCCAGTCAAGGAGCCAGGGGAAGTTCAGAATGGCTGAGGAACAGAGTCCAAAGGCAGGGGAGGTGAGGGTTGAAAAGGAGGGTCATACATCCTGCGAAGGACTTTGAACTTCACTGTAATCGCGTCGGGAATTAATTGAAGCGATTCAAGCAAGCTGCGGGCATGGGTGAGGGAAATGTGGGTCACAACGTGATTTGTGTGTTTTGAAAGTGATTCTGAACACAGCATGGAGAATGGTTTAGTATGGGGTAAGGGCTGATGACAGCTTACAGAGGATAGAAACCCTGAGAAATTATTTGGAATAATTCAGCTAAAAGATGAAGATGATTCAGCCTGGGGTTCTGGCAGTGGGAGCGGGGAGAAGTCGATGCTATGAAAAACATTTAGTGAGGTGTTGTGTTCTGGTTTGAATGAAGGTGTGGTGGGGGAGGGCACAGCCTCAGGGATGCTGTTGTGCCAGCCCCTTGGTCCCTGAGAATAAGGGCTGATCTGCTTTGTGCCAGGTTCTTTCCAGTTGAGATGGAATGGCTTTGTGCGCCCAAATTTCTGAATTCATCATCTCATGCTTTTTGACACGCCCCATCTCTTCTTTTGCCCCATGTTTTTTTTTTTTTTTTCCCATCTTCCAGTGTATTAACGGGCAATGTGAACTGCTCTCTCAAACTCAGCACTTTCAGTGGTTTATGACAATAGAAGTTTCCTTCTTGCTCATGTGGAATTCTTTACAGGCAAGCCAGTGGCTTCCCTCCACATGCAGGTTTAGAAAACAGACCCCCTTCAACTGTATGGCTTTGCCATTCCCCAGGAGTCCCAGTGTTCTTAGCATCCGTCTAGTAGAGGAGGCAAGAGAGAGTGGAGAAAGTATCCTTGCTGCTTAAAACCCTCATTTTTGTGTGTCCTGAGTGAGAACTCATCACATTTAGCTTCTGCTTGTTGACAGTTGCTGATCATGGGGATGATACAAATATTTCATTCCCCTGCTTTAGACGCTGAAGGAGATGACACCCTTCTAGGACACAAACAACAGGGAAAGGAGGACTCATGAGCTTTTTCTCACAGGCAAAGCCATAACCATTGTGTTGTCATTGAGCAAGGGGCTCTCCTAACTGAGAGATGGAAGTTCTGGGTTCGAGTTCTGGCTCCGTCGGCAACTTAGAGCATGCCTTGTGCAAGACACGGAGCCCCTCTAGATTCCAGTTTTCTCATCATTAAAACGAATGGACTGGGCTACACCAGTGTGCTCCAAGCGTGTCCTGGAGAACTTGGAAATTCTCCGGGGAAGAAGTTTTCTGGTCAAAAAGGTTTGAGAAATCCTGTGAACTCGAAACCGCTCTTGGAGGATAGTCAGAGCTCATGGATGTGTTGATGCGTCTGGGAAATCCTGTGCTAAGGAACCTTGTTCGGCTCTCTTTACAATGACATTTCCTAACTTTGAGACGTGGAATTTACATATCCAGGTATTAATTTCTGTCGTTAACGTTTTACCACTAATCAGTGGGGCTGTGGTACAGAAAGGCTTGGACCGAAGTAGCGGAATGAGTTGTGTGAGTAACTAAGCCTCAAGAAGGTAAAAAGAAGAAGTTGGGAACTGTGGTAAGAAGGCAGGAACCTTTCATGTGCCGAGAAGCTATGAGGAAATGGAGTTTGCACTATGCTTAAATGTCCCTTTTCTGTCATGGGTGTCCCACAAATTCCCAGGCCACAACCCCTGGATGGTGGAGCACCCGGGTGGAAGTGACATTTGTTGCTGCCTGTGAGATCTACCTAGACTCCTCGACTGTCCACACAGACCCACTCCTGTAGACAGGCCTCTAGTGAGGGTCCTCAGTGCTCCGAAGCCCCACAGATCAACAAACGTCTTTGCCACTTGGGCGATGATGATCTTGAAGGGAAATTTGCCTCCTAATCAAGATGGGGCAGGAAGGGCGAGTTGAAAACTCCCTTCTGAGCCAGGGCAGTGGCGGAAATCCCATCTGTCTGATGTCTCTTGAGTCACAAGAGACTGGAGGTGATCCGTTTCTCCACCTCTTTACTCTACAACCCACCTAAGCCTGCTTGTCGCGTAGAACTGGTTCCCAGAAAGCTGATGGCTTCCCCTCAAACATCTGTGTTTCTATTTCTCTAAGGCTGAAGGATTTCCTCAGCACAACTTGCTCTGTAGCAGGCAGATGCAGCCCGGAAGTGTGGGAGGGTTAACTCCTCCAGACCAGTCCCCAACTAAGGGGACACGTGAGCTGGTGTAGACATGCCTCAGTCTCCCTATCCTTCTGTGGGGCAATTTTGAGGCCTATTGTACGTGTCTTTACGGAGCATCCCCAGTGGGATTGAACCCCAACGGCCCACCTTAGGCAACCTATGTTTCATTACACTTTTATGGGTTTTTCTTCTTTTTGTGTCTTTCTCCACTTTCTCCACTCACTTGTTCTTGCCGGAATTACCGCTCAGGTAAACTACCTGAGCCCAAGCCTGTATCTCAGATTTGCTTTGAGGGAATCTGTAGTAAGAGAAAACCGTTTTCGTGGGTTACTTCTTAGCTGGTTGCCGGGGCGCCCTCTTGCTCTGAAATTCAGTGGTCACTTATGTGGCCACTTATAGTGGCCAAGTCCTGGGTGAATCCTCATTTTACCAGAAAGACAGAGAAGGGAGACGTTTTTACCACATTCTGACTTTAACTCTTCGTCTGAAGAAGATTTTTATTTAAGGCTAAAAGTGGTCTATACTATCTGAACCATTTTTTTTCAGAGAAGACCAAAGCAGTGGGGAATTGTGAGCTGGTTTCGGGGACATTTTAATCACTTCAAATCAGGAATGAACATATTTTATACAAGTTAAACAGGTACAAATTATCTTTTATATATAACAGCTTTATTGAGATGTAATTCTTATAACTATACGATGTGCCTCTCCTTAAAGTACAGAATTCAGTGATTTTTAGTATATTCACCATGTTGTATAATCATAATCAATTTTATTTTTTTAAGTAGGCTCCATGCCCACGGAGGGGTTCAAACTCATGATCCTGAGATCAGGAGTTGCATGCTCGACTGACTGGGCCAGACAGGCACCCCCATAACCAAATTTAGAACATTTCTATTCAGTTGTTTAAAGATTTTATATATTTGTCAGAGAGAGAGAGAGCACAAGCAGGGGAGCAGCAGGCAGAGGGAGAAGCAGGCTCCCCACTGAGCAAGAAGCCTGATGCGGGGCTCGATCCCAGGACCGTGGGATCATGACCTGAGTCGAAGGCAGACGCTTGACTGACTGAGCCATCTAGGCACCCCAAGAACGTTCTTATTCTAAAAGAAACCCCCTACCCATTAGCAGTCTCCCAATTTTCCCCCAAGGCCCCAACCCGTAGGCAACCACAAAAGTACTTTCTGTCTCTCCAAATTTGCCTAAACTGGACATTTCGGATAATCATACAACATGTGGTCTTTTGTGACAGGCTTCTTTCATTTGGCAAGTGTTTTCAAGGTTCTTCCATGTTGTAGTTATGTACAGTACTCCGTTCTTGTTGGTGGCTGAATAGTATTCCATGGTATGGCTATACCACTCCATTCATTCATTCATTCAATCAATCATTCATTAGTTTATGGACATTTAGATTCATTCCACTTTTTGGATACAACGAAAGTTGGTGCTATGAAGATTCACTTGCAAGTTATTGTATGAACATGTGCTTTCATTTTTCTTGACTATACACCTAGGAATCAAACTTCTGAGCCATACAACAACTGTTTAACGTTTCTAGAAACTGCCAGACAATTTTCCAAAATGATCGCACCACGTTGCCTTCCCACAAGCAGCGTATGAGGGGTCTAATTTGAACAACAATTTTTATAATAGCCGTCCTCGTGGATATGAAGTGGTATCTCACTGTAGCTTTGATTTCCATTTCCCTGATGACTAATGTCAAGTATATTTTCATGTGCTTAGTGGTCATTTGTCAATCTTAGGGAAAATGTCTATTCAGATCCTTTGCCTCCTCTTCAACTCTTTTTAAAAAAATTATTGAGTTCTAAGAGCTCTTTATCACTTCTCAAATATATACCTTGCAAATATTTTCTCCTATTCTGTGGATTGTCTTTCAACTTTCTTAGTGGTGGTCTTAATGGTGTAGCACGAAACCTTTAAATGTTGATGGAATCTGACCTACCTGTTTTTGTTTTTGCTTGTTCTTTTAGCGATATTTAACCATTGACTAATCCGAGGTCATGAAAATCTATGCCTATGATTTTTTTCTAAGTATTGTCTACTTCTGGCTCTTTCATTTATGTTGTTACATTTAGTGTGAGTTTATTTTTAGATATAGTGTGAGTTAGGGGGTCCAACTTCATTCTTTAGCTTATGAATATCCAGTTGTCCCAGGATCATTTGTTGAAAAGACTCTTCTTTCCTCCATGAGATGTCTTACTACCCTTGTTGAAATCAACTGACCATGAGTGTGAGAATCAGTCTGAATCCTCAATTTTATTCACTTGCTCTGTATTATCTTTATGCTGATATCATACTGTCTTGATTATTGTAACTTTGTAGTTAATTTTAAAATTGGAAAGTGTAAGTCCTCCAGGTATGTTCTTTTTCAAGATTGTTTTGGCTATTCTAGGGTCACTTAAATTCCCATATAAATTTTAGGAACAGCTTATCAATTCTTATTTAAAAGCCGGCTTGAATTTGACAGGGATTGTGTTGAATCTGTAATCAGTTTGAGGCGTATTGTTATAGTAACAATATTGAATCTTCCACTGCATGAACACAGAATACTTTCTATTTAAGTGGGTTCTAATTTCTTTCAGCAGTATTTTGTAGTTTTCAGAGTATAATTTTTGCACTTCTTTTGTGAAACTTACTCCTGAATATTGTATTCTCTTTGATGCTATTGTAAGTGAAATTATTTTCTTAATTGCATTTTTGCATTTATTCCTTACTGTTTGTAGAAACACAATTGATTTTTGTGTACTGATGTTAAAGTCTGCAACCTTGCCGAACACACTTACTAGTTCTCATAGTTTGTGGTGGATTCCTTAGGATTTTCTATATACATGATGATGTCATCGGGAAACAGAGATAGCTTTACATCTTGCTTTACAATCTGATGACTTTTTTTTCTCATTTTGTTGTCTCATTGTCCTGGCTAGAATTTAACTATCTAATTGCCTGACCCTATTATGTTGAAGTGGTGTGAGCCTTCGTCCTTGTCTTGTTCCTGTTATTAGGCGGGAAGGATTCAGATTTTTTCTTTTAAGGATGCTGAAACATGGACCAAAATGTGGCTCACCGTGAGTGAATTGGAAATGCTAGACATGCCTCGGTTTAATGGAGAGGAAGGGATTCAAGGACTTCTAGAGATTGGAATGATAGAGTGGGTTTGTCATGTAAGGCCTACTCACCCTCACTGGGAGGGCTGGAAAGCTAGACCTTTCACCAGTATTGTGAGGAATAAATGGTGAGGGCAGTTTTGTGATCACTCTTCTCTGTAGGCCAGACCTCACAGTGGACACCGCAGTCACCGAATCGGGAAACTGAAATGCAATGGGAATAGTGGGCTCCTGAGTGGTGGGGCCTCCACCACCAAAGGCCAGGTGGGACGGCTCCCATAATGAGCAGCAAAGTCAAAGCAGCAATCAGGAGTCTGACTTGTGCCGAACTCTGGCTTTGGCTAATGAATCATAGTGAACTAGAAGTAAAACATACAGGAATCCTACTAAATTCTCGTTTGGTACCAGCAGAAGAATTGAACAAAAAAGTTAAGCCTGAATCCTAAAAACAGAGTCATGGCCCCTCAATCAATTCCCAGACTCGAGCCAACTTATAGACCCACAGCCCATTAAATGAGGGGGAGGCTGTGTCCTCTTGAGAAAAGACCTCAGTACGCTACCAAAACTTCATACTGTTCGTCTTTCTCCCAGTTTCCCTACTAGGACCTATAGTCTTTTACCAGAGTAACTGTATATTGGGGAAAAGGAAATAATCAGGCCCTTTGGGGATTACTGGACACTGGCTCTGAACTAAGTCCAAAAGACCCAACATGTGTGACTGTGCGCCATCACTCAGTGGAGGGGCAAACGGAGGTCAGGTGATCCATGGAGCTTTAGCTCGGGCCCATCTCTCAGTGGATCCCTGAACCCTCCTGTGGTGATTTTCCCAGTTAAAGAATGCATAGTTGGAATAGGCATACTTAACAGCTGGCGGAATCTTCCTGTTCGTTCTCTTTAGCTCTGGGTTTTTCATTGGTATTCTTTTTCAGATTGAGGGTGTTCCTTTCTAGTCCAAGTTAGGTGTTCCTGTTACGAAGGGATATTTTATTTTGTTAAATGATTTTTTTTCAGCAACTATTGAGATGATCATGTGGTTTCGTCATTTATTTTTATTAATACATATAGTAATCATTTTTGGATGTTGAACCAATCTTATGTTCTTGGGATAAATCCCTTTTGGTTATGACGTATAATCATTTTTGTCTTGATCATGATTTTTAACTTTTTAAAGATTTTATTTATTTATGTGACAGAGAGACAGCCAGCGAGAGAGGGAACACAGCAGGGGGAGTGGGAGAGGAAGAAGCAGGCTCATAGCAGAGGAGCCTGATATGGGGCTCGATCCCATAACGCCAGGATCACGCCCTGAGCCGAAGGCAGACACTTAACCTCTATGCCACCCAGGCGCCCCTCTATTTCTTTTTTTTTATTTTTTAAAGATTTTATTTATTTATTTGACAGAGAGAGACAGCCAGCGAGAGAGGGAACACAAGCAGGGGAGTGGGAGAGGAAGAAGCAGGCTCCCAGCAGAGGAGCCTGATGTGGGGCTGGATCCCAGAACGCCGGGATCACGCCCTGAGCCGAAGGCAGACGCTTAACGACTGCGCCACCCAGGCGCCCCATTGACTTCTAAGTTGATTCCATGGTGGAGATCATCACTTCTGTGGTTTCAGTCCTCTTAAATTTATCGAGGCTTGTTTTCCTGCCTAGCGTATGGTCTGTCCTGGCGAATGTCTCATGTGCGCTTGCATAGTTTCATTTCATTTGCTTGATTTTCATCTCCGTTATTATTCCTGATTTGATGAGATATTGTCATCTTACCTTCCTTTACTTTTAAAAGCATAGCGTTCATTAGTTCTTTGAACATATTATAGTGGCTGCTGTGAACTTGTTTTACGTCTGACATCCCGGGCCTCCTAGCGGGTAGTTTCTGCCATCTGCTTCTCCCCACCCCCTGTGTTGGTCATGCTGTCCTGCTTCTTTGCATGTCTGATAATGTTTTGTTTTAAAAATCAAACACTTGTGATAGTTTATTGTAGTGACTCTGGATCCTGATTTTTCTTCTCCCAGGCTTGTTGTTGTTTGCTTGTTTCTTTGGTTAGTAGCTTGGCTGGAGTATTTCAGTGAAATCCCACGCAGCATGAAGCCTCTGATGTCATTCTTGAGAAGGTGCAACCTTGGGCACGGGCCCAGTCACCCTCGGATGACTGGTTTTAGCAGGGCTCTCTTTGGTTGTCTACTTTCCTCATGTCTTCAGCTAAACCTTTTGTGTCTGTTGGCATCACACCCAGCTCTTAGGCCCCTTTAATTGTTGGCTGGTTACTCTGTGGTTTCTGATAATGTCCTAATATGTACAGTGCTCCAGTCTGATCATACTACATCTGGGCCCTTTTATAGAGCTAGTCTTTAAGGTTTTTTCCTGACTCCAGGAGGGCTCATCTTAGCAGTTATTTCTTTACCTGGTTCTCTCTGGTAACCTCGTTGGCCTATAGTTCTTTCTTGTCCCTTTCATAGAGCCATCGACCTCCACTTAAATGTCTACACCAAAATCTCCATTGTTCATTGAGACTCCCTTAGGATCAAACTTGCCCACATTCTACTCCAAATAAATTAAGTTTGTTTGGAAAAAGTTTCTACATCTTTTATTCTTTTGCCCTGCCTCTCTCAACGCAAAAACCTCAGAGTCACTGCTTTGGATGTGGGAGCAGGGACAATGATCCACTTCTCTTGGAGTACCATTTTTGCTCTAATGAGCAGGGCACTGGGCCGGAGCAGTAGCTTCTGTCTTCCCAGCTTGCCTCTCCCAGCGCAGAAGATCCTCTGTATGTGGAAACTGTGGTGATAGTAATTGGCTTCAGTGTCATAAGCCATCTTTGCCCGGAGTTAGAACCAGTGGGGCCAAGATGGGTACTGGAGGGAGGAAGGGAGCCCCTGACCTCTTGGTCACCCTTGCTCAGAAATTAATCTCTAAAACAGGCAGCTAGGAGAGGATGAGAAATGTTGGCACTTGTCCATCCCAGGGAGATAGGGCACTTGACTGGTAGCTTGGGGGTGAGGGACCCCTCTCTGGAATGGAACTTCCAGCATGCTACACTGGGAGGGAAGGGGCAAGGGAGGGAATAGATTGTGACTCAATTGACATAGGCTCTCCCTGATCTTACCAAGATTTATTAGACTTTCTTGAATGAGTGTTTCTTCATCTATTGTATCCCCTTAGGCACTTATAGAGACATTAAATAGTTATTGGTATTTTAAAATAATTTTTACTAGGTAAAGTTGCTTTGTTAGGTAGTGAGTCTGGAGGGCTCCTCATACTGCTGTTCCAGAAGTTACATTTCTTCGATTATCTTTAGATGAAACTTATTAGGGTAAAGGAAACAAATCAGTGTAAAAACAAGGAGAACAAACCTGAAGTCTAGCTAATTTGGCTACTAGTAGTAATTAGTATTTACAGATAAATTATTTGTAACTCATTAACTGAAAACTTGATTATTTTCTGTTGTAACTCAATAAAAAAATTACATGTTGAGTGATAAAGCTCTAATGTCGTTTGACTTTTTAAATAAATTCCAAGACTTGGATACCGAATTCCAATAGGGCAGTCAATAACCATTATAGAAGATTGAAGAACTGGTGGTCGTATGCGTTTTCTATGATGGAGATATTTTATTATCTTAAATGTCAGGGTTATCTACTCAAGAGTCTGGGTGGATTTCAGCATGTTTTCTCTGTGCCATCTCTCGTGTTTGCAGAACTGACACAATAAGAAATTATTTTTCTTATAGAATGCATAGTCTTTGATTTAATTAACCAAGAAATACCTATAGAGTATCCACTGCCTAGAAAGTCACTGTGTGAGGAGACACAGATAAGTCAACAAATGTGGTACAAGATACCTGTCTCCAAGAGCATAATAATCACTTGAGTCATATAGTCTCTAAACACCTGAAAAAATAACTTGTAACATAAGACAGCGTAGTTCAATGAGAGAAGAATAGTACAGAGGGGTGCAGAGGAAGGTCTCGCACTTTTGGGTTGAAGTCCGATGTTTTAGTTAAAATGGGCTTAAAATAGCAATATATGTATTTTTCCTTTTTTGATAGATCAGTTTGGGCAGGGCTCAGTAGGGTAAGTCTTGTCACTGCTCCATGCAGCCTTAGCTTGGGAGAAGTTGGTGTTTGCTGATGATTAACTGAGGGCTGGAGGATTTGCTTCCAAGATGGCTTCCTCATGTGACTAGTAAATTGGTACTGGCCTTTGGGGAGCAGCTCAGCTGGAGCCCTTGGTTTCTCTCCTGGAAAGTTCTTGAGAGAAAGCAAGGAAAATAAGGACTTTCATAGGTCACTGGAACTGCCTACATTAGAATCCAAGAATATTAGAGTTTTGGTGGAAGGAACCACATTGCAAAAAAAAAAAAAAAAAAAAAAAGGGGGGGGTATTGCAGCAGCTTTAGCTCTAGTCCAGAAAGTAAACAGTAAAAGGCTGAGGGAAGTTCGTTGGTAGCCAGAGAGACCATTCAATCAGATAAAGGTTTCTTTCAAGTTAAGAAAGATCAAATTATCACAGAAAGCAGAAGAGAAAGAAAAATGTTCTGTATGTGGCTTGCTTTAGACTTGGTGTTTAATAGTATTGCATTTGAATAATGTATGTGGGATTACTAAGGAATTTCTTGGACTCTCCTGGCGTCTTGATCTGTTCAGCTGCTTCTGTGCCCCAGGAAGGGACAGTCTGAGATTTTTGAAGCGTTTTTATAACATGACCCTGAATCCAGGTACTTCCTGTCTCCTCGGAGAGTAGTTTTCTTTGTAGATTAAGAGAAAGGTGAGTACTTCCTGGCCTCAAACAAAGTAAAGTAGGGCTGAGGTGGGGCAGACAAAAGTATGATGTTGAGTGGAAGTTTGCCTAGGAATTGTAAAAATTGTCTCCAAAGATCTGTGTGGCTTTATTCATAAACACCTATTGGTAGCCAAAGCTACGTTAGCCTGGAAGAGCCATAAAGGACTATGCTGATGGCTTATTCATAGTAGTTAGAAGGATCATTGGCTGTTGGCTGTTGAGGGGTGTCATTGCTGGGGTTGAAGGCAAGGGATGGCAAGGAGGCCACTTAGGGCTACTAGTGAGAGCCGTCGTTTCTGAGAGTAACTGCTGCTGCTGAGAGTTCCTGCCACAGAAAGCTCCAGGGTGGAGTGTTCAGAGGAAACCAACTTCAGCTCCTGACAACCAGCACTGATGGGAGGAAACTCAGTTGGGCTTTTCCTAAAGACGCTGCCACCTTGACTGGCAAGGTCAATAAATACTGGTCTGAGCCACTGAGAGGAAACTCTCCAGGGAGTTAAATGTCGCTTAAAAAACAGGGAGCGTCCTTTGGAGGCCAATGACCCAATCTGCCCTCCTAGCAAACACTGGTCTTGACATCGATGGGAAGAATAGGTTGGCTCCCCGTAGAGGTCAAGTGAAGAACAGATAGTGTGGTAGAAAGAGCAGGAGGCTTGGAGCCTATTGGAGACAGGTTTGTGTGCGTGCTCTGGACTTGCCCGTTTGCGCTCAGTGATGATTCATTTCCGTTTCCTTGTAGGTAACATTAAAAAAGATTCCTATCTGGGCACCTGGGTGGCTCAGTCTGTTAAGCATCTGCCTTCAGCTCAGGTCATGATCCCAGGGTCCTGGGATTGAGCCCCCTGTCGGGCTCCCTGCTCAGTGGGGAGCCTGCTTCTCCCTGTCCCATTCCCCCTACTCATGTTCCCTCTCTCACTGCTTCTCTGTCAAATAAAAATAAAATCCCATCATGGTGTTTGAGAGAGGGCTGAGTGAGATAAGACATGTAACAGAGCCTGGTATGTTGCAGGTACTCAAAATGTGATTGCCAGTAGTGTTCCTTTCTGTCTGGACCCATGTGAAGTGAAGGCCATGGGACTCCAAGGCATCCAGCCAGTCACTGAGCCTTGACTTATATACAGCTTTTCACATTCCGATGGAAATAATCTAGGAGGCTCTAGTTTGGGGAAACTATGAAATAAAGGACTAGAGGCAGATCCCGTGACTCTGAGAGCCTTCTTCACACTATTTTATGCATGAGGACTTGCGACTGATTCTAGAAACATCATGTGTTCAGAGACCAGCACACCCATTCTGTGTGTTTCTTTTTTTTTTTTTTAAAGATTTTATTTATTTATTTGACAGAGATAGAGACAGCCAGCGAGAGAGGGAACACAAGCAGGGGGAGTGGGAGAGGAAGAAGCAGGCTCCTAGCGGAGGAGCCTGATGTGGGGCTCGATCCCGTAACGCCGGGATCACGCCCTGAGCCGAAGGCAGACGCTCAACCGCTGTGCCACCCAGGCGCCCCCATTCTGTGTGTTTCTGATGTTGACTCCAGGACTTACTATCATTAAACTGTTCAAAGGATCATAGTCACAAAGGATTTTGTTTCTGGAAAAAGTTTTCAACATGTTGCTTCACCTTATGTATAAAAGATGGAAACCACATTTCTCTTTTAAAAACCCACCGCTTGATTAATTTCTCCTTGCCCCGCTCTATGCTTAATAGCTGGATGATTTGGGTATCGCTTTGCAATTCAAAGTCTTCGCTTTCCGGAGACGCTTTTTGATTTGATGTTCCAGGTGGCTGAGAAGAAATGGACATTAAGTGATTGCTCACGGCTTGGAAAGGTCATGATCCGCTTCATGCGGGCTAGAGAATGTCAGTCTGCACCTGAACTTTAAGCCTCATATTTTTCTGATTATGGATCTAAATCATGTGACCTTGGCAAGTAGCTCATTCGCGTGCATGTCCAATGCTCAAGGCCGGACCCGGAGCTGACGGGCACTTCCGTGACTGGCATTTCAGATGTGTACTTATTTCCTTTCTCCCTTAACTCCCACATCAAAGGAATTTGAACAGTTTGGCTGCTGGGCAAAAGGGAAAGCAATTCCTCACTTTACCTGTAATCATTTGCACCTTTAGAGCCCTCAAAATGTGTTATACTTTCACAACTCAAATTTTGCACATAATCCATTTACTTGGGATAAAGTAACAGACACACTTCGAGAAAGTATTGCAAGAATTATGGATGCGAGCGCTTAAAGCCTTGTTGTACAATAAAAATCCATAAAGTTCATAATATACTGTTATTTTTGGGGTAGCATCAAGTCATTGATCTAATCAGGAACAGTTTTGAACATTATGAACTATTTTTTGCATCTAGTGTTTGGTACAGATAAAAATACTTTCTAATTAAAATTTTGCCCACAGAAACTGCATCTTTCATACACTTCAAGTCAAGAAGTAGATTCACGTGTTTGTGTAACGGATGTTTGAGACTCTCTTGTGTGTGAAGCCTTGAACTAGCATTTTAAAGATTATATTTATTTATTTTAGAGAGAGATGGAGAGTTTGAGCCAGGGGAGGGGCAGCAGGAGAGGGAGCGTGAGAATCTCAAGCAGACTCCATGTGCCGAGCATGGAGCGGATGCGGGACTCGATCCCAGGACCCCAAGATCATGACGTGAGCTGAAACCAAGGAGTCGGATGCTTAATCGACTGAACCATCCAGGTGCCCCTTGAACTAGCATTTTAAAGGGTATCATTATAGGTGAACGTACAGACAACAAATTTTATACACACCTACATAAAAAAAATTACAGAATGTTGTATGTATTACCAGGGAAGTAGTATGCAGGGATGGTGAACTTTGTGAGGTGATCTATTCTAGATGGAACAGTCAAGGAAGGATGCCGTAGGATTTAAGTGAAGTGACCTCTAACGTGAGACCTAGAATGAGAAGCCACCTATCTGGAGTGTAGCAGGAAAGGTCGATTTGGCAGAGGAAAAGCAAGTATAGAATCTTTGCAAGGGAGCTGGGCGTGTTGGAGGAACGCACTGTGGTGTGAGCGGAGAAGCATGAGGGAGGAGAAGAGTAGAATGCTACCGGGTGGGTTTTCCGATGATCCCTTTTTGTTAGGATGTGAAGAAGGTGGGGCTCAGGGAGCAACCGTTGGGGGATAGAGAAGCAGTGAATGACAAACCTGGGCATGACATCTTGGCCTTCTGATTGTAAATCCCAAGCCTGTTCCGCTCTTCTAAGAACAGGGAGATGAGGGCAAAGATGGACAACAGATGCCAGAGTCATTGGGCCTGGCCCCTTGAAAATCTGTAGTAATGGAAGACATGGAATTACTATATGCTTTCTTATCAATTAATTGATCCATGAGTCCTGACAAAGTTCTAGTACAGTAAAAATGAAGAAAAAAGTTATGGCAAACCGAAGTAGCAATCAGCTACTCTTTTCTTTGAAAAGAAAAAACCTAGAAATGACTACAAGGAGGCAGAGGTATATAATATATAACTTAGAACATAACACTGTAATAGAAACGCCGGCGCATCTTCCTCAACGTCGTCGACTGCTGGGAACCGCTGGGGACTTAGTTGGTTGGTTAGTTAGTGAGTAAGTAGGTTCCACACCCAGTGTGGAGCCCAACACGGGGCTCGAACTCATAACCTTGAGACCAAGACCTGAGCTGAAATCAAGAGTGGGCTGCTTAACCAACTGAGCCACCCAGGCGCCCCTGCTGGGGACCTCTTAGTTACTGTATTTATCATTGAGTTGGTAAAACACATGCAAATTGTCGTATCTAGGATTTCAGGTTTCTGTATTCTGTGGTATTTTGTCTTGATTGTGAAGTAAAATCATTTTAATTCTAAGATGTAGCAGATGCTTCTGGAATTGGGTATTGTGCTAACTGGAAAAGGCCACCCCTGTAGGAGAAAAGTGGCGTAGCGTTATCCCCTAACTTGCTAAACGTCAGAGCTACTAAGAATCTTAACTGGGGTCTGAGGGGCTGGGATGCTGGCATTTGCAAACTCACTACCACCTGAAAGAGGGGTACCAGTAGGAATTGTAAGGGCTGGCTGGTTGGCAGGCTCAACATGAACAAGCACTAATTCAGGGCATAATGTGCAACCCTAAAGGCCTCTCTTCCGGCCTTAAAGAGACCCTCCACTACTGTTAGCAGAAGGTAGATTGGGGTGAAACTCAGGCCAGGGACCTAACTGTGAGTGAAATTGCAGAGAAGGCTTGATACACGGACCTCACCAAATCCCATAATGCTGAAGCGGGGCATGGAGAGGCAAAGAATGGGACGGGGACGTTTACATGGAAGAATTTGAGAACCCCACATTATCAAAATCCCCTTTGCATTCTCCATGCCTTCAGAAGTGGCCCGTTATTCCTCGCCCAAAAAATGTTACAAAGATTTCCATGAGGCAGATGCCTTATAAAATGATAACTTTCCTTCGTCAAGATTTGTCCTCTCTTATGACATCCAGGGCAATAACCAGGATCAACTCACAACGTTTCCCAACTGGTAAAATACTGTTGGGAGAATTCAAGTAAGACACGCAAGTGTTGTAGTTTTGTGTTGCTGTTGTAACCAGTTACCACACATTTGCAAAATTAAGCTACACAAATTCGTTATCTGACATTTCTGTAGGTCAGAAGTCGGGCACAGTCTCACGAGGCCGGAAGCAAGGTGTTGGCGGGGCCGCACTCCTTCCGGGAGGCTCTGGGAGAGCCTCTATTTCCTTGCTGTTTCCAGCTCCTAGAGGCCGCCTGCATTGGCTCATGGCCCCGTCTCCCCCTTCAACACCAGCAAGGCAGGTTCAGTCCGTTTTGCTTCACGGTGATCGTGTCTTGGGCCTCCCTCTTCTGCCTGTTAGGACTCCGTACACGGAGCCCGCGCAGCTAATCCAGTGCTCTCTCTATCGTAAAGCGAGCTGACCAGCCACCGTAATTCTACCTGTAACTTTAATTCTTCTTTGCCATAGAAGGTAGCAAATGCCTGGGCTTCAGGGATTAGGATTAGGCATGTTGGAGAGGTTGTTATTCTGCCTACCACAAAATCTAAAGATGCTAACATTAGTGTCTGATACATGGTAAATGCTTAGTAAACGTTTACTATTCCCTGTTTCTAATCCTTGGGCTCCTGCTTTCAGGTGGAAAAAACCACAACCCTCTGAATCAGAGGCATCTCAAACCTAGTGCTCTCCCCCGTTCGCAGTAAGATTCTTCTCTTCTACTTCTTTCTCCGATGTCCCCGAACTACCATTTCCCTCCAGTCTCTGAGTCATCACCAGCAGATGATTTTGTGGCCTACTTGGAACAAGAAACTGAAGCCATCTGGCTTTGAACCCCTGGTGCTCGCACCCACATAGTTACCCACCCTGGCTCCCATTCCTGGATCTTTCCCCACCGTGATGGAGGATTGGAGCTCCTCCCTCTTACTCACGGTCAACTCCTCCACCCATATTCTTGGTGCCCCCATCGGCTTGAGGACATTGCTCCCATCCTCTCTTCTCTCTACTCTGGACCGTTACACTGTCCTTGGGCTGCTGTCTGTAATCTCTTGCTTTCCACAACCAGCTTCTGTGGCACTCTTCTCTCCTGGTTCTCCTTCTACCTCTCGTATCACTTCCTGATCCCCTGCAGTCTCCACTTGCCCCTTAGTTTGTGGACTATCCCGGATCCTGTCCTCGGTTCCTGCTGCTCTCATTTCATTGTAAGGATATGCCCCGTGATCCCCACCTGACGCATGGTGCTCACTGTTTCCATGTTCCACGACGACTCAGCAATTCCAGGAAGCCTTCCTGCGCGCTCTCGTCTGCGCTTTGCCTTTAAGTTTCATGAACATCTGTATTTAAGAATTCACGTCGTAATATATTGAAATCCTATCTTAGCCGGTCTGTCTTCCCTGTGATACTGTCTGATACACAGGGACAAAGACTTTAGTGATCTTTCTTTTTCTAGTGCCAACTGCAGAGGCCGGCGCACAGTTAACTCTTGTTATAAGTTTGATAGTTTATCTATTTTGAATAGAATAATAGACAATGCCAAATTGATAAAGTCCTGCACTTACTCTGTCACATGGAAACTCTATTGTAAAGTAAAATAACTTATTTCCTAACAAAAGTTACTAGTGGCATTTGATTTTGCTTATATACACAAAGAAAGCAAAACTAACTTTCTTTGCTGGGTTGGTTAAAGTATAGCCATAACCAATGTGGTATCAAGTAACTTTTCAAACACCAGTTTCCAATTTCTATACTCCGAATGCTCTCACTGACCCATTTTTGGAACTGCATTTATGGAAATGTTCTTAGATTTTTGCAGTGCTCCCGTGGCTCTGAATGTCCATAACGGGGCTTTTTGTGACGGATGGCTGATTAAAAACTCTGACAGACGCGAGCTGAGGTCAGATTCACACATGACTTACTATAGCCCCCACCTAAGTCGGTCCTTTTAATGACAATGAGATTCGGTAACTTAGTTCTTCAATTTGCTATTTATGTCAGGAAATCAAGGAGGAGTAGACACCTTTTTTTTTCTCTCTCTCTCTCTCTCCTGACCTTTTTCTCTTACCTCTGCTGTAAAATTGTCGAAGTCCCCTGGAATAGTGGCTCAGGTTTCCTTGGAAGGGATGCATGTTTTATTGGCGGATACAGTGATATATCCGCATGCTGGATAGAAGTTTGCAAAGCCCTTCGTCTAGACAGAGTTTGCACAAACAAGAGAAAACACTTGGAATAAATGGCAGCCTGTAAATGCAGCTGCTTGAGCTGCTTTTCGAATCTGGGAAAACCTGAGTTAAGAAATGGCGTTAAGGAGAATTAGCTTGTGGTTCAACCTAACTGTGTACTCGGCCTTCCTTTTCTATATCAAGCATATCGAGTCATCCATCTCCAGAGACCTGGGTGGCTTCCGATAATGGAAACCTATTTAGGTCACCTGTGGAGTAACTCACGGGTTGTTTGTTCACCTGGCATCGCGGGATGGGAACTGTCCCCGCTTGCTTTGTCCGGACAGGAAGCACTCAATAAATATCTGGTGAAATAAATCCAGGTCAGACAATGTCCCTGATGCAGGAATACAAAGATAAGTAAGACACATTTCTGGCCTGGAGGAATTTACAATGTGGCAGGAAAAAAAAAAATCCGAGACACTAACGGAAGGGGATAATGAAATACGGTAGCAGCAAAGAGTTATGGGAATCTAGGAAAGGGTAAGAGCAATGGTTAGGTGGCATCAGAGGATTCACAGAAAAGGTGACATCCTTCAAGACCCAGTAGGCAGAGAAGCGAGGGGAGACAGGGTGGTTTGGAGGCACGCGTGGGGTCTCTGTCAGTGAGCGCATGGAGGGTCTTCGTGGAGCTTGATGTAGTTTAGTTTGGATGAAGCACACAGATGCTAAAAGGGGGGCAATGAATCAGGTCTAGAAAAGCAGATTGAGGTTGGGTTGTGAGAAGCATCATAAATCATACAAAGCAGTGTGAATTTCATTTTCCCCATCGAAAATTCCATTTTTAAAGCTCCATGCTGCCGGTGAGACTGGGTTTCCCAGAGGCTGTTGCTGGGCACGTGAGTTCTGTAGGACGTTCGTAGGGGTGATCCCCAAATACCTATTCAGCTTTC
The DNA here is from genome assembly GCF_023065955.2 of Ursus arctos. NCBI lineage: Eukaryota > Metazoa > Chordata > Mammalia > Carnivora > Ursidae > Ursus > Ursus arctos. Next base: position 7,696,234 of record NW_026623019.1, on the reverse strand, counting down.
AGTTAAATGTGGAAAGGCAGTCGCCTGGAGCAGATAGAACGGAGCCCCATTGTGAGAAAGAACATTGGCAGGGCATTTCCTCAAACGTGTACAGTCCATCCATCTCTTAGATAAATGAACTTAAACCAAATTAAACCGCATACTTAGGCCAAATAGTCCTGCCGCCCCCCCACCCCCGATGGATATTACTGTTGTGTTTTTCAGGGAAATGAGATGGGCCTGCACTGAGAATTGTAATAGGAAATGGTTTGAGGAGACGTTTATGTGTGCTTTGTCTGAACAGAGGGTTTGTCTTTATCTCAAAGGCAGTGGGAGTGTTGTAATTGATTATGTGTCCTTCTTTGTCACCAACACCAGGAAACCCAGAGCCAGATTTGTGGTTCACTTGCAAAGGAGGGTCCTTAGGGCATGTGTTCTCGGGTCGTAACCGAACTCGGGATTTTGTTTGACTTCTTATTTTTGTATTCCTTTTGCTTGCTGCTTATTTGATCCTAGTGCAAGCTTTTGTAACCCTCTCTGATCTTCTCTGGAAGAAGAGCTGGGATTAGGAGAGACCTCGAATGTACATCCCTTACCGTGATGCCTGGCATACAACACAGACCAAACGAGGACTTTTTGTTTCCGTGGTTTTTATCAGTCCCACCTCCTCCGTTGTAGTGTCGACAGAAATGGAGAGAGAGCATATATAAACAGGTGGAAATGCTGTCCAAAATCTTGTTGTCATAGTCTTAAGTCCCATTAAGCACACAGAGAAGTGGACAAGCGTGAGTTGAACAGTTAGCGATTGCAAGTCTCCAGTCTTGTGCTGGGAAAGGGACGAGTGGCTAAGTCAGAGAGAATGGCAAATGGAGCTTCTAATCCAATTAGGGAGCTACGGTGTCACTAGGGGCCTCAGGATCCTCCTCTGTAAAATGGGAATAATAACAAAACTTAGTTTGCAGAGTCATCGTAAGGATTCTGACTTTGTATATGTAAAGGGCTACAAATAATGTCTGGCACATAAGCGCTCAGTTAATATCAGCAGGGGCTTTGAAAATTCAGACAAGTGGGAAATCACGGCCAGCTGAAGTCATCCAGGAAGGCTTCCCAGAGGAGGTGGGCTTTGAACTAGACTTGGTAGGATGGAGGGAATTCGAGTAGGCAGAGAGGAGCAAGGAGGTTGATCTTTTCCAGAATTCAGTTTAAAAAGCAGAGAGGAGGGGGCACATCCGGTGAGAAAGAGACCTCAGGAAATCAGAATTGGTGAAGGGGGCTGTTAGGTGGCAAAGCGTGCAAAGGCCCCTGTTTTTTGTGCCCTCTCGTGCCCTCCTTGAGCTCGAATGCCCTGCCTCACCGTGGGCCTTCCCCTAACCACCCCGAGGGAAAATCGACGCTCTTCTCTGGGAGACACTCTGAGCGCTCCTCTACCTTGTAGCCACCAGGAAAATCACCTCAGGGCGGTGGGCATTGGAGGGAATTGCAGCCACCCTGGCCGCTCCCCCGCTAAATTCCAGACTCTGCAAACCCTGACTCTATTTCGGGCATTCGAGACCTTAGGAAGAAAAGTGCAGGAAATGTGAAAAGAGAAGGTGGCAGCAGCAAGCCCATCTGCGCAGACGCTGAAAGGCTTTGGTTACAGAACGTGAGAGAAGCTCGGTGGGCCCTGCAGGGGTGGCTGGACGGGCTCCAGCGAGGGGCACCCAGAAAGCACCCAAGACGGCCATGGCCCTTTCAGACACCAGGGTCGCCGGGCTCCTGGCCTCCGACTGTCTGTTTCAAGAGAAGAAAATCTATTTTTAAGTGCATCCCCTAGTCTGGTATTTCTAGACTCCTTAAGATTGGGAGGGGAGAAGAGGAAAGACTGATTTAGATAATTTCTCTCTGTACCAAGAAGAACCCGATGTGGAACTGCAGCCGTGAAACGTGCGTCTGGTGTGGCTGACGCGGGCCGGCCCGTAACCCTGTGCCCGCTGGGACAGAAACCGTAGAAACAAGTATGAGGATACGGAGTAGAGTGAAATCCCAATTCCAGTTAGCTGTTGGTTTATCCCGACGCATTCCAAGATTATGTGAGCTTGCCGAAGTTCAAGGTGAGAAGCCCAGCCCTGCGAGTGAGCACCCACGGACACGCTGGGCATCACACTTCTTAGAGCAAAGGCTAGACCCTTCTAGAGGGAGACTTCGTCACTTAAGAAAAAAAAAAGTTCCTTTCTGCAGTGCGACACCATCCTGAGTGGGGAAAAGCGCATGAATCAAGCCGGCGATTCACTTGACTCAAACCTACATTCCGCGTTTCTGTCACTGTTCCCCACGCCACAGGAGACACGTTCTCAAAGGGGACTTTTCTACATTAAAATGTTTATTGGGGTATAAGATACAGATATGCGCACCGATCATAAATACAGAGCTGGCTGGATTTTCACGGTGTGAAAACGTCCACGCCGCCAGCATCCAGATCAAGAAACAGGACATTACTGGGATCCCCGAGGCCCCTAGCAGTTACCCTGGACCTTTGAGGCTAACTACTCACAGGACTTCTACCACCGCAGATGACTTCGCTGCTTTTGAGCCAGCGTAAACGGAATTACACGTCATTTACTCTTCCGTAAACTCTTTCACTCAACATTATGTCTGTGAGATCGATTCACAACATTCATTCGCTCATTCTCGCATAGGATTGATTTATTTAAAATGCTGTGATTTACTTCTTCTATGGTGACCGGGCGTTTGGGTTCTTTCTGGTTTGGGACTAACTCACTTAATGCTGCTGTGAACATTCTTGTACATGGCTGGTGTGTGTCGGGGTTGGACCAGGAGCGGAGCTGCTGGGTACGTATTGAGTGGGCCATTCACTGGAAACTGTAAGGAGGCTAGACACTGGACTAAAACCATTGGAAAACCCCAGTCCTTGTTTGCAAGGACCTCGCCATCCAGCGAAGGGCAGAGCTGAGCTGGCACATACTCTAGGATGTTGGGAGGGGGCATGGACCGGAGCACCTGGGATGGGGGGGGGGGAGGCAGGGGAGGGGGGAGTCTTCCCAAGGGGAATGACAGTCAAATTGACTTTTGAAGCATGAAAAGATATTGAAGGAAGGATAAATTGGAGTGGGCAAGAGAAGCGCGTATAGAAAAGCAGGGACAAGTGAGGAAGAAGGTCAAGTCCACAGACGGTGTGTTAGAGCAATAGAGGAAGGTCAGAAATGTCTGGTGAAGGTCAAGGCTGACTAGACAAGTTGAGGGCACAGCACAAAGTACCTTACTTTCCATCTACAGAATACTCACATTCTCCTGCATGGGTTGGGAAGCTGCAGAAGATTCTAGGGCCAAGGAGGGGCAAGATCCGTTCATTCAGGTGGCTCCGTGGAGACAGGACTGGAGAAGGGCGTGGAAGCTGCAAAGGGGAAGGGAGTGTGGTATCTCAGCAGATGGAAACTAGGTGAGTCTTTGAAGTCTGGTTTTGGCCGAGATTCAGACCAAGAATCTGGATGGCTTCTAATGGAATATGGAGGATGTGCACGGGGAGGGGTGACTGTGCGCGCCAAGTTTCAATGTGCAGAAACCACACACATTCATACAGAAAGCTTCTGGGGCCAGGAGGCCCCCTGCTGACATCCAGCCTGGGGTAGGCAAGGAGCCCTCTGCTTGAAAGAGGAGACAGAGGCAAAGCATATGTGTGGGGGAATGCATGCCAAACGCGAGTGCACTGCAGCATGGGTCTGAAACAGGGGTGCCAAGATCCCCTTGCTCTCCACCCCTCTGCAGACCCGGATGCAATACTGAGTGGAGACAGACACGTTCTCATCTCGCCTGGCTTCCCGATAGACTCAGGAGAGGATTCCAGAAAAGTCTCCTAGCTTTCTGTGATTGAAGTCATAAATTCCGTAGTAATATTTTATGCATACTTAGCTAACAAACACAGTGGCTTGGATGGAGCCCAGAGACTTGGTGTTAGGACTCTGAATGAATACTTGACATGGCATGAGAGGTATATAAAATGAAATTTAATAATCAGGATTTTACCATTATATTTCCTTCTAGTATAAAATTGATACTATATTAGAAAATAGGAAAAAATTCATAAAAGCAGAAAACAATTGCCCTTTATTCCACTGGCCAAAGAAAAGCACTGTTGAGAGATTTTTTCCTCCTCTCCTTCCCCACTTCCTTGCTATAGAAATGCCCACAAAGTTGTAATCATAATGTACCCTTCATTTTTGCCATAAGCGGCATTATCTGCTTGCTTAAAAATTTTTATGACCACAATTTTCCCTTTATTAATAAATTGCAAAACTTACAGAAAATACTCTGCAAAAAAGAAAAACGCAAGTTCCCACCACCCAGAAATAATCATTCTCAATTCTTAGTCTGTCTTGACATTGTATTCTTGTCCTGACATTGTATTCTTGTCCATATTACCTTCAATTTTGCCACTTTTAAATTATTACCTATGTATTATGAATATCTTTCCTAACTGTATTCCATTGTATAGCACCAGATTTTATTGGAATAATTCCTATTTGGGGACACATAAGTTGATTCTAAATTTTCTTAATATAAACAGTGCCACACTTGTCCAATTTTTAAGAATCTATACCCTTTACATGGAATTGCTGAGCCCAAAAGAAAAATCTACGTAAATTTTTAAGACTTTGGGTGTGTATTACCAAATATCTATCTAGGAAGTATGTACCAATTTGTACTGCCAACAGCAAAGCAGGGCCCATTTCTCTACAACTTTGCCAGTATTAGGCACTATCAATCTTAAAAAAAAATTAATGGAAGAAAATGGAATTTTATTAATTTATTTTGTTTATGGTGGTTTTTTTTTTTTTTGTGAACTATCTGTTCAAAAACATCATTTTTTGTACCGGCTAGTTCTGTCCCGTGGATACGCTATTATTTATGCAAACATTCTCTATCCAAAAGGGAAAAGCAAAAATCTAAGGAGTTCAAGCCAAAGAGCAAACAGATTACTAGATGCGTGTACAACAATGTGGCCAAATCTCACTGCCCTCCATTTCTTCTGGAAACTTCTCGTTTTTTTGTGTGTTGGGGTACTTAGAAACCATTCTAATTATACTTAGTATTACTTTAATATAGAAATTAGCCTTTATTATAGCAGGTAAACAACCAGTAGTCTGAGAACAGATGTCCATAAAGGCAAAATAGACTACATTTCTGCTGTTTGTGTGGTAAGGTGTCTTTTTGTATTTCATATGAAATACCAAGTAAGAGAGGAATCGTGTCTCGCCACATGCTCTCAAAAGTGGGCCGTTCATTCTTCCTTTCAAACACGCACACAGGATTCTGGAGGTCTGAGGCCGGACATGTCCTCGGATGCGAGTACATACAGATACTCGAGGCAGAAGCAGGAATGGTGAGGTCAGACACTCTTGTGCTAACTCCTTTGCCTTGTTCTTTGGGCATCACCTTCTGGCCCCATTTAGCATGAATCTCCTAGAGGTTGAAAAAAAAATGAGAAATCATCCTTGGTTTTGGATCAAACCTCTCCACGGTTTTTAGGGGGGAAGGATTTCACTAACACACACTGGAGATCAGTGTGTGTGCTTATGTATTTGGTGCTCAGGAATAAAAGGGTTTGAAACCTCCTTGATCATACCAGAAGTTTTGTTTTTGTTTTGTAACACATACTCCTGACCACCACCAAAGCGTCGGGGGTAAAACCGTAACACCGTATTTTCATGTGCTTCTCAGGTGATTCTGCTGATCGGACAGATTCGTTTTCTGGTCTATTTTGTGGATGTCCTCTATGCTAAGGATCATTCCGTTCTGTTATCTGTTTTCTCTACTGGCTCTTCAACAAGTGTCTGCTTCACTGTTCAGCTTTTCATATGTGGAATCTACCAGGTTTGCATATTACGTGCAGGACTCAGTGGGCTGCTTCCGTGTGAGGTCTCAGGATTTTTCTTGGTTTTGGACAGTTCATAGCCATTTCAAATAAAGCACTGCTCTGTTCCCATGTTCTCTTTTTGAAATCCCATTGCAACTAAATTCAAACTTCTAATTTAATCCTCCAAATCTCCAAACCCGTCTTCATGATTTCATCGTTGTTTCTCTCTCTGCCACACTCTGGGTAATTTCCTCAGATACAGCCTCCATGTCGTCAGTTCTCTAACTGTGCCAATCGCCCTCAAGGCTGGTCAGTGCTGAGTTTCAGTCACAGTGTTTCATTTTGAATTGTGCTACTGGGTTGTCAAAACAGCCAATTCTTTTGTTTTTTCCATGAGGGCTTTTTATTTATTTCTCCCTTTAATCTCTTTCATGATGGTAAATGTACTTAATCTAGTAGTCGGAAGCTATCTATAAATGTATCTCAGGTTCTGGCGCTGCTATGCTTCCCCCATGTATCTATCGATTCTCCAATTTTGTGGACCTCTTCCCCGATTTGTACTTGGTGAGCATTTTTTCAGTTGAATGCTTGGGTACTTCAAGATGTGGTAGTAATCCTTCAGAGAAGTCTGACGTTTGATTTTCTTTGGTGAAGCCCAGGGGTTTCACTGTTCAGAAATATTTATGGTGTCCATATTAACATCTTCATTTGAGGTGCCGCTGCTATGAGGAGGGTCTAAAATTTGGGTGCCACACCTATGCCTAGAACAGATTTTTTAAATTGCCATTTATTGTGGGAAAATTTTCCCCACTCAGATATCTATCAGTGAGAAATGTGCTGGTAGCTTTAGTAAGTGAACCCTGCTTTATGGTTCCCTCACAGAGCGGGAGCAGGTCTTCCTTGGTTCTAGAGTGAATTTCGGTTCCGACTCCTTACCTTCCTCAGGCCCAAGGGCCATGTCTGATATCCTCTGTTCGGGCCTCGACTCCTGTACTTCATTTTTGGCACATGAGAGATTTGTGTCTCCGTTTCTCAGTCTCTGTCTCTCTCTCCCCTTCTTCCTTGCCTATATGTAAAAAAGAGTTTCATCGGATTTTTAGCCAGCATTTTCATGTGTCTGTAGCACACAGAAGTTAGGAAAGCGGGGTGAAGTACGTGGAATGAGAGAGCATTATCGGGCAGGTCTGGAGACCGCCAACGGACGCAGTAAAAGACACACGAGTTGGAACTGTGGCTTCACCCCTTTCGGAGTAAGTTCGGTTGAGTCATTTAACCCTCTCTATGCTTTAGTCTTCTCAGCAGGAAAACAGGAATAGTACTGGTGAGCTTCCTTAGATGCCCTCCTGTTTAAACTGATGCCATTTCTTCCGTCCTCCATTCCTACAAAAGCTGGGGAAGACTGCAAGTTTCTCATTCAATATTGTCCTTTAAAAAATAGCTAATGGATGTAGTGGTTGACTGAATGATCTTACTACTTTTCCTTTCACCAATGTATTTCCACGTACCAATGGACTGAGAAAAACTCTGGTTAAAAAAAGCCAAATTGGAAAGAAATGATGAATTCCATTTTCTAAGAAGTTTGTTGCAAGGGAGTGAGAGGGGTGGACCCCCCCGCCCCTTCTTGCTGCGCTCTCTCTCCCTGGAGTGCGAATGAGGGAAACCGTATATTGGTTCAGAGGTTCTGCTTGGGTAAAGGTTTAAGAGCCAATAAATCTGTCAGAGTAGATCTCAGGCTGAGCCCAGGTGAATAGGCTCACAGCAATTTTTCCAGAGCCTCAGGGTAGCAGGCAGCACAAGCAGAGAGGTCGCGCTGCCTGCTCAGCCCCTGCCCGGGAGCTGAGACATCAGCCCACGGGAATAGGAGGAGCTTTTCCCAAAAAGTTGTGTTTACGGTGGTAAAATCCCTTGTCAAACAGCAGAGCACTCAGATTTAAAAAGCAATTAGAGAAAAAAACAAACAGAGGCACATAAAACTCACAGGTCCTCTCAGTGAGTCTGCGGGTTTGCAGACTCCAGGTGAACGTTACTGTTCATCGCGGAAGGCAGGTTGGTGGTATCCCTCGAGCCATTCAGTATACATGTCCTTTGTTTCCGCTCTCCACTTACGGAAACGTATGTCATAGACAAACACAAAAGCACTAGGCTTGTCCAGGGTGGCTGAATGTCTCTCTGTTTTGCACTTTAATAATGACAAATTTAGAAGAGATTATAAAAATCTTACCAGGATACATTATACAATGGAATGTTCTGTAGGTACTCTACGTGCTCGTTTGGAGTGGTGCCTAAGAGCATGAACTTTGGAGCCGGACTGCCTGCGCTCCCGTGTCTCTGTTTAGCTCTATAACACGGGGCAGACAGCTTCCCGTCCCTCTGACTCTGTTTGCTCACACCCACGAGTTAACAGGAACACCGGAGCCATAGGGTTGCCGTGAGCATCACAATGAGTTGATATGTAAAGGGCTTACAACAATGTCTGACTCATTGTCAAGTACTAAGCTATTGAGTATTATTGTTAATAACGGGGAATAGCAAGCTAAGGCTAACTGCTTGGGTCTGGGCATCGTACCTGTGGGGTTTGAGGTGGGAGCAAGCTCTGTGTTCATTTTCTACCATTTGGATTGGTTACTGTGTACACAACACTTCATTAAGAAAAATCATTATTCAGAAGTATACGGGATAGGAAGACAGTTGTTCTGAAAGTCTGGCTTAAACAGGGACTTGAAACAATCATACGTACTGATGGCCGTATATTTAATGCATCAGGAACCAATTCCTGGGAGCAATCCCCTACATCTGTAGTGAGTTTTACACTCAGCAAACTGTTTTTATATTCATGAGTTCATTTAATCCAACTAACTGGATTATTTATGACTTCACTTAATCCCCGTGAAGTGAATTTTCATACGTATTATTCCAAATAAATAGATGGGTGGGAGAGAGTGAGAGTGGATTGTTGCTTTAATTTTCCTCTGCTCATGGCAAAGCTGGGCAGGCAACAAAATCGAAGCTTCGAGTGTTAAGATCAGATACCTTCTGGGGAACAGAAGTAGATGAAAAGCCCGGTTTCTCCAGGCAAAGCTCTTTCCACCAAACCATAATTACCCTGTGGATTGACAGTTCCACCCTATGCATGAACACTATAAATATCTGGTTTGGCAAGAAGGTGGGTTTCTAGTGGGTCAACGGGAAAGAATAGCCGAAAAGAAAGCTCTCAAAGTTCATAAAGTAAGCTTGTGACTGCCTCAGGATAAGACGACAAGCGACAGAACACGTAGTTGGCTTCTGGGCATAGAACCCTCAAGGGGGGTAATGCTGGTAAGGTAAAACCCTAGAATAAGACAAAAAAAAAAATGCTCAAAGTGGTGGAACCAACAGTATAATTAAAAAGAGTAGCTATGGGTTGTAGCAGAGGTCATTAAGACGACGAACTCATTTAAAGCAACAGGCCCAAAAGCCTGCTATCTCCGTGATAGATGTCTGTGTGATGTGGCAAGTTGCTTCTCTCTCTGCTTCTCTCACTTCTCAAGTGCCTTTAACGCACCCAAGTTGAATGAGATGGATAAGGTCATTGCTCTCAAGGAATTGCCATTCTGGCGGGGGCACTAAACAGCCACGGAACGTGTAAACTAGATCAGCTAGTGATAAGCATTACCCACGGAATTAAAATAGGCTGATGGGAAAGATAATGATGGAGTACCCCAGGTGCCCAGGGAAGCGTTCTCTGAGGAGGTGACACTTTAGGTGAGAATACAAGAAAGCCTGAGCCCTGTGTGAATGACAGAGAAGCTCATTCTATGCACTAGCTCTTCCTCTGCCAAGAAAGACTCTTGAGAGGGAATAAGCTGGGAGGAACCAGCCGGACCACGGATGGTGCTGTAGTCATAGAGACTTCTGGAAGATTTATGATCTGATGTGACTCATGGCTCAGAAAAGTTTCCTGTGGTTGCTATGTGCAAGACAGGAAGCAGAAATACCAGGTAAGAAGCCAGCATAGTAGTCCAGAAGAAATATGCTGTCTTTGTCTAAGGCGAGAGTCCTAGAAATGCATAGAACTGGACAGAGTCAAGGTGCTTGCTGGAGGAGGAGCGATAGGGTGTAGATACATGGCTTTTGTGAGTTGAGTGAAAGAGAAGAACTGAGGATAACTGTGAGATTTGCGGCTTGAAGAAATGGCTGGATGTTTGTTAGTGCCGTTTTCCAAAACAGGAAGAAAGAGGTATACAAGGGGTCGTTAGTGTGTGTGCAGGCAGTCGTGGCTGGATGGAATCCCCTAAAGAGACGTAGTCGAGAAGAGAACGGGTGAGTACAGGATCCCAAAGCAGTCTCACATCAGAGGTCAAGCTGAGTACATGGACCACAGGAGAATGGACAGGGTGTGATGGGAGATTGTGGCATCTAGGGAAGCTTCAAGAAGCAGAAAACAACCCAGAATTTGATTCCACGTAAAGAAAATCATGTTTAAGGGTCCAGGTATATGTACAACTATTATGTTTCTACAGCACTTAAGGGCTTGGGAAGGAGCCCTTAACGATAAGTTTGCCAAGAGGTCTAGAGAGTTCCGTTGAAAGTCAATAGACAGGACTTCCAATATGTAGAAAATCTGAAGCACCCTCATCAGAAAGATAAATAAACATGCAGTTTTAGCACAATCACTGCAACAAGGAGATTAATGACTTCAAGAGAAATGTAATAGTCTTAGTAAGTGGGATGGATGTAAACGCAGTAATTACACATTATAAGGAAATAAGAATTATGTAAGTTGGCACCAGTCCAGAAGTCAAGTTTATCCATAGCTTAGCTATCATAGAAGTATTAGAGTTTTTCACTCCATAATTGATGTTTGGGTTTGTGGCACAAATTGAACAGTAATTCTTTTGGATAGAACTGTCTTCATTTCGGAAAACTGCAAAGCTGACTAGGGGTAGCAAGAGCGCTCTGAGGACATGGGTCGCCTGAACCAAACTGCTCTACATTAAAATGTCTAAGACTTTCGTGGTGGGGAAAGAAAAGGAGAAGACAGTGCTAAGCACCGTGGGAGGGAGGTATAGAGTCCAAGCTGCAGAAATAGCAGAAGGGCTTTTAGGAACCCCCACATCTAACACTGAATTTCAGTATAATTCTACACAAATAAATAAATACCTCATGTGCTTAGAGAAAAACCTGTATGGACACTTAGAGACTTCATAATGACAAGATAAGTCTTTATCCAATTGCTGGGCAGTTGGCAAGCCATGTCCAAGTACACAAAGCTTCCAATCAGCATTTATTCGCCCAACTGTTAAAATCTTCAGAGAAGGCTGAGGATTACTTGACATTTGAAGAAAGCTTCTAACATAAAAGGGGCCTCAAAACAAGGAAGAAAGGAAAAAGCTTAATCAAACTGTATTTAATGACCTCAGAGAGGTAAGCTATTTATTCTCCAAACAAGGTCAGGATGTTATTAAGAAAGCGTTCTTAGAAATTTAGATAGGAGAGCCAAAATTATATAAAAAAACATACAATTTGTAAAAGGTTTGGAGAAAATAGAAGAAACCAGCAGGCCAATCCAGGAGGCCCAATAACGTACCAAATAGGGTTTAGAAGAGAAAAAGGTGAAGAGAAGGACATTTTCTGGACCTAAAGTACATGTATGTCCAGAGTGAAAAGGCCTCCTGAGGACCCACCAACTTTGTAAGTTTCAATAAGGGGGGAAAAAACAGGTCACACACAAGTGATCAAGAGTAAAAATGGCTAGATAGTGCTGGATACAGACAGAAAGAATGCAAACATTTTTTTATATGTAAGACCTAAAAAGTCTGAGAAGCCTCCTAAAGGATGGCTCCCCCAAAGCTCTAAGGTAAACCAAGAAAGAAGGAATGCTACCCAGAAAACCACCCAGGACGGAGAGAAGGAAGTCCCCTGGACGAGTATGACCAGGGGGCACAGGGGTAGAAAGGCAGCAATGCAGGCGAACCAGATGACAGGGGACATACAGCAGAAAGAGCTTTACAGAAAGTTTCCAACTAATTACCTGGTAGATTTGCTGGTGTAGAAAGTTACATCAGGGCTGTGTTGCTTGAGCTTGGGAGAGTGGCTGCAGGAACCCAGCTGGCCTTCTTCGAGTCCTGACTCTGCCATTTAGAATCTCACCGCGCTAGTCCATTACCCTCCGTGCTTCACATTTCCCGACGATGAAATGTATCCGTCAGGTACCTACCTCACTGTGCTTGTGAAATTAAGTCCGTATACTTAAGGTGCTAAAAAAACAACAAAAAAACAAAAACAAATCGAAAACCAGTGCCTTGAATATTTACACTATTGGAGGCACTGGAAAGACCATGTATGGAGAAAACAAGTTTTTTTTTTTTTTAAATGACTAAATTCTCAGCTCTAGGAAAAATAATAGCTGGACAAGAAGGGAAACATGGTAATAGGCTCCTTGGCTCGAGTGACTATTCCGGTGTCAGATAGTACAAATACTGTAATGATGGAGGAATGGTAAATGTATGCGAAACATAACTTTACCGTAATAGAATGTGAACGGAGGTAGCATTCTACTTAGAATACGGAAATACTAAAATGAAGGGCTAAATATGTTTACTCCTTGAAGACCAGCATGTGGTTAACCATGGCCATTTGGTGCCATAATTAATGAATAAATTTTATTTTTTTAAAAAGGAAACATGGGGGGCCAGGTGCTTTTACAGTAATTCCAGAGGACCGACTTCTGACAAGGGTCTCGAAGTTAGGGTCCGTGGCCCTATACACTCTGAGTCTGCATTGCTGGGGAACAATGTTAGAGAAAAAATGTTAGAGAAAAGCTATGCTCTGTGAGCATTTCATTCCACGGTCCCAGGACCTGAGTCTCCCTTATCCTGGAAAAGCTGCTTTTCTATCTGGAAAGGGGCCTCCTGAGGCAACTTAGCCTTAAAAAAATAAGGGGGGAGAACTTCTCTTTTTGATCTCCACCATCTAGGACATGGGTTAAGTTTGGCTTGATACTACAGCCGCTCCTTTAGAAAAAATAATACGTTTTGGTTTGAAATCCTATTTTCGAAAACAAAGTCATGACAGATACAATACTTAAAGGTGTATGACTGACATATAAACAAAGGGATAAATATCCCTGTCATGCTCTGAAATTAAATAGATAAAAGGCATTGTGCCGAAGAACAGCCCGCAGAATGAGAGAGAAGGTTGTCCGCGTAAGGATAAAGTTTAAGTGAGACCTGATCTTGTCTGAGCTCCATCTGCTGTTTCAAAGCCAAGACAAGCTCTGAGTGCCCTCGTTGCAGCCCCCAGGTAGCCATGCTGGTTGTCCTTCTATGTCAGGGACCGTCCCGGGGGCTTGCTTCCATCCCTAGCTTGGCTGCTTCGTGGTACTCAGCCCCCGCACTGTCTTGAAGGGCCGAATAAGACCACAAGACTAGCCAGCAAGGACGAAGTCCCTTTATGAGGCATTTTCCTGTCTGGGGGACAGGTGTGTTTGGATTGCAATGAACGAACTGAAATTTCCACGGCTGAGCCAAAGACCGCTGCTCCAGAAACCCAGAGGGAGACCTGGGGGTCTTGTGTTTTGTATTACATCTTGGCAACCCTTCTTGGTGCTGCTGACCCATAGCAGAGGCCCCGCTTCTTTGAGATGGGCCTTGAGGCAATCATATTTCCAGCTGTGTCAAGAAGAAACCATGTGATAAAGGCATAGGGACCCCTTGCTTGGGTCACAGAAACACCAAGGCACCCCCTGAGAATGAAATCCCGCTCAAAATATGTGAACACACAGTTTATGGCAGCCATGGGAAGTGAGGATTTTTTTAAGAAACAAAATCCGTACAGATAAATTTTTTTTAGACCATCTGAAATTCTGAGTAAGCGGCCTTGGATGTATAATACCCATGGATTTTGGTGCTTTCAACAATAAGCAGGAGCTCTGAGATTTGGTTTTTAATTCCTTTAAGCATTTCCCTATAAAACCGATTCATGCCAGCCCTTTTTTATAGAAAGAATTTTAGTGTACTTTCTCACCTTTTCTTTCCTAGGCCAGTGCTATGGTAAAAAGAAGGGAGATCGGGGACAGGAACAGATATTTATGAGTGCCCATTATCAATTTTAAACACGAGGAGACTGAAGCACAGTTGAAAATATGTCTAAACTCAGAGGTGAGAGTAAAATGAGGTTTCCCTGAATCTGAAATGGATGCTCTTTCCATCATAGCACGGTCCTTCTCATAAATCCAAGCACAGAGCTTTGTTTTCTCTTCTGCGCTGCCGCTAACGAAGATGGTGCAATCCATCTATTCATGGAAGTCATGGAAGCCAGTCCCGCAATTTCCAACTGTGGGAGTGGATGCACTTGTCTCTACTTTATCAATTAAGGTTCCTGCTGCGACATGTTTCTCTATCTTGCCAAGTATTTAAACGTCTCCATTATGCGCTGCTTCTCACCTTGCCCAGTGAAAGTTGGCAAGCACTGTTATCCTTACTTAATAACTCCAGTTACCCAGGGAATAGCCTGGATTAGAAGCGAGGATACCCAAAGCTCATGGCTAAGCACTTGGAGTCTCCCGTCTAGACTCAATGAATAATTCAGAGGTCTGTTTGGTGGAAATCCAGTTAGGAGTCTGGCAGATAGGATGGCTTCAGAGCTGTGGCATCCGGGACACTATTCCTGCCTTGGTTTCCTCCTAGCTCTCTGACTGCTTCTCAGTAGGGGCAACCACCTAATTTCCCCATCCTTTAAGAGTTGGTGTAACACAAGGTTCTGGTCGCAGCCCTCTCCTTGGTTATTCTCTTTGTTCATTCAGCCAAAAAGTATGTGAGCTCCCATTACTCGTGCATGTCAACTGCCTGTTGGTGTTCAGGTCTATTTCTGGCTCTCTCCCTGTTGTGCTGTATGTTATAGGCTCCCTTGCCCTCTAGCGTCTGGTTACTTTCGACTTACAGGTGGTATGGTGTAAAACTGGAGGTGGGGAAAGGAAAGAAAACCAGATGCTTCTTCCACTCTCTCTCCCCCACTTCCTGTGGAACTTCGGGTCCTGGACCCCCTCTGGTGACCGCTCCAGGCAGCCCCCCTAATGTGGTTCTAGCTCCTGCCAGACAATGTGCTCCCTTCCTCCATGGTCCCTCTAGCCCCAGGGGTGATGGCAGCTTCCAGGTGTTAGTGACCTGTACGTTACCTCATTGCTCCCTGTTTGGCTTTCCAGCTTTTCCATCCCCTTCTGTATTAAATCCCATCTGCTTAGAAGAGGTAGAGGACTGCTTTCCTGGCTCTATCCTGGAAGACCCAGACAGCTTTCTTAGGTACAGCTATATGAACCAAACCTGATGTGTTAGCAGGAAAGGAATTTGTCACAAAAGATATCGGAAAGATCAAAGAATCTCTGAGAATACAAGGGAAAGAGCAATGCTCAAAAATATCCCAGTAGAACTGTTCAATGAAGCCATGCTCTATGCATTGTTGGGGGGAGGGGGGTACCATGTGTGCCACCAACACTGGCTGCTGGAAACTCCCATTCAAATTATTGTCTCTGCTACCATCTGTCAACAGAATCAATTCTGGGCATTTCTTCATGACATGGGCTTCCAGTTAGGAAGTGGAGGGATCTGTCTGATTAGCACAGTAGAGGTCATGTACTCACCCGCGGCTGCAAGTGCACGTGACCTTTTCAGTTCCCATCATGAGAAATGGGCTCTTTACAGGCAGCAGGAAAATTTAAATATAAGGATTTGGATGCTGAGTGGACAGCCATTTAGACAAGGATTCAAATGTAAGTGGTTTATTTGGGAGTTGGGGGAACCCCTGAAATCAGTGGTGAGGAAGTGGGGCAAGTAAGATAAGGAAGGCAAAACAGCCAATGGAGGGTAAATTATCCACCGAGTTATTGCCATGGGGTAACGAACTAATTCGTCAGAGGAGCAGCTGGGGTGGAACTTAATTCCCCATCACTCCAAGGCTCCTCCCTCAGGCGTGGCCTGAGTGGCCCGTGCCCGCCAGAGCAGACCTTCAGGCAAATAAATGTAGGAGCTGGCTGCTGAAAGTTGGACAGGTGGGAGATGGAGAGGGAAGGGGGAGCTGATAAGGCAGGGCGCCGGCTGCATCTGCTGCAGGCACAGCGTGACTAGCAAAGGTCCACTAGGAGCTGCTAAGCACTAAATGCACAACAATGGACAATAGAGAAGCATTCCTGGCCTCCCTAAGCAGGTGCTCTTGAGATTCAGAGCCGTGACTAGGCCAGTGGGACAAGAGCAATAATCGGGCAGCCTCAGGTGCTAGGGCTAGACTCTTGGCCTGTGCGACCCATGAGGATGGGGCCAGCCCCCTACTCGTTTTTAAATCCCTACTGCTTATGGTGGTCAGTATTCAATATATGTTTTCTGGCCCAATAACAAACTTGGGCACAGCTTTGGAATGTTACATTCATCGTCTGTTTCCTCACTATAACCCAACAAGGTACATATGTCCCCATTTTGGAAGAAAGTAAAGGCACTCATCATTACTCCTGTCTCAGCTTTGAAGTATTTTCTCCAAAAGGTTTACCTATTCACTGTACCCCATTACCAAGCCTGGGCTCTCCCTATCAGAGAACTGATCTTCTGGGCTGCAACTGGCAACTCTTCCTTGTATAGTCTCACGAGCAGGGTTCTTTGGGAGCAGAAACTATGTCTGTTTAGCACCGTATGCCCAGCATCCAGGCTGGTGCTGACACATTCTTTGCAGTGATTATTTTCTGCATGGCTTGAATAAATAGGGTTCAGAGGTGCTGAGTAACTTGACAGGTCACACATCTAAAAGGTGGTAATACTGAGGCTTGAACTTCATCTGACCCCCAAACATCTCTGGTGCTTCGCTGAGCCTTACACAACTTATCTGCCTGTGGCAACTAGAAGAGTTGAGTTGGCTTGAAGGCTGCTATTTTAAGGTCAAAAGAATTGGGCAGGAAGTGTTTAAGAACTTGCCATAAGCATCACCATGAGGGAGGACCAAGCTCAACTGTAGACCTTGAGAGGACAGGGCTCCATTCCCAAAGCCTTGGCTGAACTGGAAAAGCTTTAACATTCCCTGTAGATTGACATTCTAAGGTTTTTAAGTAAGTTAATCTCTAGGTAGAAGTAGAACTGTTCGCTCCAGCACCAATAACCAATTTACCTTATTACCTTACTCGACCAAATAATTTTAAAATGTTGGAACTAAAGTATTTAAAGGAACATGAAAGATATATCTGGTACCTTAAGGCACTGCGGAAGAGTCATGTCAAACTTCCAGCTGTCAGACCTACACGGAGCCACATTCAAAACGAAGAGGAAGAGGGACACATCTTCTGCCTCAGTTATTCTCTCACTTTGGCAACATCAATGAGCGTCCTCCGTGTGTGCACTTCCCCTGTTGCCTCAATTCTAGAATGGCCAAGCAGCAGCACAGAATTAATAACTGGGAGCAGGAGGTGAGAGTTGGAAATGCGAGGGCAGATGTTTACAGACATGACAATGTACACATCCTGATTTTAGAGTGCGAAAATGTGGCCCCCAAGAAAGTCCTAGAATTGAAAAAAAAAATGCCAATTACGTATAAAATCTTATAGTGATACTAATGAAAAGCCTATATATGAGAGTATTAGGTATAACTCAAAATGGGAACAAAAAGAGGTTTCACATAAATTACAATTTTGAGCAGGTAAATACACGTTTAAATTTCTTAAAGTATTTGGATTGGTTTCTGAACAACTACTAAACTGAAAAATTATTCACCAATCCAAAGATACGTATATAATAATGCAGGTGCTTTGATAGTGTGAACTTTCTTGGTAAACACTGAAGTAGGATCTAGTTTCTACTTGATCTCTTTTCTTATGGAAAAAAAAGATGCCTGTGCCCCAACAGCTTTTAAGTGGAAATCCATATAGCCAATCAGATTAATAGTTAACCAGTCATTCTTGTGAACATTGGGTTGCATTTCACCTGGTTCTCACCAATACGGTCAAAGACAGCCCAGTGAGAATCAAGTGTGGGAAAAAAAAAAAGTATATATATGCCAAATTAAAAGAGGGTTTGAAAGAGAAAATATGTGGCCCTGGTACTATTGCCCCTTCTTCTGAGCCCTCATCAGTCCCGGAACCAGATGTATCTTCAGAAT
Organism: Ursus arctos; assembly: GCF_023065955.2. Lineage (NCBI taxonomy): Eukaryota > Metazoa > Chordata > Mammalia > Carnivora > Ursidae > Ursus > Ursus arctos. The sequence goes on along the minus strand of NW_026623019.1, from coordinate 7,678,296 downwards.
CCATCTTAACATTTCTTCAAAAAGCCATTTCAGGCAATCGGAAACAGAACTTAAGATAGAATTCTTTGACTCCATCACTGAGGACTGAATAGATACCTCCCACATAGATTGGATCCGATCCTGGCTACACTGAGCTTTTCACCCATCCTTGAGTGGGCCAAGCAACGTCAAGCATTTGTGCCTTTGATATTTCCAGGTAGAGGGAACATACTAACTGTAGAAACCTTTTTTTAAAATTTCATTATTTGTGAAAAAGCATGTACAAGCCAGGGGAGGGGCAGAGGGAGAAGCAGGACGCCCGACGTGGGGCTCAATCCCAGGACCCTGGGATCATGACCTGAGCCCAAGGCAGACGCCCAACCAACTGAATCACCCAGGCCCCCTGGAAACCTTATTTATTCTTTGTGGCTCTACCCAAATTGCCACTTGAGTTTGTAATTGTTTATTTCATGAGTTCCAGCTGGAGGGGCCTGGGAAATCTAAAAAATTCTAGCAAATAATGACCATCATTACATTTAAATATAAAAAATATTTCGGCCCCCACACCAAGCTCAAGAGGGAAATGATGAGATTTATGAGGGAATTCCTTTCCCTATCTCTTTTTCAAAGCTCTAGCTTCTACTACAAAGCAAGTCAACATATAAAAATTTAGTATAAACCTGAGTTTCTACTGTAAAATGTTTACCAAGGACAGAAATGGAATCGTAACACCATTTTGTCGTGAGCCACAGAAATTGCAGGAGTTAGCAAATGTTCTAGGTCAGTCGTTCCCAGAATCATAGGGGGACGCCTAAAGAATATACATTCCTCGGCCTCGTATTGGCCTGTGAAGCAGCATGTTTGGGAAGAGAGTCCCAAGAATTAGTTGTATAAACCTAGATAAGTGAAGAGCCACCAGGCAGGCTGACTGAGCTGGGGCTATAGCAAGTATTCGCTACAAGTATAAGTCGAGGAACAGAAATATTTGGACACACAAGACGACTGGCAGTCAGTTTACTCGTTTTGCTCTTTTGGCATTGTAGTTATGGGAGAAAAAGGACTGCTCAAAATTTCAACAAATGTCTCACGGTTGTCTTCAGCCAGCACAAGAAAATATTTGGGGACAGAACTTTGTTAAAATTCAATCTGATTCATCTACCTGTGAATAATCATTTTGTTTTACATGTCAATTGCCAAAGAGACCTCTGCTACACCGTGACTTCATCTTCTTAAATAAGAACTTGGATATGCTCAAAGCAATAGAAACTTCCAGTAGTAGTGTCTCTAAAAATGAGAATCTAACTTACAGCTGGTTTGGGGCTACCAATTCCTACCATAAAGTAAGATTCCAAGCGAGTAGACTGGAGGAGTTGGAGGTTTCTGACAGTTCTCTAAGTGCTACTCTCTGGGTAATCCACACATATTTGGTGAGTAGTCTCCTGTTAATCTGCTCTATTCATGCATGCCCCAGGGGGAACCAAGGGACGTTGAGGATACAAATAAATGGATGAACTGACTCAAACCCTAATAAGTAAGTAAATAGGAGGAATGCACTGGACTCTCAAGCACCATATTAAGTTCAACATAACCTCGTGTATCCCGTGGCTGGCAGGTAAGAAGGAGGACACCTATATGCATTGAAAAGAATATCTGAAATTCCTTTGAAAAACATTCATTTTCATGAATCTCCTTTCTGTGCTCTTTGGACTCTGAGTTTGTATTTTTGTCTCTAAGATTATTTCTCAAATGCAAACAAAGGTAGGCTCCCACCATCTCTGTAAAGATAAATTTGACAATTCACATGGGAAATACAATGCTAACATTTGCTGGGTTTCCCACATAAGAATTTACAGCTTTTACAATGCATTGCTTTTGGAGTGAAGTTATAATACTCACAATTCAACTGGGCAACTGAGACCATCTGGCTAACTTTCCATGTTTTCTCTGCAGATATGGGGTGCAGATAATATCGACAAGGAGAGAATTTCTTGGAGCAGGCTGTCTTTTCCAAAAATGGCCACATTAATATTCCAGTCACATACATTCTTGCAGAACTTGCCCAGCAAGCGAGGTCGAGTCTAATTTTCCCCTTCTTGGACCTGGGTGGTGCCTTGTGAGCACCCTAAGAGAATGTGGAGAAAAGATGTTGTGTGCTTTTTTTTTTTTTTTTAAGATTTTATTTATTCATTCGACAGAGATAGAGACAGCCAGCGAGAGAGGGAACACAAGCAGGGGGAGTGGGAGAGGAAGAAGCAGGCTCCCAGCGGAGGAGCCTGACGTGGGGCTCGATCCCATAACGCCGGGATCACGCCCTGAGCCGGAGGCAGACACCTAACCGCTGTGCCACCCAGGCGCCCCATATGTGCTGTGACTTCTAAGGTGAGGACATACAAGCTGACAGAGCTTGAACCTGGCTCTTTGGGGACACTCACCTTTGGGAGAAAAGCAGCCACGTGGAGGGGCCCCAGCCCACAGCCAGCATCCACCGTCTTCTACTTCTCCACCCCACCTGATGCCAAGTAGAAGGGATACGATGTCCCCATGCTGTTCCACCAAAATTGTAAACCTGTGAAATAAACACGAGCACTGGCTTAAGCTACAGTTTTGGGGTGATTTGTTCTACAGCAACTGGAATACTTACCTTCTGTCAATACTTGAAGTCACTTTTCACCAGGGAAATAACAGCATTTAGCAAGGATTCTCGTATCTACTATGCGTTTGGTCACTGTTGGGCCCACATCATGTGAAACCTATGCTTTTTCCATTTGGACACTGTAAATGCTTTCTTTAAAAGTTCTAAAATACATACTAAAATTCACATTTTACAGACTTTTCAGTGAAAAAGAAAAAGGAATGTCCTACATCTTTCTGAGGTTATCATACCGAATCCGGTGTGCATCCTTCAGACCCTTCTCCACATCTTAGACTTTTCCCCTGTAGGTCATGAGTTTCTTCTTTAGTTTGGTAAAGTAAGCTTAATGATCCAGATATGAATATGATGGTGGTTGCCAGTTTCTGTGTGCCAGGCAATGAGGAACAGGGGTAGCCTGAAACTGGTTACGGTGGGAACATCTACGCTCTGATTTTTCATATTTGTAAATATGAAAAATCAGAGCTTTCGTTTTAGGGAAAACCAGTTGTTAAATTTACTATCAGGGACCATGTTTCTCTGGGCTTATTAATTCTTCTCTAGCACCTGGAAGGCTCTCAGATGTTTGTTGAATGAATGAATGAATGCTCTGATCACAGACTCAGACAATATTCCAGCTGATGGACTTCTAAAACGAAAGTGACCTACCAGTTTTATGGACGAGCATGCTTCTAAAATGCAACTTATTATTCTGTTTTCCGGCATGTCCTTATTTGGATAATTACCCTTTCTGTGGATGACCAGAGGCAGGCACAGTTCCCCAACAGTCGACTTATCATGGTGAAAATTCACATTGAGGTGAAACCTCACAACCAAAAAGTATCATCCTTCTCTTCTATCAGCTTTTGTCATACTCAGATGTTTCTTCAGGAGTGACCTAGTCAAGAAAAAAAAAGTTAAAAAGCACACACAGAGAAGTCCACATGTACTGTGGGCAGATACGCGTGTGCGCATGTGGCATAGGTAGACCTTTTTGGGGAAATCTACATACATAATAAATATCTTTCTTAAATAGAAATGGTGGGAGGGTTGGTGGGAGATGGGGAAGAAAGTGTGAATAATGAAATATAAAAAGGAGAGCAATCCAGGCCTTATCTGTCAGAGGCGGGAGATCGCATCTACAAAATGGTTGCCTCCAAAATTAACTACTCAGATAAATATAAGCAACATATGCACTTTAGGCCTAAAAGATCCAAGGCAAAGTGGTAATGATCAAGTGGGGGACAAAGGCTTTCCCAAAGAGCAAAACTCGGGACATTATTTAACCATCATAACCTGCTCCTGGTTTTGGGTCACTGACAATAATTATGATTTATAGAATGATAAATGTCTGCATGGCACTTCCCCAAATTCCATCTCGCTTAAAATGCAAATGCTTTCCAAAGCCGATTTATCTTTTCAATTAACCTTGTGGGTTCCAAGAAAATCTTTGGGGGCAGGCTGGATATGAAGAGATGAAGGAGAGTGGTATCGATATTGATTTGCTCACCAATTATTCTTTAAGGCTGATCCTTTCCAATGTGGGCTAACAAATGGACATCTAGTCGAATTCTTCCTTTTTTTTTTTTTTGAAACTCCAGGAAATGTTAGGAATCTTAGTTGTTTTTCCATGAGAAAAACTCAATAGCGTATTATAAATACTGGTGTGGCTTTGGTGAAAGTCCTACATCACCATTGGAGAGCAGATGTTCTCTGATTCCTGGCTTTTGAGACATATCAATAATTTCCACCACTAAAAATGCAGCCATAATTCTGGTAGCATTTCCAAAAGCAAAGGCTCTGAAGAAATCCACAAAGTTAGGAAAAGCTTTGTGTTTCCCCTGTAGAAATCAAAGGAGATGAATTTAAAGGAATGTCTACAAAGCCTTTTCACATCAGTGAAATGAATTAACTTACCAAGAAGTCTTAAATGAAAGAGTAGAAAAATCAAAGCAGGGCACAATGTGAAAGTCCAAGGATGAGTCAATATTAGAAAACGTGTTAGTATAATTCACTAAATTAGAAGTCAGAAGAGAAAAAACAACTTTTTCGTCCTTCTCATTCTACCCCCTTCCCATCCCTTCCCAAATAATTCATCCCAAAAGCTATTAGCTGGGTCCCAGGAGAAGTGGGAGTATGTTGGAACGTGAGCGGCGTGAACATAGCATGACTGGGGAGAGGGCAGTGGTGGTGGACTGAAGCTTGGTTTTACCCAAGGGTTTGATCACACAGGTAACTGTCTTCAAGCTAATAGAAGGCGGGTTTTGAGTCCTAGGGAAGGGAGTTATAAATGTGCAAAGGGAGAAAACTAGAGTAAACCTATGCAGTTGAACTGGAGTAAAAGTATCACTATAAACTCAGGGTTTCCTATAGATGGATGGATGGATGGACAAACAAGAAAATCACATGGACAGAAATGTACACATAAGCGTACATACATTTCTCTAGCTCGGTCCACTAAGGGTTCAGAAGCACTGACACCCAATGAGTAGTCAACATGCCAAGATGACTGAGGATTCTGGCAGAAGCAGAGAATCAACAGCCAAATAGGTAATAGGCCCCTTTTACTCTCTGATGTTCAGACAAAGCTTGGAATGCTGTACTCAATTAGGAGAGGTACACTTACAGCACAGATTCCCGGGACAGTCCGGGGGGTCCTATCATTAACAGCTAAAGGAGATGAGGAGATTCAATCTACTGAAAAGAAGAATTAAGGGAAATATAAAAATGCTCTTCGGATTTCCAAATGGCTGTCATGAGAAAGAGAGATCACGTTCATTATCTCAGGGGTTCCAAAAATAGAACAAGGACCAATGCACAGAAATTTCCCATAGTGTCTAGGACAAGAAAAACGGTTCCAACAATTAGACTCGCTCCACAGAGGCGGCGGCGGCGAAGCACAAAGGGGCTATCGGTCTTCCCTCCCAGGCCTCTAATGACTCATCAGGGCTGCGGCAATGTCCATTCCAGCTGCGGGAGAGAACTAAACTGACCCTGAAGACCTTGCAACTCGAAGTCCGTGGACCAGCAAACTGACCTCATCGGGAAGCTGAATAAAAATACAGATTGTTGCTCCCGCCCCTAGACGTACTGGATTACAACTGGCATCTTCACAAGATCCCCGTGTGAGTCATGCGTACGTTAAAGAGGGAGAAGCAGACCTTGAAGATGGCTTCGCACTCTCCAGCTTCTCCATCCACTCAGGTTGGCACTGTCTCCTTTTGCCACTCCTCTTTCACCTTGTATGACCTACTAAAAGTCCTTTTAGTAATTAGTTACTAAAGGCAGAAGACTTGAGGGTGATTTGGGATAGAATGGATATAATGAGCTTCCAAATTTATATCATCGGATAAATGATTATACAGTTGGCCCTTGAAGAACACAGGCGGCAAGGGCACCAATTCTCAATGGTCAAAAATCCATGTATAATTTCTGACTCCCCCAAAACTTCACTGATAGCCTGTTGACTGGAAGCCTGACTGATAACACAAATAGTCAACACATATTTTATAATGTTATATGTATTATATACTGTATTCTTAAAGTAAGCTAGAGAAATAATATTAAGAGCAAATACAGTACTGTCCTGTAAAAAAATCTGCATACAAATGGACCAGTGCAGTTCAACCTGTGTTGTTCAAAAGTCAACTGTATTCCTTATTGGTGAGAGTTTGGGGGTGGGAGGTAGTCCCACTGAAGGTCAGTGATAAACGGGTGTGAATGCAGTCACATATACTCTCCTTGGACCCGATGAATGAGAATGTAGCAAAAGCTCTCACCTTCCTCTAGGTTTCTCATTCATTAGGTCTTTAGGACTATGTGCAGAAGGGAAAATGGCATTCTGCCTTCCAAGCAGCATATGTGCGTGCATTAGGCCTATCTTCCAGGATAGTCCTACTCTTGTAGAGACATAAACGTCCAACTTTCAACAGCTGATAGCCCAAAACTGCAAACAAAGAGTGGAAACATAACCAGACCTCACGTGTAAGACAAGAACCAGGGCATTTAATGACTACTGGATGTTAAATGTTCATCATCTTCCAGTCCCCAGCTCACAACACCTTAGGCTGGGAACGACCAACTGCCTTCCAACACCACATGTCCCCTGGCTTTCCTGTTACCTCAATCCAGAATATCCTCAAGATGTGTCCTTACCTGGATAACCTCTGCACCACCTTTAAGACTCAGCTCCGTATGCATCCGCTCCTCCAGGCAGCACTCCTTCACCCCCAAGCCGGACGACATGCTGCCCCTCTGGGTTCCCACAGCACCCTGTATCACCAGAGACCAGCACTGTCTGACAGAAATAGAACAGGAGCCACGTACATTTAGGTTTTCTAGTAATACAGCTTTTAAAAATTAAAAGGAAACAGGTGAAATTAATTTTTTTTTTTGGTAAGGAGGGTAAGGAAGAAGTTAACTGATCATTATTTCTGGATGACATGATACTCTATGTAGAAAACCCTAAAGACACCACTAAGAAACTATCAGAAGAATTCTATAAAGTTGCAGGACACAAATACCTGGAAGTCAGTTGCATTTCCGTACACCAATAAGGAAGTAGCGGAGAGTGAAATTAAGAAAACAATTCTGTTTACAATTGCAACACCAAGATAAAATACCTAGGAATAAATTTAACCAAGGAGGTGAAAGACCTATACTCTGAAAATTATTCCATGCTCATGGATTGGAAGAACCAATACTCCCTTCTGCACATAGTCCTAGGGAGTGAAGAGCAGCCTAAGATTGCTCGGTAGAGCATAGACCTAATGAATGAGAATCCCAGAGGATGGTGAGAACTTTTGATATGTTCTCATTTGTGGGGTCCAAGGAGAATGTACATGACTGCATTCACACCCGTTCATCTCTCACTGACCTCCAATGGGTTTGGGTAGTATGAACTACCTATAGATTGTATGTACAGTATGAACAATCTGTAGATTCAGTGCAGTCCCTATCAAAACACCAACAGCATTTTTCACACAACTGAATAAATAATACTGAGCTTTGTATGGAAACCACAAAAGACCCCAAAGAGCCAAAGCAATCTTAAGAACAAACCTAGAGATACCACAATCCCAGATTCGAAGATATACTACAAAGCTCTAGTATTAAAACAGTATGGTACTGGCACAAAAACAGACACATAGATCAACAGAACAGAATAAAGAGCCCAGAAATAAACCCACAACTATATGGTCAATTAATCTACAACAAAGGAGGCAAGAATAGACAAAAGGAAAAGACAGTGTCTTCAATAAATGGTGCTGAGAAAAGTGGACAGCTACATGCTGAAGAATGAAACTGGACCACTTTCTTATATCATACAAAAAAAACCCCAAAACAAAACACAAACCTCAAAATGGATTAAAGACCTAAATTTGAGACTGGAGACCATAAAACTACTAGAAGAAAACATAGGCAGTCATCTTTTTGACATTGACCTTAGCAACATTTTTCTAGGTATGTCTTCTCAGACAAGGGACACAAAACCAAACTATTGGGACTACACCAAAATAAAAATCTTTTGCAGAGAGAGGGAAACCATCCACAAAACAGAAAAGCTAACTACTGAATGGGAGAAGTTATTTGTAAATGATATATCTGATAAGGGTTAATATCCAAAATATAAAAAGAACTTATGCAACTCAGCACCAAAAAAGCAAAAAATCTGATTAAGACGGGGCAGAGGATATGAAGAGACATGTTTCCATAGAAAACATCCAGGTGGCCAACAGACACATGGAAAGATGGTCAACATCACTCATCATCAGGGAAACACAAATCAAAACCACAATGAGGTGTCACCTTATATCTGTGAGAATGCCTAGATTCAAAAAGGCAAGAAATAGCAAGTGTGGGTGAGCAGAGGCAGGAGAGGGACGCTTGTGCACTGTTGGTGGGAATGCAAACCGGTGCAGCCGCTGTGGGAAAACAGCATGGAGGGTCCTCAAAAAATTAAAAATAAAAACACCGTATGATCCCGTAATTCCACTGCTGGGTATTTACCCAAAGAAAAAGAAAACACTAGTTTGAAAAGATATAAGTACCCCTACGTTTACTGCAGCATTATTTACAATAGCCAAGATATGGAAGCAATTCAAGTGTCCACTGATAGATTAATGGCTAAAGAAAATGTAGTGTGTGTGTGTGTAGCAATACGGATGGTCCTAGAGGGTATTATACTAAGTGAAATAAGTCAGAGAAAGACAAATACCATGATTTCAGTTATATAGGGAATCTACAAAAAAGTAATTAAACAGCAAAAACAGACCCATAAATACAGAGAACAAACTCATGGTTGCCAGAGGGCAGGGTGGTGGGGAGATGGGCAAAATGGGTGCAGGGGAGTGGGAGGTACAGACTTCCAGTGATGGAATGAGTATGTCACAAGGATAAAAGGTACAGCACAGGGAATGGAGTCAGTGGTGTCGTGAGTGCGACCTATGGGGATGGATGGAAACCGTATGTGGCGTGAGCACGGGGGAATGCACAGACTTGTTGACTCACTATGTTGTGCACCTGAAACCAAGGCAACCTCGTGTGTCAACTACACTTCAATACAAATACTTAATTGTTTTATTTAACCCGGTATGCCCAGAATGTCGTTATTTCAACAGGTAATCAATACCATACTGGCTAGTATTAGATATTTTACATTCTCTTACCAAACCAAGTCTTAAAACTCCGATGTGTATTTTACACAGAGAACACGTCTCAATGTAGTCTCTGCAGCAGCACGTGGCTCATGGTGACCACACTGCACAGCCCAGCCTTGAACTGAAAGAACCTGGGGCACCTGGGGGGCTCAGTCTGTTGAACGTCTGACTCTTGATTTCAACTCAGGTCATCTCAGGGTGTGAGACCGAGCCCCCGCCCCATGGGGTTCAGCGCTGGGTGTGGAGCCTATTTAAGATCTTAAGATTCTCTCTGTCCCTCTGCCCCTCCCCCTCACGCGCATGCTCTCTCTCTTAAAAAATAACTAAAAATAAAAACCTGAAATAATCTACTTATGGGTTTGTCTTCCCTACTAGAAGGTGAGCTACCCAAGGGCAAGGTCAACATGTTACAATATCATCAGTGTCCTATCAGTGCCCAGCATGTCCTGAGCGCTCAGTGAATGCTTGCTCAACTCAAGTGACCGGAGGGTATTTGAGAGAAGGTGGAATTTCAGCAGCTGCTCAAATTAAGAGATTACATGTACTTATAACAGAAATAATAGCTAGTATCTTGGTCTTGGACCATGTTCTGGGCTCTTCAGATGCATAACGTCATTCAGTCCTCATAACAGCGCCATATACTATGTACCATTATTACTTCTACTTTATGGATAAAGAAACTTGCCCCAAATCATACACCTGCTAAGTGGGAGAATGAGGACTTATGGAGATCATTCCAGACAAAGGACGTGGCCACGAAACACACACACAGAGCACAATAAATAAAAAGGTGAAAAGAAACTCTATTTGCAGATGTGATGAGCCTGCTCCGATAGGGAAGCCTTCTCCGGTCTCTCCTCTCCCAGCCCCCACAGCATCTTTTCCGGGGCTCAGTGACCTGCTGAATGTTGCCTTATCCAGGGCGGATCTTTTTCCAAGGGTTTGAACCAGCCCTTCCTGTCTTGAAATTTAATATCTTTCATATTTGTCTTCGGAGTTGGGTGCATTCTGCCTGTCTTGTCAAACCGGCAGAGCTTTTCAGCAAGCACTTTAGTGAGCCTCATCTTCTCCCAGGATATGGAGGGACAGAGGGGCATAAACTGCTTCCCTGCCCCTGCTGTCCCCGGACGGTCCCACAGCCCCGCTGCAGAAGCCTATAGGCGAGGGAAGCAATCCTTAAGAAAAATGATGCTGGCGCGCCTGGGTGGCTCAGTTGGTTAAGCGTCTGCCTTCGGCTCAGGTCATGATCCCGGGGTCCTGGGATCGAGCCCTGTGTTGGGCTCCCTGCTCAGCGGGGAGTCTGCTTCTCCCTCTGCCCCTCCCTCCTTGTGCTTGCTCTGTCTCTCAAATAAAAAAAAATCTTAAAAAAAAAATGATGCGGATTTCAAATTTGGGGGGTGTGTGCGGGGACGGGTGGTGATGTGTGTACAAAAATTCCATTATCTCTAAGCCCCGGGAACCAGAACCACATCTGGCAGAGGAAATAAAGCCGAAGAGGTAAGGAAAGAATAGATGAGAAGCCTCGCTAACAGCGGCTTCCAGACTCCACGTGGTGGGAAATGAAGATCCCTGGAGGCTTCCGGAGCCTGGGAGGGATGTGATGAAAACAGTGATTACGAGAGATGAAATGCAAGCAGGACAAATTGAAGGGAAGGGCTGCGGCTGGGAGGGGGCAGGCAGCCAGGCCCGCGGAGGTGCGGAGAGCAAGGCAGAAGCAAGCCTATCGAGGAAGGAACCCACGAGTCCACATAAATTCACAGCTGCCCACCCCAAAGTCACTTTCCTACCAACTCACTACCAATTGTTTTTTTTTTTTTTTTCTTCCTCTTTTTATGACCTTACTATATTTGGGACGGCAAAAATAAACCTGAGAGGAGCTGAAAGTTTCATTAAACTGATAATAAAATGCCATCTCTGTGAATAGAGCGGTTGCACTGGGTGTGTACCCTGCTGAGCAAATAAGCTTCACCATGAGCACGTCCGTTAGGTCCTTAGGCACGGAATAAACAAGCACGATGAAAACAATGATTTCTTAGAGCAGCCTCATAGCCATGAAGCCCGTAGGACAGGACAGAAATGGCTGTCCCCAAGGTGGCAGCCCCAGCTGGAGAGTGCCCCGAGCTCACTGCCCTTCGGGACCGAGTCGGCTCCCACAGTGGCGGGAGGGACGGGCGGACTCTTAGGTGGGCCAGCCCTGCTTGCCAGAGCCCTACCCCCGAAACCGCCACGTTCTTTGGTTCTGGCTACAAGTTGAAATGGCCCAGGGACTCAACAGTTATTTTCATTCACGTTTAGATCCAGAAAGAGCCTTGGAGAGCATCTAAACTCATAGTTTAAGAATATTTTCAAGCTGCACACATTTTTTTTTTTTTTTGGCCAATTAAATCTAATGGAAATACAATGGAGAAATATTAACAGAGTCCTTTGGAAGGAACTGTGGGGAAAGGCCCAGGATTCCATCTACTCATTCTATTCCCTTCCCTGCTCTAACCCCTGTCAACTCACACACTTTGTGGCCTACCCCGAAGTCCTCCCCAGGACCCGGGGGCTGAAGAGACAGCAAGTTTACAAATTATTGAAGAGTCTAGTATTTTTGTTTTGTTTTGGCTTCTTGTGACAGATGAAAAATTAAAGCCCAGAAACTTAAAATAGGACTTCCATTTCCAGTGACAGGACACACAAAATAACCTAAAAGCCTCCTTCTAGGAGGCTAGAAAGCCTCCTTCTTTAGCTAGAATGCTAGCTAAATGCAACTCTCCATTTCAGTGCATAACATGAACTCACAAAGACATAAATTCCTCAATTTGAAACCGGGTATAACCCAGCAATTCTATGTGTCCCAGAACAGTGTTTATCTAATTCTTCGTGGAGACGGGTCAGAGGATCACTTCAGTACATTGTAACCAGCACATTTTTTTCTGGACCACACTAAACTGGGTTATAACTGCATAGAAAATAAGGATATTATTTTGAGAAACTTTAATTTCCCATATATGTGCACACACAATTGTAACCCGTGTGCTGGGTGTCCACGTAAAGTGTATCTTTAACAGTGGGTATAGACAAAACATTTTGAAAAAACGCTATCTTAGAGAAACTTCTGCATGTTAGCATAGGAAATGTGTAAAAACACTCACTGAAGCATCGTTTGTAATGGTGCAAAATTAGAAGCAACCTCATTGTTCATCACAGGAGGACACATAAAACATAGGGTGGTCTGTCCATGAAACACGGCACCACAGAGCGGTTAAAACGAATAGACCGGAGCTATGGTGCTGAAATCTAATGCTCAATTAAAAAAAAAAAAAAAAAGCAAGTGGCAGAACATAGGGCGTGCTCCCATTTACTTCAAGTTTCAAAACCTGCAGAACAGCAGGACCTACTGTTGAAAGGTGCAGGTGTCCACAGAAAAAGTATGAGAGTCTGAAGGTTCAGGACAGTGTTTATCTCTGGGGTGGGAGGAAGGGACATGGGATCAAGGAGGAATCCACCACGTACTCAACTCGTTCTCAAGTGAGCTGGTCAAAACGTTAGGATTGTTGCCTAGAACTCGGGGGTGGCACTCAGTTTAGTGACTGCATTTGCCCTATTTTTGTTGTTGTTGATTTAAAAAATGTATGTGTAAGTCGTACGTACTCACCGAGACCAGACTGCTGATTGGTAGAGTAATCTGGAAGAAATCCAGGGCAGGACACCTGACTGATTCCCAACCCAGGGGTCTTTCCGCACGGTTCCCAGTTCATGATCTGTTTGGGAATGAAGGATTTGCATCATTTTGCTCCTAATCTTAATAATTTATTTTTACCTGAGGGATATTGTTCTCCACAGCCCACCGAGGCCACATCTGCTCTGGCCAGAAATAGCACAAAGCCCACTCGCTCTGGGAGGCTGAGCTGTTGCTTCGCGGTTTGTGTCTTGGCTCTGTGTTCCAGCCTCGCGCGTGCACTGCAAAAAAAAAAAAAAAAAAAAAAGAAAGAAAAAAAGAAGAAGAAAAAAAGGGCTGAGCCACTGAAAGGTCAGGAGAGAGATGATCTAAACAAAAAGTAGAAGCAAAAAAAGAAAAAAAAAAGGAACAGAAAGAGAGAGAAGGGGGAGAGGGAGCCTCAGCCTTGCTTGAGGGAATACCCAAATTCACGGGAAAGAATCAAATTAAAGTCAGAATATCGCTGAGCAACCATAAAACAAACATGGGGCGTATTTTAGATGACAGGACTTAGTTGAAATAGTAGCCCCTTTATAGTCTTTAAGCACAAAGACACAACCTAACGGGAGTGGGTTCATTAACTTTTTTCCTAGTCTACAAAAACCAGACAAAGGATACCTTGCCAAGGACTGGAGAATCGTAGGCAGAGATTTATTGTGCTTTGGAAAAGTTCAGGGCAGTGGTTTTTATCACTGGAGCTTTCGTACTGTTCAGGTTACATAAGAGGCTCTTACTTCTCTTTCTTCTGTAGGCATAACTTCCAGGCAAGCTTTAGCTTCTCAGGTGGGCGAGCCAAAGCCTTCGGCTGCTGGAGGGGAGACAGTGACAGAGAAGAAGGTACCCTTGTAGTAGAGGGTCTGCAAGAGACGAGTCTCTGGAGTCCAGCTGTGCACTGTACGTGAGTGTATCTTTACATACTTCCACCCTGGGACGCCTACCAATCGTCAGGAACCGTGAACGTATTCTTTTTATACTGCTGGAGAAAACTCCGATCTGTGGCAGAATTCCTTCCGTTGTGTGGAGAGCAAATAAAGCAGCCGCTGACCTTTACAGAGCGCTTCCTCTTCTAAATGCCTTACCTCTTTCTCGTCTGTAACCGCCTTCCCACAAGGGTACTACTGCTAGCCCCATTTTACAGGTAAAAACACTGAGACAGCGCAAGGTTAAGCGATGGATGTCTCAGGTCACCCGCAATAAGTGCTGGAGCCAGGATTCGGACAGAGCCAGTTGGTTCTAACGGCCTGGGCTTTTATGTGCCACTGTGTCCTGGAGGCGGCATTTAAAGGAAGTTATGTTAGGCTCCATGGGAACCCTGCCTCAGATACAGGGGCTTTAAGAGGGAAGTATTCACACGCCAAGGTGAGAGCGGTTCGCTAAAAATCCGAATCCTCTCCTTAGAGGTCCGAGCACCTGAGAACACCTGCCCCTAGCACTGAGGACGCCTGCTGTGGACCCCACCCTGCCTAAGTTAGGGCTAATTTCTGCTTTGCCCCTAAACCCCCAGAGGACAAAAGTGGAGCTGGACTTGGGAATGCTATCAAATAAAAACCAGAAAGCCTAAGCTTGAGTTCAGTGTCGCCACCTACTAACTAAATGGACTCACTTCCTTCACTTCCCTTGTCTGTGAAACGAGAAAAAGGAATGCCCACTACATAGGATGGTGATTCGAACCAGACGGAGGAACGAAGAACTTTACGCACATCGGTGACACCTGAGTTTTGTTTTGTTTTCATTTGCTCCCTACATCAAGGCAGCACGTTACAACAAAATGCTGTAAACATCTGAGAAAGATCCATGTGGATCCCAAAGAGCCTTTCTCTGTAGAGTGAATACTAACCCTGGTCAGCTCATTTCCCCCTTTCCCCATCTAGAAGAGGAGGGGTATTAATCACCGGAGTGTCTTCCAATTTTGGTATTTTGTGATTGGTTGGGTCCCAGATCCAGGAGAAGTGAACCAGGGTTTTGAAATAGTAGTTTGGGTATTTCCAGGCCTGCTTGCCCTCCTCAGGGGAACACATTGCTGGGGTCCCATTCATGACACAGGACCCCAGAGGCAATCTAACAGCCCAGGGATATAATTACGTTCTAACTGTCCCCCCAAGTTCAGGTGTTCGGGGAAAAGAACTGGATTCTCTACCGGAACTAGGTGAACACCTGGATCAGCAGGCAACCTGCTCGAGGTCGGGATGGGGACATCCCACACTTTTGTTCTGGGTAATGCCAGATACATGAGCGGATGCAGGGCAGGAGGACTTCTGAGGGAGCTTTGAGCCTTGTGACCTCATGTGACTGCTTCACTGATAAGTGTCACTGGAAAATGATGTCAGATAGGACCAGTCATGACAGGCTGTGAGTCAAAGCCAGGGGCCCCGCCAGGCTTCCTGCCTCTCTGTGTTGGCCTTGCCACAGGGAATAGGTCAAGCGTGGGAACTATAACTCGAGCGGGTGACTGCGGTGTGGTGCTGAAGCAGCTGTGAGCCCGCTGAACGCTCGGCCAGTCCTTCCAGAATGGACTTGACGCCATCCCAAAGGAAGTCAGGGCCCTGGGGAGCTCGGTGCTGTGGCTGAGCATTCTCGAAGGGAAAGAAGGTCCGTCACCTTGACCACCATCTATTACACATAAACCCGCCCAAGCTGTCCCATTCCCTGGGCTTTCACAGCCTGAAGCAGAAGATAGGAAACATCACCAGTGTGACAGCAAGCCCTGTCAGCAGCCTCGAGATACATCACAAGGCCATGAGCCCAGTGGCCGGAATGGTTACAACAAGACGAGCATGGGCGGCCTCCCACATCCCCTCGCAGTGGACGCCCATTCATGATTCAGTCTGTGTCTCTAGCAGCCCATGCTCATTCCTACCCAGGGCTCTGCGCCACTGTCCCTCCCGAGAAGCCTGGGCCTCGTCTCCCACAGCTGGCTCCCTTCTGCAACTCAACGCTCATGTCAACTATCACCGTGTCAGGCCACATGCACACCTCCCACAGCTCCCAGCGCAACGGCCCTTTCCTATCGCATACAGAACTTCTCATTATCTCAAACCATTCACTTCATTTATTCTCCTTTACCGCCTACTCTCCCTTAGGGAAATGACAGCCAGCATCTTCTCTGTCCTCTCCAGTCTATCCCCAGCACTGGAGGAAAACAAAAAAACAAACCTATATCTGGCAGATAACAAGGAATCAATACAATTAGTACAATTAGTTAATTAATGAGTTGATTAATTCTATCCAGGACAGGTGTGTACTGGCACAGAGAGGGTTTGGTGAGATCTCAAGGCTCCAAGGTGGCTTTCGTAGACACTTTAATGGGGGAATACCTCCCCATTAAAGATCCGAAACTCCTACTCTGATCATCGGGGCTGGCTCCTGACATCTGTATTTATACTACATAACTTTTCGCCTAGAAATGATTTTGGTTGCACGTGTGGTATATAAAGTGCACTATGATTTCAAGTACCAGGGTATCATTCTCCTCAAATAAGTACAAATCGGGTGGTGTTAGGTCCAGGGTTGGTGTGGGTCCTTCAACCACAGAAGGACCTTGTTCTTTCTCTTTTGCACCCTCTGTTCCTAGCACACAACTTTCTTCTGGTGCTTGTTACGTCATGGTCCCAACAAGGCTGCTGCATCACCGGGCATCATGTCTGAATGCCAGACGAGGGGCAAAGCAAAGAAAGAAAGAGCCATGCCCCATGATTCTGTCATTCCTTTTTATTGAGAAGACAAAAGTTTCCCCAGTATCCATATCCAGCCTCCTCCTATTTATAGCTCTTGCATTCATCCTGGGTCACGTGGCTGCCCCTAGACCAGTTACTGACAACGCGAAATTAAATAACTGTGACTAGTTGAGACTGTCACGATTCATCCCCGGGGGCTGAACAGAGGACCAGCTTTCCTTGAGATCAAGGTATTGCCACTCTCTCCTCAATAAACCGATGTGTCCTATCTAAATAGATGAGAGTGGACATTTACCCCAAACGAGAGGTAAGACTCACAGAGACTGGGAGTTACAGACACATACCTTGAGCTGTCATTTTCCGAACTTTCTTAAGATTTGGCTGTTCACATTGTTTAAATTCCATTGCATGCTCAAGTACCTACCCAAAGTATCTTTTTCTCTTCAGCTAGCCCAAGATAGTTTCTTTCATAAAACCAAAGGGTCTTTGTTGCTGGAACATGTAACTACCAGCATCCTGCACAGCCAGTCAGGCTGCTGTAGGGTGTCTAACAGTCCATTCACATCTCCCTCAGCAGGGACATGGCCCTTCGTACCCAACACTCTGCTCCTCCCGAGGTGACCCAAACACTTAGACATTATGTCATCAGCCTGACAACCTTCTCCTCCTCCCCCTCTCCACCTTCAGACAGCATTCGCTGAGGTCCCAAGTGTTGAGGGAGGCCTGCTGGGTCCTAAGGGGCTGCCTGATGACAGAGGGACACAGGGCTAAGCAGTAACACCCACCCTGACCAGTGGAGGAACAGAACTGAGAGATGTCGCATCACAAATCCATGATCAATGCCAAAAACACTTCCTGCCTTCTCACTCTTTTCCCAAAACTTTTTTCTTTTTTAAGCCATCTGATTATCCAGGACACACACGGACACACACACACACACACACACACACACACACAGTCATCCACACCCTCACAATTAAGAAAGAACCTAATGAGCGAAAAGCCTGGCCAGCCCAGCGTACTGCTCCATCCCTGCCAATAGCCACAAGGAATCTTTTGTGGGTGATTCTAAGGACTGTCACACAAGTGTCTATAGGGATATCTCTGCAAAGCTCTTGCCTGACCATCTATGAACTTGATCAAAATTGTTTTTCAGTATATACATTGTTCTTCAATTTCTCTCTTCAACTTATGCAAATTTTAGACAGCATTTCTCAAAATGTGTTGCATGCAACTTACAGCTTTTACATAAACAAATGGTTCCAAGATCAGATGACTTGGCAAGCACCCAACTGAAGAAAGTTAAATAGTTTCTTCTTACAGCGAAGATAGGGTGCAAGGCTTCAATATTCCAATAGGGATGATGAGTAGCTAAGGAGAGACAGAGTACGTGGCATCTTCCAAATCTGTTTCACCACTGAAAGTTTTTTCCTTGGCGTATATTGAAAGACTGGTGATGCTTCGGGAAATGCTAAGAAGCAGAAGGATACAGGGGGCAAATCCTAGACACTACTACCTCTTTTAAGTGCCAAGAGGCATATTCTGTGACTTAGTTAAGTTGGCCTCGTCCAGACCTAAGGGTACCGCTAGTGAATGTACTGGGTTGTTAGGATGGCCCCTTGGTCCAGTGTGTCAGAGTTCTGCATCCCAGGTGCTGCCCTGGGTGACAGGCACCTTGGTCTAGGAGGGAGTGCACGTGAGCTGATGATGTTTCGATGTTTTTCTCTGATCATCAGTTTTCCCACCTTCAAAATGAGCACAGTGGGCCCCATCAGAACAAGGAGCATGCGGTCATTACCGACGAGTCCAACGACTTGTTATTTTTCTTCTGTTCCAACTTTTAATGAAAGCAATTTTCATTAACGCAAGGGTGAGCAAGCCACATTGACCTTGAAGACACGGTACATAAACTAAAAACTTAAAAGGTTTGGTGTTTTTGTCTTTTTTCTCAATTTGTCTTGTTTTGTTTACATCCGCCTTCTCTAAAAGACCACTTGGCATAACATAACAAAAATATCTTCCTACAAATATGCAAACATTTCCCTCAGATATTTGGCACCAATGTGGCTGCCTCATAACCTTTAGATGCTTTAAGCATCTCTCCACTGACAAAATGATTTTAGGAGAATTAAATGCAGGATTGGCAATGGTTCTGCCAAAGCCTCATCACAGGACATCTAGAGGGAAGGCTTGCTGCCGTGGAAGCCCTTGCTCCAGGGACAGCGAGATCCACATCAAAGAGGAAAATAATTGGACAAACACATTTATCACCACAGTGTGATCATATCAGCTGCAGATTATGGGACAAGTCGAGGGGAACTTCATCTCTCGCTCAAAAGGTTCAATATTATCAGCCACATAATAATAAAAAATTCATTGCTTACCTCCAAGATGATTTTATTTTCAGGCTATGTTAATAAGAATCCTTACTCCTCTGAACTTACTTTGACCTGATATTCTCCTAAATTGAATCATTTGCAATGTCTGAAAAAATTGGAGGTTCTGACACGCCCCTGTATCCTATGTCCGTGAAAAAGAACACATCTTCTCTGCAGCAATGAGAATATGAATATTAATAGGCACAGGGTGCAAGAGAGGAAAACAATGAACAAGGGCATCAGAAGACCGAGGTTCTAGTCAGTGTTTGGGCAGCTCTTGCGATGGGCTGTATTGTATTCCCCCCCAATTCACACATTGAAGTCCTAGACACTGTACCTTAGAACGTCACTTCATTTTGGAAATAGGGGCTTTATGGAGGTAATCAAGTTAAAATGAGGTCATCGGGGTGGGCCCTAATCCAGTATGACAGTGAACTTGTAAGAAGGGAACATTCGGACACAGACACACCTCGTGGGAAGAGGATATGAATGAAGATGGGGTGAAGACAGCCACTGACGAGCCGAGGAGAGACACTGGGAACAGATTCGTCCCTCCCAGCCCTCAGAAGAAACCAATCCTGCCAACACCTTGATTTTGGACTTCTAGCCTCCAGAACTTGGGGACAATAAATTTCTGTCATTTATGCCACTTGGTTTGTGGTCCTTTGTTACGGCAGCCCCAATACACTAATGCAAGCTGTGTTCTCAGGTGAGTCTCTTATCTAGTACCTCTCGGTCTTGGTTTCCTCGTCTACAGTATTAGAGGGCAAATGAACTTTGAAATTGCCTTTCATCTCCAAAGGCTTTTAGTTTGTTTTTTTTAATTTTATTTATTTATTCATGAGAGAGAGAGAGCAGCAGAGGCAGAGGGAGAAGGAGGGTTCCCGCTGAGCAGGGAGCCTGATGCAGGCTCGATCCCAGGACCCTGGGATCATGACCTGAGCTGAAGGCAGACGCTTAACAGACTGAACCACCCAGGTGCCCCTCTCTCTCAAGGTTAACGATCAAGGATGAAGGTGTCTCTCACCAATTCTCCTGAGATGTAATCATCTAGCATCTTGGGAGAACACCTTTCCCTCTTATCTACAGATCAACAGATTCTTATATACAGGCTGAAACCATGTCTGATAATCTGGTCTGGCCACCCCAATTTATATTTCAGTAATGGCTTTGGAAAGCAAAATAAGGAAGAAAGGAGGCTCAAAGTAACTCCTATGAAAGGCAAACCTATAAACGTGTCTCTTTTTACGAGACATTCATCATTTGGAAAAACCGGCCTGTGAGAGATTCTAGGGAAGGTGCTAGGGTGGGCTCGTATGAAAAGATCAGTAACAAACGTGATGCTTCTCATGGAAGGAAACACGTTCTAGGCACAATTATTGAGCTTTCGAGTGCTCCTATCCTGTTTGACTTCACCAACAAAACAGTTAACAACAGTCACTTTCTACAACATTTATCAGCCTCTCATCAGAATGTATCATGTTGGTATAAACCTTAGGCTATTCCTGTATCTTCCAAGCCTGGAATATAGTATTAATGCCAGAATCGTAATGGGTAAGAAGAGCACTTTGGCAACTACATTGCAGTTCCAAATGCTGTTAAACAGAACCGATGGCCTAGTTCCCCTTCTCTTCCCCTCACTGAATGTATACTCCCTTGCCAAAGGACCTACCAAGATAAGCATTCCACGAAGTGATTTCATCATTGCTAACGAGGGTGACCTTCTCAAGCAGCAGCTCAATGGCTGGTTTAGCATCCACTATGTTAAAACAAAAATCAACGTATTTGCCAGCAAATCTGGCATTTAAGTGAACGGTGCTTATATTAGATAGGGTCCCAATAAGATGGCTCGCTCAAATCAGAATCATTCAAATAAGGTTTATTTACCCTGGAACTTTTTATAAAGGTGTACCTAGGATGTTAAAAAAAAAAAAAAAAAGCCATGAGGAATTATGGGGGCAGTAATTCAGGATTAAGAGCGGAAGCACTGTTCCCACCTCAAGTCACAAGGAGACGAGGAGGAGCAGTGGTTAGCAGAACCTGGAAGGAGGAGAAAGCCATGTAGAGAAGACTGTCTTGAAAGGAGAAGTGGGACTCTGTCTCGGGACATAGCCCAAGGCATCTTCCCGAGGAGGAAGTGAGGAGAGTACGTACCCTGACTGACCTCACTCACCCCCTCCCTTCAATTGCCCACCAGGGCTCCCTATTGGTCAAATCCAACCAGAGACAAAGGGCAGGGTGCCCATGGATGTGGTCCATAAAGGTCGCTCTCTAAAGGCCAGGCTGAGCGGATCTGGAGGTGGGTGATACGCAGCATAGTGTTAAATAACCCAACAGATGCATTAAGGTATTTGTAAGTTTTTTAAGAGCAGAAACAGGTCCGCTCTTGCTCACCATTTTATTTCCAGTGACGTCCTTCCAATACCTATCAATCTTCCAATGCTCTGGCACTAACCGGGTATCCAATAGTTCAATTCAGTGCTGACACTACCCAATGTTAATACAAATTAAGGGCTCAGTCCCACAAGATGCCCCCACTTTAGACACCAGCCACAAGTGGGGTCCCCAGGACACCTGAACATCTGCCCAACTGACTAGAGATTTGGAGGTTCCCATGACACCCACTCAGGTTCAATAACTTGCTACAACTCACGAAAGCACTCTACTCTCTACTACAGTTTTATTATAAAGGATACAACTCAGTAACAGCCAAATGGAAGAGGTTCATAGGGCAACACATGGAGGGATGGGGGGGCGGTATCCAGAACTTCTAACCCTCTGTGTGTGTCACCCTCTCAGCAAATCGACCTCTTGATCAACCTGAAAGCTCCGTTTGCCTCATTGTTTCAGAGATTTTATGGAAGCTTCTTTACTAAATCATTCACTAAACCACTGGCCACTGGTGATTGAATTAAATCTCTAGCGCCTCTCCTCCCTGGGAGTGGGAGGCAGGGCTCACAGTTCTAGCCTTCTCACAGGGGTGGTTTCTTGTAACCAACCCTATCCTGAAGCTATCTAAGGGCCTGTATTCGGTCACCTCATTAGCATACAAAAGATATTCCTAACACTCTGAAAATTCCAAGGATTTTAGGAGCTCTGTGCCAGGAATGCACGACAAAGACCAACTACGTGTGTTATCAGGTATCAGGCCACGTAGCCACGTCCTACCACGGTGTCTGCACATATAACAGTTACATTTGCTAATGAATGATGTGGTCCCAGCAAGTCACACTAGAGTCCTCCCTCTCGCTCGCTCACTCCCTCCTTTCCTCCCTTCCTCCCTTGGGATTACTGAATTTTTTACACCAAAACTACACATGGCTTTAACATTCTCCTTCCCCTTTTAGTTGGGTATTCTAGAAAAGACAAACCCTGACAGGTCTCCAGAATCTTAGGGCATTTCACACCCCTGACATCCCAAGCCCTGGGAGACCCAACAGAGGAACGTTCACAAAGACTTTTCAGAGATGGAACCAAACCTACTGATTTACAGTCTGTTCCAGGCTCCTTGTTTTCATACCTTCTTTTTACCTTCACAACCAACAGATTCTGCTGCCCTAAAGAGATGCAGGAAGCTAGGGTTGGACATTTGCTGGGGATGCTAGAACATTTTTTGCTTATGTCATATGTTGTGCAACATGCCACCGAAAGGACTTTATATTCTGGACAGTTTCCCAATGATATGAGTTCCACCTTATGGTTTTAAAATCCCAAGTAATCAGCATTTTACATATCGTAGGGAAAACTGGATTTCTGCCAAAGGAAAATCTGAAACCAAGGATAAAGAAAATGTAGAAGGGAGTAGAGCTATTTTAAATGCATTAACAGAAAAAACAAAAGCGAAAAACACACACAGGTCCATTGAGGTCTAATATGCCTTGAAAACATGGCGTGAAATTCCAGTTCAAATGAGGGTTGGGATAAGGGTGTTGAAAGTTTTCTATCCATCAGCAGAGCTAGCCCTCAGTCTGATGGATGGTTAGGCTTCTCCCTAGTTAGTAATAGCTGTCTAATCTTAACAAAAACGAGCCACACTCTAGGACCAAACTGAATTCTCAACCTAAACAGTTGCACAAGGGCTTGATGAGGTCCTCTTAGAGAATATTTTTAGCCCTAATCAGACACCCATGGCCCACCTTCCTGTGGAAGCATATGCTTCGACCTGAGCAAAAAATACAAACGGGGCTCCTGAATGTCCTTACCCGAGTGTCCTCTCTGGCCACCGCGTCCCGGGGCATGTGACACCTCTCTGATCAGCAGCACACAATATCATCACCCCAGGCACTGATAAGAAAATGCATCCGAGAAGGGATTGTAATAGGCAGCTTGCACAAGTCTGCTGGAGACAGACACTGATACTGGAAGGGAATGCCTAAGGCACATGTTCGAAACCCAGCGGGGCATTCTAAGTGACCCAGTGGGAGGGGTCGCTGGAAACAACCAGTGGGTCTTTTGAAAGAGGGACAGTGAGAACTGAGCCCGCCCAAAGAGCGCAGAATTAGATCTAGAGGTGGGGCACAGGCGTCTTTTTAGAGCTACCTGCCCCCGTCAGACAATGGGAAAGAGGCACATTAAGCATTTTCCTTTAGTATCTCTAAACAATACTCACCTGGGTTGGGTGCAGTGGGATTACATGGGAAATATTTTCAAAATAGACGCGTGCAAGACCTTCCCGCCCCACCCACCCGCCCCGCCATTCTGACAAACCCTACATGGGGGCAACCTATGCATGTTGCAGGAACTCCCAGGTCTTTCCGATCCTCCCACCTCCCTCCATCCTGACTTATCCCTGGTTAAGATCCACTGAGCACGAGTTCGCTATTACACTCAATTACTAGAAAAAAATATATTTGGGTCACATATCTTAATTCCCTGCTGACATACCTTAATGGAATTAATATTTAACAATACACACTTGACTTAGATCAGAAATGCCTTATAGAGGTTATCTACTTGAATTTTACATTGTTACACCTTCTGGAAAATCAGTTTCAATCATCTGATATATTATCCAATTTCCATTACATACACCCTTCACAAAATTGCGTGTCTAACAAAAGATGGTCCCTCCCAGCAAGACAGGTCTGTCTAACAGACAATGATAATGAAATAATGCAAAGTGTTTGCCCTGGTGCCTCAGCTGCTAGAAGATTGTGCACACTGGCAAGCATCCTTAGAAATGGCTTATAAGGCAGTTTGTCCAACAGAATTTTCTGTGATGATAGAAACGTTCTTTGTCCGCACTGTCCGGTTCAGTAGCCAGTAGGCACATGTGGCTACAGAGCACTTTCCAGGTGACTGGTGTGTTGGAGGAATGAATTTTAAATTTTATTTAATCTCAACTAATTTAAGTTCAAATAGCCACATGTGGCTAGTGGCTATATTATAGTGGCAGGATTGCAAGGCCACTTGTAAAATTTAAACTAGTACTTCATACACACGATAAGACAATACAAAAGTTTTACAGTCGTTTCAACTTAGGAGCAAATGCCATATTTAAATTTTAAGAGTGTCATTGACTTCCAGTAATATTACGGTTGACCCTTGACCAACTCAGAAGTTAGGGGTGCTGACCTTTCACACAGTCAAAAATCCTTGAACAACTTTTGACTTTCCCAAAACTTTACTAGTAAACAGAAGCCTTACTGATAACAGAAAGCCAATTAACACATATTTTGTATGTTACGTACCTTATACAGTGCATTCTTACAATAAAGCTAGAGAAAAGAACACGCTCTTAAGAAAATCATAAGGAAGAGCAAATACATTCACAGTACTGTACTGTATTTATCGAAAAACACCCACGTACAAGTGAACCCATGCAGTTCAAACCCATGCTGTTCAAAGATCAGCCGTATTCGAGAAGACTTCTGCATATCTGGGGCTGACTATAGACACTTGGCTGCTCTTAAAAAAAAAAAAAAAAAAAAAAAAAAGGAGAAGGCTCAGGTGATCTGTGCAGCAGCCTGGTTTAACTGAACTTGCCCTCTGTCCCGGACTGTCATACTTACGATGCTGGGACCTGAAGACAGGATTTCTGACTATCCTCTGAACAGTGCCACGTTCCCTGCCTAGACAGCAGGGTGGTAACGTTTCCTCTCCCTTTAGTTAGGGACCCTCCCCTGATCCAACCCCACCTGGTAGAGGGAGGGCAGGAGGAAGCTTTAAGGTTTGCTTTGTTAATTCACACCTGGAGAGCGCGCTCTCGATGTAAGGAAGGGCCCACTGGGTTTGCGTGGTCTCTCGGCCTTGGCACTAGGGACATTCTGGGGCCTCTAATTCTGTGTTGTTGGAGACTGACCTGCCCTTTGGAAGACGTTCAGCAGGAGTATCTCCCACCCACCTCAGCAGTACCAGCCAAATGTTTCTCCAGACACTGTCAAAATCCCCTGGGGAGCAGCTCACCTGCGGTCGGGAGCCAGCATTCTAGATAGTAAGTTCTTGAACTACTTCAGAAAGGAAACCAGTCTTAGTTTTTTATTTTTTTAAATCTCTAATACCCAGTAGATGTCCGTTACTCGATACACATCAGGCATTACTTAGACGAAAGAAGAAAAGGCCACTATTATTTTTACCTTTAAAAATGTCCCCCTCAGTGCCTAGCACAGTGTAAGAACCAATAAATATTTTCTGGTTGGTTAATATTTTTACAGCTTATAAAAAAAAAAAAAGCAGAAGCTTCTACTAATGGCTATTTCTGAGGAAGAAAATGATGGGGAAAATAAATCTTTCTCATACCTTCACGTACATGAAGCAATTTCCTGGCCTCTTCCGGTTTTCAGCAAACAGAGCAAGTCTAGAAAATACAGTCTCACCGTTTCCAGCACGCACCTTGATTGTCTGTGAGGACAGGATGGATCTCGGGCTCTGTCTCCTCACACAGGTTCGTCTGGGTGCTGGGTCGAGGGGATTCCTTCCTCCTTGACTGGGGGAGCCGATCATCTTCAGCACCAGATGAGACCCCCGGAAACCCTCGCTGCCAGGTTTCCTGCAAGAGAAAAACAGACAGCTCGCATCAGTTCACAGTTGCTGAGCCTCTAAGCTGCACTCCCCAGCACGTGATGCTTTTACCTCATGGTCACAACCAAACCCTGGAGCATGAGCCTACTTCCTAATTAAAGCCAAACCCATTGCGCCTCAAACTTCAGGGATGATTTATCCCCATGTACACGTCGCCCGGCACAGCAGAAGGAAATTCAAGGCATTCCCTCTGTGCACAGATTTAAGCAGACGATGCACCTGGTATAGCCTGCCCTTCACTCTTTCTCAACTGTTTACGGTCCTTAAACCTTCTTGCAGCAGATTTTTTATTTAATGAAAAATATCACTTTCCAAATTCCATAGCACTGGCTGTACATTTAAAGAACTGCTGTTGTCAAACCACCAAAATCATTAAGTCACACTGCTATTTAACCAAGGGCAAGGTCAGAGCATTTATTAGAATTAGACAAGAAAGGAGAAGGGAAAATCCGTCCCTTCCTTTAGAGTACTTTGCAGGAGACACACTGGAATCAACGGGGCAGCTCTCTGGGTCTCGAGGGTCAGGCCACAACCCAGAGGAAATCAGAAACTCAGGGTAGTACAAATTCTTTTAAACACATGTTTGATCTTAGAAGAGCTTGAGGTTTATGGAAAAAAATACAAAGAGACCACAGACATTGCCCGTATATCCCACACCCATTTCCCTGTATTATTAACATTTTATAGGAGTATGGTACATTTGTCACAATTAATGAGCTAATATTTTTTAAAGATTTGAAAAAGAGAGAAAGAAGGAGAGAGAGAGATCACACATGTGAGTGGGATGAGGGGCAGAGGAAGAGAGAATCTCAAGCAGGCTCCCCGCTGAGCATGGAGCCTGACCTGGGCTCGATCCCACGAACCAGAGATCATGACCCGAGCCAAAGTCAAGAGTCAGATGCCTAACCGACTAAGCCACCCAGGCGCCCTTAAGGAGCTAACATTGCTATGTTATTAACTAAAATCCATACTTTTTTCATATTTCCTCAGTTTTCCCCGAGTTTGCTTTCTTTATTCCAGGATCCCATCTAGGACACCACATTACATGTCTCCTGAGGCTCTTCTGGGTGGCAAGAGTTTCACCGGCTTTCCTAGTTTTTGATGACCTTAATAGTTTTGAGGAGTACTGGCAAGATATTTTGTAGTGTCGCTCAACTGGGATTGGTCTGATGTTTTTCTCACGATCAGACTGGGGTAACGTGCTTTTGGGAAGAAGACCGTAGGAGGAAGCCATTCTTACCACATCAGATCAAGGGCACCTATGTCAACATGACTTGTCCCTAGTGACGTTGACCCTCATCATTTGACTGAGACAAATTTCTGAGTCATATTCTCCAAGACAAAGGTAGTCTTTCATCCCTTTTTTCTTATTGTACTCTTCTAAAGGAAGTCACTTAAGGAATGCAGGGTTATATTCCACTTCCTTGATGCTTAGGATCTCTACGAAGTTTTTAGAATTCTTTGATACAGGAAATTGGTCTATTTTTCTCATTTATATCATATAGATCCATTTATTTTCTACTTGGAGTTTCAATCTACTAATTTATTCCTTGTGCTGTTCCAGTGTTCCAGCTTTGGCCATTAGAAGTTATTTCAGTTGGCCCTGAGTCCCTTTGTGGTAGCAGTGGTGTTTTTCTGAGCACTTTCTTACTTCTGGGCACCATAAGATGCTCCTTGCTCATCTTATGTATTTCCTACCCTAGTCCCAGAATCAGTCATTTATCCAAGTTCTGGTTCCTTTGGTTGGAGAATGATATTAGAAACCAAGATCTGGGTGCTAGGTGTGCTCATTGCCACCGGGGTGCTATGGCTTCTAGGCTCTTTCTGTTGACAAAACAAGGAAATTATGTGTGTGTATACTAACCTATGCATATACACGTATCTGTAAGTTGTTCTGTATATAACTATCTCTATCTATATTAAGCTAATATGAGTCTATATTGACGTCTCCAACTCTAATCCGATTATCACATGGATGTTTCCAGTCTCATGCTTTTCTGTAACCTCCAACAGTAAGAAACTTGGCTCGCACCGTTGTCTATCCATTCACTTAACTGAATTCCAGTGTGCATATATAGTGGTATCAGAATTGTTAACCTGTACCCTCATGGGAAACAAGTTTATCAACTACAGCACAGCACTTGTGTATAGTTCCTTCTGCCTCTAGTCCTACAGACTCCACTCATTTCCAAGGTTACTTAAGTCAGTACCTTTCCTCCTCCACACCTTCAGTGAGGTTGTTCAATACATTTGCAATACAGTTACACTGTTTTGTCATAATTCTGCATTTAATCCTGGGATCCTGACCTACTAAATAACTTTTTAAAATCTGCATAAAGTTTGCTCTTTGTCCTATAAAGTTCTATAGGTTTTGACAAATGCATATCTACCATTATAGTTAACACACGGAAGAGTTCTACTGTCTTAAATAATTTTCTGTGCTTCACTTAATCACCCCTTTCCCTTTTCCCTGAGCCCCTGGAAACCACTGATCTTTCTACCATTTCTATAGTTTTGCCTTTTCCCAGAATGTCATGTAATTTGAATCATATAATATGCAGCCTTTTCATACTGGGTTCTTTCACTTAACAACTTCCATTTAAGATTCACTCATGTCTTTTTGTGGCTTGATACTTCATTTATTATTTTATTAATATGCCATTGTATAGGTGTGTACCAGAGTTTCTTG
The DNA here is from genome assembly GCF_023065955.2 of Ursus arctos. Classification (NCBI taxonomy): domain Eukaryota; kingdom Metazoa; phylum Chordata; class Mammalia; order Carnivora; family Ursidae; genus Ursus; species Ursus arctos. The sequence goes on along the minus strand of NW_026623019.1, from coordinate 7,649,565 downwards.
ATCCATATACCTATTTGCTTCTAGTTTGGGAAATCATAAATACAGTTGCTGTAAACATTCCTATGCAGGTTTCTTTTTGTATGAATATAAATTTTCAAAACAGTAACTTAAGTTTTCTAAACAATAAATATGTAGTGGCAGTTCAGTGTCTGAATGATATAGTAAGACTACAACTATCTTTTTAAGAAAGTGCCAAACTATCTTCCAAAGTGTCTATATGATTTTGCACTCCTGCCAGCAATGAATGAGACTACTTTGTTGCTCTGTATCCTTATCAGCCAGTTTTTAAATTTTAGCTATTCTAATAGCTGTGTAGTGTTATTTCATTACTGTTTTAATTTGTAATTCCCTAATGACACATAACGTTGACTATCTTTTTACATGCCAATTTTCCATCTGTAAATCTTCTTTGGTGAAGCATCTGTTCAGATCTTTTGCCCATTCAAAAATTTGATTGTTTTCTTATTAAGTTTTAAGACTGTTTTTATATTTTGGATATAAGACCTTTATTGGATATGTGTTTGGAAATATTTTCTCCCCGTCTGTGGCTTGTCCTTTGGTTCTCTTTACAGTGTTTTTTTAGACAACAGAAGTTTTTCATTTTAACAAAGTCTGATTTCTCAATTTTTCTTTAATAAATCATGTTTTGCATCATCTACTTATAAACTCATCATCAAACTCAAGGTCACATAAGTTTTCTCCTGTGTTTTAATCTAACAGTTTTAAAGTTTTGTGTATTACATTCAGGTCTAAGTTCCATATTGAGCTCATTTTTGTAAAAGTGTAAAGTCTGGGACTAGGTTCGTTTCTTAAATTTTATGTGCGGACTCCAATCGTTCCAGCACCATTTGTTGAAAAGCTTTCTCCATTGCATTGCCTTTGCTCGTTTGTCAAAGATCAGTTGACTATATTTGTCTGGGTCTATTTCTGGGTTCTCTATTCTGTTCCACTGCTCTGTGTGTCTACTGTTTCACCAAGGAACACAGTCTTGATGACTGAAGCCTTAGCATAAGTCTTGAAATTGACTAGTATGAGTCTTCCAATTTTGTTCTTTTTCGGTATTGTGTTGGGTATTGCTTTTTTTTTTTTTTTTTTTTCAAGCTTTCCAAATGAGTCCAACGTATAGCCAATGTGAGAACCCCTGCCTTGGAGGCAGCTGGGAATAGAAGCAAGAACATGGATTTGAGAGTCAAGCAATCCTTTGGTCAGATTCTTGGTCTGGAGGCAAAGCCGTCTGACATTCTGCAGCTTCAGTTTCCTTTTCAGGAAACGGGGGATTAACATGCTTACTGGCAGGGTTTTTTTGTTTTTTGTTGTTTTGCTTTGTTTTTATAAAAGCAATTCGTTGGAAAACCCCAGCATAGGGATGAGCAAGCAGCGAGTGACTAGTCAGGATGAATTCCCTTTTCTTCACTTCGAATGCTTTCTGGACTGTTTGCTCAGTGTACTCCTAGACCATTTAATTCCAAATATTACGAAGGACTGGCATAGTTTATTATTATGAAATATATCCCAATAGATGCATAAACGTGTAAGATGGGTCATAACCCAGAGTTTTGCTTCTCCTGCAAACTGGCTGCCTAGACTGAAGAAATAAGCCTATTTGACAATCTTTTTTAGAAGGAAGTGATTCAGCTTGAGCCCATGGGGAATTAATTCTAGTCTATTTTTTAATGATTTGGGGGAGAGAGAGGAATTTACTGACTGCATGGAAACAATAAGTAGCAAATAGCACAAATGATTTAAAAAAAAAAAAAAAAGAGCGTGAGGAAAGTGCCTTTTTAAAAAATAAGGTAAACAGGAAAATGACCAGGAAGGACATATTTTTGAAGCAACAATAGGATCTCTTTATGACTATACCTTCGTACTTCTGAAAACTGGGGCCTTGTTTTAGTACACATTTACATAAGTGAGATTAGTAGGTAAAAAGTACAGTTTCAAGATTTTTATATAAATGTTTTGCTTTCCAAAACACATCTCTTATTCTACAGAGAAAAAAAAAATCATACACAAGCAAGAAAACAAGCAAACAAACTAAAAGTCAGGAACGGTGAAAGAGGGAAAAATAAAGGAACTGCATTTATCAACGACATTTATGCTCCAAGCTCGCTAGGAATTCTGTACTTTTAAATAACTTAATCATCATGACAAATTTAATATCATTCTCACTTCACAGATAAGAAGTGAAGTCTTGGAAAACGGAGTAGTGGGCCACAAAGCATACAGTTCACATGGCAGAGCCAGGAAGCCAAGTACACCTCAAAACCAAGCACTCCAGCCCCAGCTCAAACATCATTATACCATACTGCTCTAATCCTTTAATTTCTGAAAAGGAGAAAGAGCGTGAGAATATTTTTAACTTTCAAAAAAGATCCCCAATGTTCCCAGATATTTTACACACTGAATGCTAATTTCCTCATACAGATATCCTAAGAATTCGGTACTGCCTCCTCCAGCAGTGCTGAAAGGAAAGCATTCTTTCATTTCTTGCAGGACACACACAGGCGCATTTTCACAATGGCCTCCCCAAGATGGTAACCCTCCTCCGGCCCCTCCCCAGGAGTCATTAGTGAGTCCCAGAGCCCGCCACGCCTGCTCTCCAGAGCTCTGCCAGCCCAGCAGCAATAATGAGACTCGGCCACCGTGTAACAGATGCTGGTGATTCACAGGAGAGGGGGCAGGTCTCGCTGTGCCTCTCCTTCCTGCTGCAAACATGGAGCCCAACCAAAGGGCTCACAATAAAACTGACGACAAAACTCAGAGAAAAGCAAATGTCAGGGGTCAGAAGTGGCCACAGAAACCACCGTAGAACCCAATTAAAAGTTGGTGTTTTCCAGCTTCACTTGTGACAGGTGTTTCTGTGCGCGTCCCCGCTTCCTTCCCCTGAGGAGAGGTGAGGAGACATGAACCAGCCGAGTGGAAAACACTGCCCCAAGAAAGGAACTGTTGGAGAATTCACAGTGGCAGGTGCAATGCAATTTAGGAGTAATTAAAGATATTTGAAGAGAAAACAACCCTCTGTCATGTAAAGTAGAAGGAGATGGGAAAATGGGGACTTACAATTCAGAGACTTTATTCATAAGAGAGACATTTGGCTGTCTCCGTGCAGTCATGCTGGGCATCCCAGGCGGGAGTGTTTTAAAAACCCAGTTCCAGTTGTCTAGGTCTGATCTTCCATTATTCAAGTCTAGAAACGAAACTTTGTCTGCGTATTTAGAGCTCCTCAGGTTCTCAGGGGATTCCATACTCACTGGCTTGGATGACCCTAAAACACAAACCAGAATGCCAAGGTGTGATTATTGTTTTTCATTTGTAATATTTTCATTTGTATTCCTTTATTTATAATAGTGGGAAAGGTTTTTTTCTATTAATTATCATACTGTTGCTGGGAACCATCGTGTATCAGTTAGCTATTGCTGTATAACAACCACACCCACACTCAAAGACTTTAGACAACTAGCATTTGTTTTTGCTCACACATCTAGGGCAGCAGGGCAATTCTGGGATCTGGGAGAAGCTCAGCTGCTCTCTCCTGGGCTCGCTCAGGCACTCATGCTCACCTGGTGGTTGGGCCACTCGGGCTGGCTGATCTAACACATGGCTAGTATGGTCCAGCCATCAGCCAGAGCTGTACAAGTAAATGGGCCTTGTTTCTCATCACTGAGCAAGTTGCCTGGGTGTGTTTCCATCGTGGCTGTGCAATGTTCAGACAGAGCGACAGACAGAGAGAGAGTACTTAAAGCCTCTTGAGAACCTATGCTTAGAAGAGGCACATCATGGCTTCCACCACATTCTGTGGACACAGAAAGTCACAAGCCAGCCTCCATTAGAGGGCTTAATAGTCTCTAGCTATTGACAAGATGAGTTGCCAAGTCACATACAGGTTACAGGAAAGGGAATAATTACCGCTCTTTTGGCATCAACCTTCCATCCCTCCCTCTCTTGTGCTCTTAAAAAATTGAATTAATAAGCAGAGGTACCTCGACAAAAATAAAATCAAATGCAACTGGATTGTGCTCAGGGGTTATTTCAATCAGGCTTTCAAGAATCTGATGAACTATACTTGCTCTAAACCCAGAATGTACCAAACGTCAGATTGTCTCTTTCCCTCCCCTACCCACATACCGCTTCCCACACACCCTAGATGTCCATTTGGAGGTCATGTCTCAGACTGGATTCTTTCTACGGATGCCTGCCACTAAACCCTTCCACTATGCACAGCTTTTTGCTGGCTCCAGTCCGATGGTGGCACCTGTTTCTACATAATAGATTTACTTCCTGTAGCCACTACAGTGACTACTATGTTTGGTTTTTAGTCAATAAAAATTTAATTGCTGCTAAAGTTGCTTCAGGAAGAGATAGAGGAAAACATTCTCTCTTCGTCTCCTGCCCCCTCCTCAGAGGCAGAAAGGCAATGGCGCTCGTGGAATCTGGAAGAACACTTTTCTTTTTTCTTTCTTGCATTAGGAGATGCCGTAATGACCAGAAATGTATGGTCCTGTGGTTCATAACCAAGTGGAAGAGCCCAAATGTCTGGGGGCCACACAGGTTTACTGCAGTCACAGGAACATTTCCTCAAGTATCCTGCAACTGAAACCTCGTTATTTTGCAGAAATCCAAGGAGCCCAAACCCTGTTCAAGTAAATTAACATTTAGGTGTTCAACACGGCTTTGGAATGAGTCTTTCTGTAAAGATGAGTTTTCTAGGTTACTGTTTCATTACACAATGCCCTCCTTACGACAGCCCAAGGGAGAAATTTCTCTCTGATCTCAGAATGGGAAACAATTGGGCTGCTTCTTAGTACTTGGAATGGTTTTGTGGTGGCTATTACAGATACTGTGGATCACGTACGTGAGGGCATCTCCTCCTTCGGGCAGCTTAGCACCAAAGCTGAGACCCAGCTCTGAAAATCTGTAGGGCCTTTTGGTATGAATTTTTTAGATATTAATCTCACACCTGACTTGACCTTATCCTTCCTAGTTCTATATTCCCTCTACTCTGCCTTCCTTACTCAATGATTTTATGGGTTTTTTTTTTTTTTTCTTATTTCAGATACTTTTTTTTCTAAGTAGGCTCTACACCCAGCATGGAGTCCAACACAGGGTTTGAACTCACAACCCTGAGATCAAGACCTGGGCTGAGATTAAGAGTCAGATGCTTAACTGACTGAGCTCCCCAGGTACCCCTATTTAAGATACTTATTAAGCAGATTTCAATGTTTTTTAGAGCCTAAGAGTATAAAGAAACAAACAAATAAATACCAATTTCTCAAGTAATCTCAAGTTTAATTTTTTTGAGTGCTTAATTCTTCGATTTTCTCTATCTTGATGGGACTCTCTCTTTTCTATTTCGGATACTGTGGCCTGAGATAATCATACTTCTCAGCCCTTTTGCTACTCCGTGTTCTCATACAACGTATAGTTTAATATGCACAAATCCTAATGGTATGCGACTATAGTTATAAACATTTCTTTTTCATTCAGCCCATGTTTTGAGACCCATGTATTTTTCTAAGGGCACATCTACTCTTACTTCTCTCTGAGGAAGAGCATGAACCCAACACATTGGCCCCTCCACTCCCCAAACTGCCTCCAAAACCCTCCCTGTCTCCCCTCCCCCCCCCACCACAAATACGCAGTGAGGACAATCCTTACGCCCAGAATGAACAGTTTTGAGAGTGAAAAGGGCGCTATCAGTAATTCCACCAGGGCAGCAGATGTGCTGTTCCAGGCAAGCTGAAATGCCTCGTCACCTTACTCATGTAGGACCCTGACGACTCTGTGAGAATCCCTTCTTGATGTGCACCCAAGCGCGGACTTGCTGGGTCAGGAAGTAGACATAGACCTAATCTGCTGTTACCACCAGGGTCCCCTGCAGGATTTCTACCCCAGTTTACACTCCCATCAGCAGTGCGTGAGGGCTCCCACGCTCCCACGCTCCGCCAACACTCGGCAGTATCCTGATTTTGCCAGTCTAGTACATGTAAAGAGATACCTCGCTGTTAATTTAACTTGCCTTTTTCTGTCAACTAGCGAGTTTGAGCATTTCTTCATATTCTTGTTAGCTTTTTGTCTTTTTCCTTTCTGTGAATTTTGATCGCGTATCTTTGCCCATTTTCCACTGAGGTATTTGCCTTGCCGATTTGCAGAAGATGGTGCTTTTTGTACAGTGAGCACACATTCCTTTGTCTTCTTGAACTGCACGGGCAGCCTAACTACCCTTTCTCGCAGAACCAGGGTCACGTGAGGGGGAGCATACGGATTGCTGGGGTTATAAGACGCTATGAAACACACCGTTTGATAGATACAAACAAATTGTAATCGACTGCATGGTGGCCTCCCCCTCCAAAAAAATTCATATATTGAAGTCCTAACCCCCACTGTGACTATATTTAAGATGTGGCCTTAAATGAGGTCATAAGTGTGGGACCCTGATCCATGGAGGCTTGTGTCCTTCTAAGAAGAGAGACATCAAGTCGGTGGCATGCGCACAGAAAAGCTTACTTTACGTGGGCCTCCAAGGCAGATACAGGTAAAAACATAAAACTCATTTAAATTGCTTACCTCTTTGGGCAGTTGGAAGCATCAGAACTTGCTGTTTAACACTTGGAATGCTCTATAAAAGTTAACCAGTGGTGTCATTTCCAAGAAACCGTTCAGGATATAGGCTGTCTTCAGAAATCAGGGCTTTCTTCCTCTGAAAAAAATCAGTGAATTCTTCCTCATCTTCGTGATTTCCTTTTTCTTTTCTTTCATTTTTTTTTTCTTTTTTAACTTATTTTCCGAAGTAATGTCCTTCTCTGGCACCACCCAGTTTCCTAGAGGAAAACACACGTGGCTCAAACATCTGTGTTGTTCTTAAAACCTTTGGCTTCTGCAATTTACAATGTCCAAAGACACCGGCTCTTTGGGTCTATGATTTGTCCACCTGGGAAGAGTCGGTCACAGGTCCTAGGGAATGGTTTCAGGGACGCTGATGGGTTTGGTGCTGCTTAGTTGCATGTTATCAGGAACGCGTCTAATGCGAGCACTGTGATCAGTTCCTACCAATGCGTAGCGAACTAGCTGCAAGCTGCCATCACACACTCCACCAGAAATGATTGACAGTACCTAATGCAACGCCACGGGGCAGCATGCCACAGAACTGAGCTTACCCTGCTGGACTATTCCCCGACAGCAGACTTCACAGCTCCCGACTACCAAACCTTCTGCAGAACTGCTCTGAAATCCTAATGCATGTCCTGTGTTTCTACAGAAGTTAAGAGGACTCGGCCCAGCTTCTACTAAATGGTCCCTCCTCCACCACCAGCTTCACCACCTCCACCCGCCTGCCCTGGAGAGCTAACTTCCGGTCCTTCGGCGGGGTTGTGTGTGTGTGTGTACACATGTACACGTGCACACGTGTATGTGTTTTCCTGGAGTGAGGACTGTGGCAGACCCTACGGATGATCTACACCCCCAACAAGTCTTAATTCCCTATGACCTTGACTTTCTTTGCCACAGAGGCTGAGAAGCTGAAAGTTTTCCATTTGCCAACTTTCTTTGTTTTGACCAAGGAGAAGGAAAACATCCTTTCTTGAATAAAAAGCAAAGCCTCACTAGGAGAAAATCCTTTGCTCTTCATCCTGTCCTGTGATTTCTGCCTAGAACGTCAGTTAAGCACAGAGAGAAGCAGCCAGCACGCAAACGTGAGGCTACCAGCCTGAGGACGAAGGCCCGTACGTGAGGCAGAAGGGCCGGAAGTCAGAAGGAGTTTTAAGTCTCTACTAGTGTCCTTGCGCCCCCAACCCAGCTCCGCATAGTCTACCACCACACGCATTGTCACGTTATGAAATAAACACACACACACACACACAATTTTAAACAGAGGAGGTAAAAAAATAAACAGAAATCCTAAAATCGTCTTCCTGTTCCGACTGCTTCGTGTATGCCCTAGAAGCAGGCACCCTATCTCGGAGGCCTCTGCTGAATAACCAAGGCACTGCTATTAACAGAAATCGGCAAAAGTTCAAACGGCACTGATGATGAAGGGGGAAAATGCCCAGAAACGTATACTCCAAGATACGGTGGTAATGTTCGGTCATCTTTGTTTTCTATGTAAACGACTAGAAGGACATACACAGCACGCGCATGGCGGTAGCTGTAACCTACTGTGTGTTCTCACCTCTCTGCATCAACCATGTACTAATTTGCAACAAGAAAAACAGAGAACAGGAAGTGTTATTTCAAATTACCCAATAGTTCGATACAGGCCCTCCCTCCTTTCCAAAATTTTTCCTTCCAGGTGCCCTTGTCATGGTGCTCAGTATCTCCCTACACTGCACGGATGTGCTCCCCTGTGAGCCCCACCTGTGAAGACAGCCAGGCAGGTGCAGTGGGGAGGACTAGAGAGGATGATGGCTCACTGCAGGTGCCCTCTGGCCTGCTCTGGGGTGGGGGAGCAGGGTTGGGATAAGGAAAATGAATGCCCTATGAAGCATCACCCTTGGTGATGAGCAAACCCCCCATGTTGAAGCGGGAGTTTTCCCATGTCTTGTCCCCCTTACCACCGAATTGTCCCAATTCCCATCCTGTCATAGAATGATGGGCATTTAGCCCTGGAACACCTTCTAGCCCACTCCTGCCTTTTCAGAGACTGAAGAGCAAGCTCTGAAAGTGAAGGGTATGTCCAAGGTCAGAGATGACATGCAGGCAGCAGAGGGGGGATAGGAACCCATTCAAATGCTCACAGCCACCATCGCTACCACCCTGACTGCCTCAGGAAGTCCTTCTTGCAGGCTGGGCATTGCCCCAGAGTGCCATCTACCCAGTCTCTTACCCTCACGAAAGCCCCATAAGCTAGGTGGTGTCCCTCCGTCTTAAAGTTGAAGAAATTACGGCTCAGGTGGATCTTGTGGTTTTCCAAGGCTAGAAGGAAGCAGAACCAGGAGGTGAACCCAGCTCTGCCTAGCCCTTTCCACTTCAGCTGACTCAAGACAGCGTTTTCTGATGCTACGCATGTGCCTACAAAGCAGTTTCCCACAATTCCTCTAGAGGGGTCCTCAGCTACCGGCGTCTCAGGCAATCATCTCAGCGCCACCTCCCTCTCCCCTTCAGCGCAAAGAATCCTTCCCAAATGAGCCTGTGCTCTCAGCAGCTGGTGATATTTGATTTGATTAACATCCTGGGACCTATCACCAGACGTAAAGATGATGCCTAATTAATTGCTTACATTAAAGAGCTGGCACTTTCTGCATTCGGTTCACACTTCAAGCTTCAATCATGTTTTCGTTTCAGCAATAATATTTACTTGATTAGCAAAGAGTCGATTCATACTCCAGCGTGGACCTAAGCTGGGTGTGGGACTTCCCTAAGCAGATGTCCTTGACAGGTGTAAAGAAATAGGCTTTTTTTTTTTTTTAACAGCAAGAACCATGAGTAAGCTCTTCTGCTTGTTTTTCAATTAAAAAAAAAATCATGCTTGGATCAACAAATATTCATTGAGCACTGACCTATTCCGTCCCAGTCATTCCATTTCCAAAGCCCCACGGGGGCCAAAAAGAAGTGCACTCGCTAAGAAGTCGCCTTAGACTTAACTGTTTTCTTCCCTTTGTTTGGTCCAAGATCTAGATGCGCTGATTAAGAAAACGGACTCGACCTTAGACATCTGACGTTTCAATCGGCATTTGCTGAGGTCTCCAGAGATCTTATCATGCAGGAGGCGGGGGAGTTTGGGATGTGAAATGACTCCTGGGATGTGAATGGGGGTCACACTGAAATGAGGGGCTACGCCACCAGACTGTCCTATGCAGTATCTTTCATCAGAACGTGACAAAGAAAGGCAAGATTCGACCTTCTGACAGCAGGAAGTTGGAAGGGATAAGGCAGCATTTTGGATGACAAAGTTCTTGACAACGGGCCGAATTCTAACATCACAAACCTGAGTAGGAACAAATGCCACAGAACCATCAGAAGCCCTACTGCACAGGGGAAGATGCGGCTTTGTGGAAAAGGCTTGGCTGCGGTCAGCCTCGAGCTTAACACCAGGTGACAGTGTGGTGTGTGCCCCAAGTCACTGATGCACCCATCTGACTGCATGTGTGAAACACCTACACTTAGGATAGGGAGAGCCCCACTCTAACGTTCCCTAATGCGCCCACCCTCGTGGAGTGCGTTCAGCTCTGCTGTGAGGAGGCTCACCGTACACCGTACTGTGCTCATCGGGACACTTTCTAGAATGAAAGGGTTTGCAGGTGTAAATGAAGCCTGGAAAATAGGCATCAGGGACGACTCCTGGCCAAACTAGGGTCTATGTTACCTAGAAGGGACGTAGACGGATTGAAGGGTATTCCAGAGGAGAGGCTCGAGGATGGGGAGGCCTCAAAAACAGATTTAAAAGATAGATAAATCTCTGAAGAAAAAGATGGTTAGTCTGAAGAAGAGCACTGTGAGGTTTCTATGTGAGGTTTCTATGAGCGCTACTGTGAGAAATTATAAGGGCTGCATGGGGAAGAGAGGGGCGCCTGGGGTTCACAGGTCCTGCGGGGCTCTACTCTGGGGTAGCCAAGCAACCTCCAACAGGAAAGACTTTTTGAAAGCATACCTGGCTATAGCCATCAGTTTCTGGTTCACACGCCTACTTAGTTCTTCAAAAAATCCACTAAAATGGTAATACTTCCTGCTTAGTGAAACCAGCTACTTTTCTTTGAAAGTGTTACTATTGTGTAAATGTACGGTAGTGGTTCTTTCTCTTTTCAGAGAGAAATTATTTTATGGAAGTCAGACACACACGGACCTGTGACTCCCTGGGCCCCCTCTGTAGTTTTATGTCTTATATATACTTTCAGAGGACTACTGAGTAGAGACTTCTATTCAGTATTCTACTTTGTACAGACCAACACAAATACCATATTACAATGAACAGAAGACACCAGTGGTTAGAAGATGCATCGCTACTATCTGACATTAAGGAAGAGGAAAAAATGCCACCAATTCAATTACATCCCAAACTCCTTCACATCCTACTGTCCTGGGTCCCTTTTCAACTCAGAATTGGCATGTTGTTCCCACTTTCCACATGATATTTGGGTCTGTGTCATCAAGAGCATCAAGAATGCAGTATTTCTTTATAAAGCGTTCCACTATTTTTTCTAGAACTTTCTTCCCAACAAGTAACACTTGATCTGAAGGTTTGATGCTGTTAGTTTTTTCATCTAACCAGCTAATGTAGATTTTCAGACAACAACGAGGATTTTATTCTTTCTTCAAATAGTCCTTAAAGTGTTTGCTGATTGAAACTCTGAGGGACATTGTCCAGTTATGCCACCATGAATAACAACAAAATCTGTTTACACGGATAATGACACCTACACCCCAAATGGCACCCGGCCCACAGATGCTTGGGATATTAGAATGTGAAGTCTGGGTGTTGTAGAGTAAAATAGAGTAACTCAATCTGCCTGTGCCCTTCTGTCCTGGGCTATACCCTTTCCCTGCTCTGGGGTAGCCAAGTGATAACCTCTGTTAGTTCTTCTTGACGCTAGTGAAGAGTCTCCTCAAAAGCTCTCCTGGGTTGTCCGTATTTCCCCTCTATGCCCAACCTTTCTACTTCGGAAGTAGTCCTCATCTTTTCATTTCAACTAGCTTTCTATTTTATGCCCGTCAACTGGTGGAAGACAAAGCAAAAATGGGAAGGTCAACCAAGATTTTGCATCACAAGAGAAGGCATGCTTCATCCCTGTTTCTATGAAGATGATCTGGGACGTGATAATACAGAGGTAGTTCTTAGCTCTGGCCATGAAGCAAAATAATTTATAAAGATTTTTTAAATGTGGATTCCAGTGGGCTATCCCAAGAGCCACTGACGCAGACTCTCGGGGGTGGGGACAGAACTGAGAGAAAGCAGGCACTTGCCTGTTCAAAGGAGTTCTACCGAGTGATGTGCTCCGTTAGGAGGGTTACCAACCATTAAGAGGAGAGGACATTAGGCATTCTCCAGTTCCTGCAGGGACAATTCTCCTGACATACACGAACACAAGTGTGCAACTCGAAGTGTGCTGCTGAAAACACTTCCTATGGATGGATCCCAATTTTGTTCAAGCCATAATAGTCACACCATTCTGTACTCAACATGATTAAACCAAGGGGTAGGAAGGGCATGGCCACGATTGGGGACGTGTTGGGCATGGCCACAGTATGGGCAGGAAACAAAGGATGAGATTTTCTTTTTTCAACCTTCCAACCATCCCAAATGCTGCCTGGTCCAAGGCCATAGGGGAGGTGGCCTCATCCTCCATTCTCTGGCCACAGCTTTGCAGGACCATTTCAGGAACAAAATGATTTGGGCATAATTCTGGTTCCCCGATTTGGGGCTAGCCTATAGCCTTAGAGTGGAAGGGTGTACTAATGAGGGCCTACCCTCAGAAAGTATGCAAATCCCTGCACCAAAGGACTCAGGAAGAGGTTTTTATGGCTGTGGGAGAGCCCTGACACTCTCTCCTTAATCACCTCCTTTCCAGCAAACGTTCTTCGCAATTTTATGTAAGCATTATTTTATGTAAGACAAGACCCCATCTTGTCTAGGGTAAGTAAATAACTGTTGATTCTACTCTTAACTCTATGCCTTTCTAACTGTGCCAGGGGATTCAGAATGCAGTTTCCACAACAAAGCCCAGATCACCTCTGACCTCTTAGATCCAGGGACTTCTTGCTTATATCTAAGAGAGTCTGAGACTCGTTGTCTCCTGTGAATTTCTTCTTTTTTTTCTGGGCCTAAATCAGGGGCTGAAAGCAAGAACACAAGAGGCACAAATCATTGCAGATCAATGCTGTGCGGAAATAAATATTTACGTTGTACTTAATGCTTATTCTCTTGCTATCCTGTGTTGAACACACATGATGTGCTGGGCCCTTTACCTGTATTATCTCATTTACTCCTCACCACAGCCTATGAAGTAGCCTGCACTGTGCACTCCCGTGACAGAAACTGTCAGGTTAAGCAATACCCCAAGATCATGCAACAAATAAGGGCTGAATTCAGGAATTAATCCCAGATCCTGTTCCAAAGTTGAAGGTCTCTCAAACATTGGTTGTGGTGGAAAAGCAGTGAGGGAAAAATATGGAACTGACGGATGGGTAGGTGGACAGATCAATAAATATGTCATAAACACATCAATACACATAGACGCACGAGTATAATTGAGTCTATCCTGCAAGCTAGGTCATCGTTATATGGTGACTTGCACTGTTTTGTAGGTATGAAAAAGTTTGAAATAAAGCATTGGGGTAAAAAAGAAAAGCAGTGAGGGAATCCAAGCCATGCCAATTCAACATGCTTTCAAGGATCTGTCTCATGTTTCTATAATTATGTGTTTTAGGATTTTAATTTTAGTTTGACAAATCTGTATGGAAGCTTTATGATGTACCAGGCCCCAAAATACCTGCCAGCCTCGGATGCTACATTCATGGTAGGAGCTGTGAGGACATGAGGCAGAACCCTTCTGGGCTCACACCCAGCAGCTGACACTAACCCCACCTGCGATCCGAAGCTGATGCTAACGAAGGGCTATAACCCCTGTGTGAAGTGCTGAAGGGACACAAGGATGGAGGGCTCTGGAAAGGTGGCTGGGAACAGACGCAGCTCGAATTGTGCCTTGGAAGAAACACGGAAGAAGTCAAAAGGTCTGAACTGTGTTTACTCAAAACACATCTGACCCCAAACATGTGGGCTCCTCCCCCTCCACACACACACAGCAACCAATTCTCCAGCACCACGTGGGTATCCTGCAATTCAGTTCACTTCTGACACTGTCTGGAGTTTGTCAGAGCCCGCAGGTTAAGGGCTCAGTCTCCCACGACTGCCCTTACTTCCGAGGCCAGTTGAAGGTTGTGGGTTGTTCGTTACCACGCCGGTGGCACTTCTGAGCACCAGGGACTCATTGTAACACTCGCATGCTGGGCGGACGCATTCAACTTCTGGAAACGCCTTCAGACTATCTGTGCCTTGGGTAGTACTCAGCCATTTCTGTTCTGGGGTTTGGCAGACTCCTAGAGCCCTACGGGAAATTAATGTACCTACTACTTTCTCCCGGGGTGCTCGACACAAACCCTGTTTCCAGAACAGAGAGAGGCCACCAGCTTCCAAGGGCTTTCTCTGCTTCTCCTCTACCCCACCGGTGATCTTCTTCCCTCCTCCTCACCTCCCCACCAACAGTTGAGAGCTCCTGCCCCGCCCCCGGGATCCAGAACTCTCCCTCCCTCCCTCCCTGCACGCCTGCAAAGCTTCATGGTCGACCAGAGGCTGGAAGCTTAGCTCCAACTCATCATGTAATTACTACACCAAGTGCCTTGAGCGTCTTGGCTTTTGAAAATTAAAAGCCTTTCCCCTCCCCTATTTTTTGGTCAAACTCTTTTTTCCCCTCATACGGTAAATGATGCCTAAGTGAGGCTGAGAGGGATGGGGAGGGGAGGGGGCAGAGGGAACAGGAACTGCCAGAGAGGAAAAATCAGTTAATATTTAAAAAGTATCATTCTGCCAGTGTTCTTATCACGGCTTTTAAATTTGGTTCGTCCCTTGAGCAAAGAGGGAAAGACTTATTCCACACCCCCCTTCCTGTTCTTGTGTCTCAGAAGAATTTTGCTTCCACGTGACCTGCTCTCAACTAGAGGTTGAATCCCAAGGTGACCCTAATTCCAGAAGAAGATGAATCTCACACCTTGAGAGCTGCCTTGGTCTTAGTTACCGCGGACTCTCTGGAGATTTTTCTTAGGAAATGCAGCAGAGGGGACCCCAAGCTGCTACTCACCCAGTGTACAAGAGTTTAGAACTAGAACGACTTATTTAATTGTATGACTGCTGTGCCTGCTGTGTATTCTTTGAACAATTATAGCACGAGACCCTTAATTTGGGGCAACAGGCTTCACGAGTTTCCTGTGCCGATAACCACCACGGGGAATTCCCTATTTCCCACGCTGCTACCTGGCCACGCGCACTTTGTCTCTTGTCCCGTTTGCTGCAACTTCCAGTCCGCATCCCCGCGGCATGTCTTCATCGAGATCCTTTCTTCGGTTTTAGTTCTCTGTCTGGTCCGTATGACAGTCTTCATATCAGCCATGGGGCCTGAAAGAGAAATAACTCGTCAGTTAAAAAAAAAAAAAAGAATCAAAGCCGAAAATGCAGATGTTTGAGGAAAATATAAACTATAACTTGATTCTTTTCTCCACCAACTGCCCAAATGAGGACCTTGGGAGTTTTACTTCTAAAACGTAACTCATTAGAAAGGCTCCTGGTTTCAGGTCAATAAATACGCATAAGGCCTCTCTCCCACCATAAACCCATACAGGTAAGGGTCAGAGATGTCTCCCCATTAAGCAGAAAGAAATTTTCCCTGTCACAAACTAAAATCCTCCCCTGTGGCTGTAGATTTACCAGCAAACTTGCTCACAATGGTCTTATTGATGGTGATTGGGAACAATAAATCATTTCCTCCGGCTACAAAGGCTGCTCACATTGGTTCAAAGTGGCAAACCTCCCGTTGAAACGAACCTTCCCTGGGCCAATAATGTGTCTCAGGAAAGAGTGTAAGGGCGAGGTCTGGCGTGGGATGGGGACCCACATTTCTAAGATTTAAAGGGAATACTCAGCAGCACGTGGCTTCACACCTTACACATATTCTTAAACAACACCCGGAAGAAATATTGACCTGAGCGCATGGAGTTTTTGTTCACCTTTACCCTAACAGTTGAATATCAGTGATTCAACTGAACTTTTATTATCAAGAAATAACACAAATACACAAAATCATTCACGGAGTATGTGTTTCCATCAGTGACGGAGGAAGCTTCCTTTTATTTCAAGAATACAAATTTGGTTAGGACCAATAAATGCTAATAGGACACATATAATACATTGATTGGGCTTTGCAGTTCTGAAAACAATAAATCACCAAGAGCTGAAGCAGTGATCCTTTTAAATAAGATCCAGAAATATATTTATTTAATTCTGTTGTTGACCAATCACCTCCATTTTTTTCTTGGTACTGGGCAAAACACACAGGAAATTTCTCTCCCAATATCCACCCCCCCAAATAATGCACATTCTAGCAAAAAAAAAAAAAAAAAAAAAAAAAATCCCTCACCTAACCAGACATTTTCTGAGAAGCACATGCAGTCTTTTTAACTCAAGGTAACATTCAGACCTGTTACACATTTTTCAGCTCCTCTGAAGACTTCGATAAAGCAAGAAGAATCCATGTGCCTTACTCAGTCGGCCTGACTTAAAGGAGTGTGAGACAAGAATCATCCACATGTAGAGTTAAACAAGGCAATTTTCGAAGCATCCACCCGCTGGGAGAATCAATAACCTCTTTTCAAACCAGCAAATTGGTTTCGAGTATTTGGTTCACCGGTTCCATCCAACGACCATGAATAAGAAGCCACCTCCCGAGTGAAAGGGAAGGGGGTTATGAATCCTGGAAAAACGTGTTCTCATCAGAATTCCTGTGCTTCTCTACTGCATGGATGGTATTTGCAAACCTCTTTGGAAAGAACACTGGGTTTAATTTCAGGCAATCCTCTTTGACGGGATTTTAACAAAAAAGCTTTTGCTGGGTATTCTATCTCATTTCATGAAAACAACTTAGGCCATGTAGCTGTTAAGATAATTTGGTATTTTCTGGATTTTGGATTTTTCTTAACATCGCAGCCAGATTATTCTTTCTAAAATAAAACTGATATTCTCCAGAAAGGTTTAGCTGAAGCAACTGGCCCTTCTGTGGCGCCATGAGCTCTGGGAATATTTGTCAGAAAACCTGGTCCTTGAAATAGCAGAATGCTTCTGTCCCTTACTCTCAGGCAAGGAGTCTGTGTTTTCTTTTTTTCTCCCGTCCTGCTTTCCCATTCCCTGAGCACCATCGACCCTCCTCTTCAGCCATCTATATCTAGCATCACTTCCACAAATTGACTTCACTCTCCTGCTCCCTGAGGGCTTCTGTAACAATCCTTCTGCCTTCGGAAACTCCTTTCCTTTTCTTAGGATAGAATGCTCATGAAGAAATTCTAGCCCAAAGTACAACCACTTTTTTTTTTTTTTTAAGTAGGCTCCACACCCAACATGGGGCTTGAACTCACGATCCTGAGATCAAGAGTCACACGCTCTACCGACCAAGCCAGCCAGATGTCCCGCCAAAGTACAACAACTTCTGCGTTCTAGAGCAAAGAAAGGTCTTTGTCCAGCAGGGTAAGCTGTGTCTTCTGCTTAAGTGCACACAGTTTCAAAGAGCCATATGCACAGGGAAAGAAAAAGGGACCTAACCTAGCTGGTCCTACCAACTGGCAAATGAGCAACTTATTCCCTTGAATGGGCCCCAAGGCTGCCCTCCATTCCCATCTGCCCTGTCCCATGCTCACCACCAGAATGGCCAGCCTTACAACACATCTCTCAGAGCCTCTTTGCTCCACTGGTAAATGGAGTCCTCTCTCCTTCATACTGCCTGTGTCCCCTCAAGACGCAAGATGCTTAGGAGATTTGGGGACTTAAAACTACTGTTTTAGAGACAGTGTGGGTTAAGCAGGCCTCTGTGGGCTGCCCTAGGAGTCCTACCAACGTTAATTATATTTTACCTACTGATAACCTTATACCCCTACTTGTAAAGGGATTTTAGCATTATTAATAATATTGTTCATCATGAGTCTGGTATCTAAGAGAAACTGTGAGTTACAAACAACTGAATTATAAAACCAATCTTTGAAAAAGAATATTGGGAAATATGGAGGCTGCTTTTTTTTGGGGGGTAGGGAGTTGCTTGCTCTTTCTTTCCTTTATCTTTTCATATATTTATTCATTCATTAAATATTTGTTGATCATCCTCTTAGGGGCTGGGACTAAAACAACAGTCTGAAGCAGAGATTTTCTGCCCCTGTGGAGCTTACAGCCCCGCAGGGTAGAAAGGCAACCAAATACCAAGAAAAAGGAAAGGAAAACTGTGTACCTAGGACACGCGGTAGAAAGAATGGGCGTATAGTGCTCGGCTAGGATTAACTGGTCTAGTCAGAGGAGCCAAGGAAAGCTGGGTAAAGTGGCAGAAAAGAAGGTTCCAGTAGAGGGAACAATGTGTGCAAAGGCCCCATAGCAGAGGAAGCTTGGCGGTGTGAGGAAATGGAAAGAAGCCCACACAGAAGCACGGATGGGGAGAGGAGAGGGAGCAGATGAAGCTGGACACTGGACAGTGGCTGGGCCTTGCAGGGCTTTATGGGCCAGAGCAAAAGCAAGCCTCTACAAGGCTTACCTGGGACAGGTGGCACACTGGGCATTTTTAGAAGACCGCTCAAGTCACAATGTGGAGAAACATTGGTGGCAAGAGTGGCTTCCTGCAGTCCATTTAGAGAAGGAGTCCTCATGAGAATTAATGGCCACTCAGAGTAGACAGAGACAGACTGAAAAGACTGTTAGGTGGGAAAGTAGACAGGATTTGGCAGTGGGTTGGATAGGAGGTTGAAGTTGAGGAAGCACGGAGGAGTGCCTCTGGTTTCTGGTGTATCTTCTTGGAACTATTTGGTCCTTTGCTTTATCATTGACTCTTGTCTACCATTTTTCTCTCTTCGTGCTCCTACTTCACCTTGAAGGAAAAGTTCCCTACTACTTCAAAACTAACAACGCGCAAAGCCCCTCAGCATTAGTGTACCAAGCCCCTCAACTCCATTTTGAATACATACAATTTGAGATAATTTAGGTTTATAGTTTTTTTTTGGGGGGGGGGTCAGTTTATAGTTCTTAAACTAAGTTTGGTCTCTCTTCCTTATCTAATTTTTCCACATAGCATGATTTCCTTCACTGAAATGAGAAATCTGAAATTTTGATATAGTGGTGGAAGATTTTTAGCCACAAATAACTGAAACCAACTCGAACCAACTTTAACGCAAAAACAAATTTACTGGAATAACACAAGGGTGTCTTAAGGAATCAAGTGGGAAATGCAACCAAGGTTACAGGCAGGCTAAATCCCTCCAGAATTTCTCTCCATATTCTGTCTGCTCTTCTCTATATGGTGGCTTCAGCCTTCGAGCTCGTCAGTCTAGCTTTCTCCAACCTTCAATCTGTAAGATGGCTCTGTAGCAGCCCCTGTATTTATATGCCCTGGGTTTGGCTACAGACACTGACCGTCAGTCCCCCAGTGTCTCGATTCCAAATCTCAAGGATGAGTATTTAGCCAGCTATGGTCAGGCGTTTGACCTGGGTCCATGAACGATGGCTGGGGGTGGGTGAGGGCAGGAATTCAGGGAAGAAACAGCCAATGCCAATTCTGAGTTCCCAGAGAAGGGAGAATTGTTATGAACTTGGCAGACACCTCATATAGAGGAGGGAAACAATAGCTCTTTTGCTTCAATAAACATGTATCAACCACCAACTATGTCCCACGGTCAGTCTAGGCCCATGGATACAAAAATAAGTGCACCAAATTCCATCTTTAAGCAGCATAACACCCAGCACTCCTGTGAACACCTTGGCCACTATCTATCTGTGGTCATCCACCTGTAGAGTCCCTCCCTGAAAACTCATGGGTACTACAAAGAACCAGCATGGATGGTATTCATACCACAGAGTCAACATTTAGCGCTCATCTTGCACCATACTAACACATCTGCAGTCAGGAAGCAGAGATTTAAAATTTTATCTCCAGTTGCTGACAGATGTCAACAAACGAGCAGGCAATCAAATACAAAACTTACAACGCAGATAACTGTGGCAGTTTTATTTGCCCTCATTCATCCAACCTCAGAGTAAAAGGCATCTATCTGTACATTCATCAGTAGAAAAAATGTTCACTGAAGATCGACAACATTGTCAGTCAAGTTGCCAGAGAGGCCCAGGCAGCAAGAGTAGGCAGCACGTCCGACTCCGAGGCAGAAGACCTGGACTCTGGGCGCGCACACACCCACGGTGTCACCCGAGGAGGGCCGTGCACCTGGAAAGGGAGGTCCACACCTCCCTCTCAGCGTCAGCGTCGGGAAGCAGGAACAAAAAGGAAGAATATGAAGGCAGACAATGATGCGCTGAGAAGGTGGTCCAGATGGAATACCAGCTACAAGCAAGAGTGTGGACGTGGGAGCCCCCAAGGACCACTGGGAGACGGAACTGAAAGACAGGAGGTCTGGGTAGATGTCACGGCAAGAGGTAAAGCTGACAACTCACATGGGATCCCTCTGCGTCAGATTTGCCGACAGGAGGCAGGGAGTGAGGAACAGCAGGAGTAGCAAGAAACAGGAATAGTCAGGCCACATGCAGATTCCTTCCAGACCTACGGCTGGATGAGCAGACAGCTGACCTGTAGGCTGTAAGCCTCCGGTGTTCCCCGACGCGAGGCACGCCCTGGCCTTGCAGACTTCGGCGTGCCTAATCTTTCCTTTGCAAACAGATCAGAAAGAGCAGCTACCTAGTTAGTGTAGTAACTGTCACCTACAAAAAGAAAAGGGAGTCTGATGTCCTTCAGCTCCCTTATCCAGTACAATTTTCCTTCATCCTCTTGCCTCTCAAGGCCTCCTTTTAGGTTTCCGTTTCATGGTAAGCGTAAACTCGGATTAGCAGCCTCTCTAGAAAGCTGCTCTCTCTTCAATTTCTCTTCTCTTTGTCCTCTATCAGATTTCTTTTTTGCATTTTCAGATTTTACTGAATCTCCATCCATTTGTATGAGCACCGCTGGCCATTTAAAACGCTGGAGGCATGTTAGCTTTATCTAGACTACAGGTGCTTTAAATCAATGGTATTTTTGAGTTTCCTACCGCTGTCTCAATATGATGCCAAATGTACAACAGGTGACACTGAGCTACTTTTAACTTAATAAGTAATCAAAACATCATGAAGAAAATACTTATTTTCAGAATTCATTCCCCTTTTAGAATATGCATTCTCAGCAGTGGGGATATCGCCCCAGACAGATGAAACTGGTTCTTGGAGAGCAAAAAAATCTTGGATATCATAGTGGTTTGTGGCCCTCAACCCCTCCACCCTATCTGAATTCAGAGATACACGGCATACCCATAGTATTAAAATATCATTGTGGGAGGAAGTAATTAGGTAAAATAATGCCTAAAAAGACACTTCAGTAGGAAAATAATGAAAACAATTTTTTTTAAAGTTCAGGAAAATGATTTAGAACTAACCTATGGGGCGCCTGGATGGCTCACATAGTTAAGTGACTGCCTTTGGCTCAGGTCATGATCCCAGGGTTCTGGGATCGAGCCCCACATGGGGCTCCCTGCTCTGCACGGGAGCCTGCTTCTCCCTCTCCCTGCCACACCCCTGCTTGTGCTCTTTCTCTGTCAACTAAATAAAATCTTTTTTTAAAAAAAGAACTAACCTATACTAGCACAGTACATTAGTTTACGGAAGAGTTAAGTACAGTCTTTCATTTGATCTCCACAAACACCAGGTGATTTGAACGCTACTAACCTCCTTTCCAGACATACTAACTGATCATCAGAAATTACCTCCTAATTGTGTGACTTTGGTGGCAGACCTCCCCCTCCATCTACGACAGGGCAGCATATACATTCTTTTAAAGCAGGGTTTCTCAACCTCAGCACTGCTGACATTTGGGGCAGTATAATTCTTGGCTGTGGGGGAACGTGGAACACTGGCCTTGTGCAGCAGACACCGGAAGCACCCCCTCCCCGACCACTTCATCAGGTGGGACACCCCAAAATGTCTCCAGACATTGCCACATGTCCCCTGGGGAGTGAGGTGGTGGAAATCACTCCTGGCTGAGGACCACTCATTTAAAGCCTACTTAGAAAGACAGACCACCATCTACTGTTTTTTAAATTCTTATGTAGTGTCATGAGAGCTAATAGTTACTGAGCTTCACTCTTCACCAGGCATTTCCTTATATACTGGCTCATTTAATGCTCCCAACAACCCTGTGGGGTAAATATGCCCATTTCAGACATAAGAAAACCTAGCCCAAAATAACTGCAGTTAGTAAACCATAAAGCTAGGATACGTAGAGGCTGGTGTCGCGTTTACTATATCACAAAGATGTATGTTAACCATTAACCCAACTATAACTACTTTGTTCATACAAAATAATCTACATTATGATTATGATTATCACGTTGTTTGAATTTAAACCCAGGTCTGAGCACTAACTGCCATGTCTGTCTTAGAGCCAAACTGCCCTCAGCCATTCTCCTCAATTCTATAGGACCTCCCCTCTGTTGTCCCATTTTACACAGGCATCATTTCCTTGTAGGTGTTTTTTTTTAATTGATTCATTTATCCTTAGTATGTTCAAAATGAAATCCTAATAAAAGGATGTCCAACAGAAAGACGGATATGTTAATACATGAATTTTTTAAAGTCATAACCATAAGCTTAGAACCATCCCATCCATTGTTGTTGTAAAAGGTTATGTACACTGTCGTCATATTTAAACACACACACACACACACACACACACACACACACACACACAGAGAGAGAAAAGACTAGAAATGCACCTATCATCTTTGTAGGAGGCAGGGGGAGTGGGAGAGAAAGAAGCAGGCTCCCAGCAGAGCAGGACCCTGCGATCACGCCCTGAGCCGAAGGCAGACGCTTAACGACTGAGCCACCCAGGCGCCCCAGAAAAAAAATTTATGTTACATGTGGTCCCTAAATTCAAACTGTTTATACACTAACAAAAAAGGAATACCATGTCCACAGATAATGGGAGGCGAGACCAGTGGTTCTCAAAACTAATTCTCTAAATAATCTTTTCCGAATTTCCAAGGATAATTAAATTCAGAGAGAGAATTTAAAGTTCTTTGCCTTTACATTTTTCCCTAAATCTTAAATATCTGCTTCTGCTTTTTTCCAGTTAGACTACAAAAAGGTGAAAGGTGAACAAATGAATGGACAGCAAATAAATATTTGAGGCAAAATTTAGATACTGAGTAGCTGAAGGTACTTACTTTGTGAATTAGGTAGTCACACTCATATTTTTTCATGACTTCCAAATACTCTGGCAGCTAAATAGCGTTGAACTAGATTGAATTCCAGGGTGGGTCCTGCACCTGATTTTTCTTTAAAGCCTCCATCAACTGCCATGCTGTAGAAGCCCATTATGGTACCAGTGGGTTTCATAATGAATGAAGGAATACAATGAACCAAGTGTTAAGTATCTGAAGAAGAATAAGGAAAACAAGTGACATGAGAATTGAGAGAGAGATGCCAGGCTGAGCTAGTGAGGCAGACTGGCTGGTTGTTCACCGAACAATTGCTCTTTTTTTCCTCCTGGGCACACTAAGTTAGACATTTCCCAGCATGCCTTGCACGTAAGGGTGGAAATATGATTGATACACTTCCAAGAGAATGTGGGAAGAGGACAGAAAACCACTCCTAGACTGGGCCGTAAAACCTCACAGCTCAGGGGAGAGGATTCTAAAGACCTGGAGGCAGGCAGAGCTATGAGAAAGAAGAAGCCCGAGTCCTTGAAACACTGTTGGAGGTAGAACTGCCCAACCAGGAACACCGCCCTGTTAATGAGCAAGAAAAAGTGCATTATATTAAGTCTCCAGAACTGGGGAGCTGGCATGTTTGTTAGCTACCCTAATACATTCGATTCAAACTGAAACCGTCCAAGCGCTCAGAACCAACCATGACACTTTTTTCAGAATAAAAGCTTTTTCAGATAAGCTGCTTCACAAAATCCCTAATACTCCCATTAGTCTGTTCTGCCTCTCGAGACAAGAGTACCACCACCATTATTAGGATAAAAGAAGGTATATGACTAATACACCTAAGGTCACATCTGAACTAAGTTACATGAAACAAGAAACTTCCATGAACCAAATGGGCTTACCACGGTCTTCATTTCCATGTGCCTTTAACTACTACCAGGGTCATGCTTGTTTTCACCATGGGGAGGAGATAAACATTAGCATCTGAAAATAGGGCAAGAACAGAAATTCATCTGGGAAAAAATATGGATGGTGGATGTCCAGCAGACCTGCGGTATTTGTCTTGGATCCTACCCTGTCTCATCCCATGCCATCCCATTCCCAGCTGATGTTTACTGAGCACCCACTATGTGTGTGAGACACCGCGCTTGCCACTGGAGATAGAAAGGTGGAGGGGCAGCCCCTCTATTGAGGAAGCAGCCTGTTCAGGAGACAAGTGTGCACACGATCAATCTGTCGTGTAAAATAGATATTTCTAGTCTATCCAAATAGGACACAGTGGGAACACTGAAGAGAAGTGCTTGCCTCCACCTGGGATGATTTCACACAGGCAGTGATCCTCGCATATCCCAAATCTACCCTTGAAGTGACAGCTTCTTGACTTTTCTCCAGTTATACACACACTAACAGCTTTGACTGAGTCCTAGCTGATTACCCAGATATGAAACTACAATGAAAAATATGGAGATCCCCTTATCAAGAATGTGAGAACCTACCACCTATTTATATATATTCGTAGTCAACATCTGCTAATGCTGTGGAATATTAGAAAAATGAAGAAGTCACGCAATATTAAATTTGAAATGAATATAAATTTACTATATTTCCCCCTGTAGTCAATTAAGGTCTCAGGGGAAATACTTTGAAACTACGCAAATCCCTTTCTCCCTCAAAGCGTTGCCCACTGTTCTAGTATCCGCTGGTGGTGCATCTGCAACCATGACCAGTGTGGGGGTTGCCTGTGGGGGTGGTGATTCTCTACGTCCTTCCTTCTTCGCACATTGATTAGAGTTCTACTGCAAAGAAGAGCTGTCACTTCTCCTCCACATACAGTCCATCCTCATTATTCACAGATTATGAATTTGAGAATTCACCTTCAGGCTAAAATTTATACTCACAGCACTTTCTCGGTCACTCGTGCACACGTGCAGAGCAGTGACAAATCTGAAACACCTGAAACACGCACTCCCTGCTGAGGTCCGACAAGGCAACACTCTGCCTCCTGATGTCAGTTCTCCTGCCGTAAACAAGTGTCCTTTGCTTGATCGATTTACTGCCATATTTTTCACATTTTCGTGCTTTTTGTTGGCGATTTCACGGTTTAAAATGTCCCCCAAGCACAGTGCTGACATGCCGTCTAGTGCTCTTAACTGCGAGGGTACGGTGTGCCTACAGAGAAAAAAGTGCCTGCTGGACGAACTTCATTCCGGCAGGAGTCACAGTGCCGTTGGCTGTGAGCTCCGTGTTAATGAATCAGCAAACTAAATCAAATAGCCTTGAAACAGAAATTGAAGTAAAACCAGGTTACGTATGGATCAACTGATAAAAAGGTTTTAAGCCCAGGCTTGCGGCACCCAAGCCTGCATTTCCCCTAGGAGCAAGGGTTCAGGATGAGCTCATTCAGGTTCACACGCTGACTTTATAGAACATTGCTACGGAGAATAACGAGAATTGATTGTATCTATTTTATCAATTACGTACTTATGTCACTATTAACTCACAGATACGATTTTATGGGTTATAATCTAATACTATCATTACCAATTTTGGCACTCCAGTTACGCCACCTTGGCCACTGGGATAGTAACTTTATAGTGGAAAAGTGTAGTGACCATCTTGACCAGGTGATCAATACCAACATCACCAATAATAATACAGACTGACATCATGCATGCTGTGATCTGATGCCCCGAGGAACCATTTTTGCGGTATTCCTGATGGGGACGCAGGACTTCAGTCCAATGATAAGATTCCAGACAGGCCTGAACGGAGTCACATGGAGTAAGATAGATTAGTCAGTATTCTTCAGGGCTGCCAAGGTTACAAAAGACAAGGAAAAACTGAGGCACTGTTGCAGATCACAGGAGATCAGAGAAAAATGGCAGCTAAATGCAATATGGAATCCTGAATTGGATCTTGGGAAAAACAGCAACAGCAAAGGAACAGGAGTTGGAAATTTCAAAGTGAGGTTCAAAGGGAGTCGTTAGTTCATGGTACCATACCAATGTTAATTTCCTGGTTATGATAATTATATTACAGTATATAAAATGTTAGTAGTGGGGTGGACAGGGACATATAGAAATTCTCTGTACTGTTCTTGCAATCTTTCTGTAAGTCTAAAAGCAATTCAAAATTTTGACCACTGAATGGTCTTGCATACCCCTGGCTGCGGAAGTTGTGGGAGAGGGGAGGCAACTCCATTTCAAATATTATGGATATAGGGAAGTGTTCACTTTTCCAGGCTTTTCTAAATCCAAAACCTTTGGGGAATAGTGAATAAATGAATGCGTTCTACTTTAAATTATTATAGAAGCTTTTGTTGTACCCAGGCAGGGACTTCCTTTCAGCTGTTGACCTTGGACAAGCCATAAACTCAAGTTTTCTCATCCATAAAAGGAAGAGGCTGAAATGAATCATCTTACATTATATCTCATATATGTTACAGCATAACATCTTATTGTTCTAAAATAGCCTCGTTATTCAGCACTTGAAATCAGGTAGTGCAAAAAGACCCTTTAGAATGCTTATTTATTCTGCTCTCTTAGTAATAAGCAGGAGTGCTGACATTTCATAGGAAATCCAGGAATCAAATGACAGTAGTTTTAAGGAATTCTGCGGCAGTGCCCCCTGAAGTTCGTTTATAAAATATACACTTGACATGCTCACAAACAGTATAAATACATCTAAAGAATCAAGGTTGTGCAGCCCTTTAAAATGTATAAGTCTCTCAACCATGATGAAGAAAAGCAGATTTATAAATTTGCAAATGCATAATGATTTCAGATAACATTTTCCACACAAATCTTTTTAGATGGAGAGGAGGTAGAATTTCTAATTATACTCTGGTAGAGTATTATTTCAGAGGACATAAATCACCGATAGAAAAAAAAATGCACATTATATACTGATAAAATACCACAGAACAGCAAGATTTTATATACACTGAAGCCACCCTCTATAATTAGGGAAATCATAATTCTGTCAGATGTTGCTAAGTCGGCTGAGAACTTCAACTTCTGCCCATTTCATGATTAATACCACTGGGGAAATATCAGGAGAGCAAAAACGAGAGAGAAAATAATGAATCTGGTATTCATGGTGCTGGTCACTGCCAGCGTGACAGAAGGAGTGAGTGGAGAAGCTGAATGTGAATCCTTTGTGGGTTAATGAGATGAGCTCCTTTCTTCCTTTTCTTACCTGATAAATTCATCAGTTCGTTCAGAACAGTGAGAAACGAGGAAAATGACAAGAATGGAGTTCAGTTTACAGCATTTTGTATGGGTAATATTCCCCACTCCATTCTAGAGAAGGCAAAATGGTGTTAAGAAATTAAAATGTATTTTGAGCCATCATTAATACACATTTAATTATTTTTTCAAAGATAATAACCCATCAGGTTTTTAAAAGTCAATCCTTTGATCACTAATATATTCATCTTTTTTTTTTTTTTAGAGAGAGCACGTGTGAGGGGGTGGGGGAGGGGTAAAGGGAGAGAGAGAAAGAACTTTAAGCAGGCTCCACACTCAGTGCAGAGCCCGATGGGGAGCTTGACCTCACCACTCTGAGATCACGACCTGAGCCAAAATCAAGAGTCGGATGCTTAACTGACTGAGCCACCCAGGTGCCCCAATAAATTCAATTTAAATAATGAAATCTAATATCAACAGAGCAAAATGGTAACCAGAATAGCATAGTGCTAATATCATGGGCTGTTATCCGCTTGTTTCCTTCCTCATTTACCTGGTCAAGTAATTTCATTCTCTGGGCCCTACTTCCTCATCTTTAACATGAGAACAATATAAATCATACTTCAGAGGGTTGTTGTGAAGATTAAATGAAATAAAATAATACAATGTTTAGCGCAGTATCTAGTACACAGTAAGCACTCTATAAACTACAGCTGAACACGGAAAAGAAATACAGCGAAGGATGAAGTGTGTACCCTGTGAGGTAGGACTATGGGTAATTATCTTTTCCTTGATTAGAATTATTTATTTTGCCTAATTTCCTAAAATGGACAAGTATTTCTTCTATAATCAGGAAGCAGGTTGTTTTAAAAACCAAGTAAGAACTGTAAATTCACATATATACTCCTTTACATCCTTCTTTCTTTTCCATAATCCATTATCTAGTGATTCCTGACCTGGGAAGAAAGGAGGGGTATGGACAGCTCACATTCACTTGATCCAAGTTAGGCTGGGTTTGCAAGGAGTCTTCAAGACCAGATATGAAAAATGATCAAAGCAATGGGGGAAGGTGGAGAACACAGGAGGGAGACCTCCAGGCAGTGGCAGGTCTTGAAGAAATAGCGACACGGGACAGAAGTGAGAGAAGAGGCATGGCTGCAATTCTCACAGACCAGAGAGGTTGCCAACCAAGCACGAGAAGAAAGAAAGAACCAGATATTTAGTGTGGAGCATTATGTCAGGAACTGGCCATAGCAATTTTTTAAATTGAGTATCTGAAAAAGAACCTATAATTAGAGTTTACTGTGGTGAATGGCTCTTGCCACGCCACTCGCCACTCGGTCACCATTTTCAATGGTTATTTCCAGTCCTCCTCACAGGGGCATCGTTATCTCTACTTCATTTAGAAACTTCATGAAGAGACTCCTGAGGGCACTAAGGATCCAAACCACCAACAGATTAGATAAGAGACTTCCTATTCACACTTCCTGCTCTTAATGAAACACCGTTTATTCTTTAGGACTGCTATTCTTGCTGTTACCTATACAACTGCAAAACCAGCCCCTCATGGGAAGAACTGCCAACAACCTCACATAACCCCCGGGGCAGACTAGGGAGAACCTCACTATACCTTTCTCTCTTAGATCGTAAACTTTTTTTTAAACAAAATATGATGCTACCTACCTACCATTCATCACTGGGATATATTTTCCAGTGGGGCTAAGGTATTTATTCTTTTTTTTTTTTAAGATTTTATTTATTTATGTGACAGAGAGACAGCCAGCGAGAGAGAGAACACAAGCAGGGGGAGTGGGAGAGGAAGAAGCAGGCTCCCAGCGGAGGAGCCTGATGTGGGACTCGATCCCGGAACACCGGGATCACGCCCTGAGCCAAAGGCAGACGCTTAACGACTGCGCTACCCAGGCGCCCCTAAGGTATTTATTCTTACCAACCACACGTCATACCACCACTCAATTTTGGGGGGGAGTCAATTACCACCATGGTGAAAGGTACATCCTGTGGTCAGAGGAGAAAGTCAAATTGGCAATATCACTAGGGATGGGATCCATGGCTGGGTTTCAGTTACTCTAGGAACCAGATGGCTGCCCATCCAGTCAGGAAAGAGTCAGGGTGAGACTGGTAGGCTGTGAACAGAACCACAAACACAATTCCACTGATTTCTATTTTTATGAATGGCTAGAGACTATTTACCAGTAAATTACTAAGTGAATTATTATGTGTTATTCAATGTGTTATTAGTAAACTAAATTTAGTATATCACCAGAGTTTACTAAGGATTTATTCTATGTTCTCCTAATGTGGCTTAGTGCCCAGCAATGCCTGCCAATGTTCAAAAACTCCCACTGGGCATGCCCCACATAGAAATAGAATTCTTGAAATTTTTAGAAATGATATTTAGGGAGGAGCCTCGCCACCATAGATATGAGTTGGTCAGGTTTTTAATTACTGTTAATTTTCCTTTTTAATTATTAATGTCTCTCAGTTTAGCATCTTCATTGTAAATTTAGTTCGTTGTGGATTGTTTGGTTAACAACTACAGTGTGAGTGTTTACTTTAGCCCAGACCCTATGCTGAGATGTTTACGTGCTCATTTATTCCTCTTAACACCCCTTTGAGGCAGGTAATATTATTGTCCTCATTTTACAATGAGGAATCTAAGGCACAGAGAGGCTAGATAACTTGCCTGAGGTCACACAGCTAGAAACTGCAGGGTTAGGAATTTGAACTCCACGATCTTTACTTTAGACTGAGGGTCAGCAAACTTTTTCTGTAAAGGGCCAGAGAGTAAATATTTTAGACTTTGCAGGCCATTTTCCACTTAACTGTGCTATTGTAGCCTGAAAGCAGCCACGGATACTATGTCAACAAATAGGCATGGCTGCGTTCCAATAAAACTTTATTTATAAAAATGGGCAGCATGCACAACTTGGCGTATGGGCCACAGGCTCTTGCTTTAGAACCTCCCTGTTAACCTCTATGTCATTAACATTTGCCTTCTTAACTTCCAGTGAAGCACATATGCAGATGAGGAGACTAAAATATTCTAGTAGCTATACTGAGACATGAAGGCATCACAGTTCAGCTATTACACCCATGCCCTTATTGATAAAGATGTAAAATATATATTTGTACAACAGTATATTATTTTTGCTTTTTTTTTTTTAATTTGCAACATAGGATCAAGATGAGAATAAGATTGATTATTTAAGCTCATATTGCAATACTCTAGGATATAAAATCTATACATAAGCTGATCATTTGATTTTAAAGTATACAATCCACATACTTGGGGGCCCGTTGCTTTATAAAATCTACTTGGACCACATGAAATAGGGAGGCCAAGGGATCTCTGGTGCTACCTAGGACGGCTACAGTCCAAAAATGTTTGAGAGGCACCACTCTAAAAGACTAAGGGAAACTCCTGGGGCCCCATTATGTCTGGAAAGAGATCTCAAATGGCAGCAGTAAGGAGTGAGGGCATTTTGTCATTTTCAGCAACAGTCTAACACAATGGTTCCTGTTATAAACTGAATTGTGTTTCTCCAAAATTCATATCTTGAACCCTAAACTCCCCATGTGACAGTATTTGGAGACAGAACCTTTGGGCATATGAATAAGGTTAAATGAGGTCATAATAGTGGGGTCCTGAGCTGATGCATCTGCTGTACTTATAAGAAGAGGAAGAGTCACCAGAGCTGTTCTCTCTCTTTCTCTACACACACACACACACACACAGAAGAGACCCTGTGAGGACACAGCAGGAAGGCAGCGCTCTGCAGACTAGAAAGAAGGCCCTTATCAGAAACCAACCCTACTGGCCAAGGACTTTCAGGCCTCCAGAACTCTGAGAAAATAAATGTGTGTGTTGTTTAAGCCCAGCCTGGGTATTTTGTCATGACAGCATGAGCAGACGAATATAGTTCCCAACTGTAGAATTTTAAAAATTACATGAACTTCAACAAGATATTAGCTGTATATTCACTATCTCTTGACTGAGATTATATATAAATACATATATACAAATAATTGGATAGGATGACTTCAGTAATACCCCTATGGTACTATTCATAACAGTATATAAATATCTTTGCGGGAAATATGTTTTGTTTTGTTTTGAACATGTCAACTGCCTTACAACAGTAACTCCCTGTTGACCACCCTGGCATCCTTGGCCTTCTGGGAAAAAATCATCTATTTATAGCCCCTTGTAAGTCCGGCTCAATTTGCACTACCCTTGGCTCAGTCCCTTCCCCCCAGCTGCCCCCTGACTGACAGTGTGGCACGCACAGAATAAAATAGATCAGATACAGTTTAAGAAAATGATCTAATTGCAGGAATGCAAGAGCCAGGGCAGATTTTAGGCCAGGGAAGAGTCACGGCAGCAGTGGGACGGAAGGCTGATCTGCTGCCATGTAACTCATCACACACCGGTCTTATTTGCCTGAGACCGGAAGCTCCGTGTAACTCATCACACACCGGTCTTATTTGCCTGAGACCGGAAGCTCAGCGGGAGGAAGCACCAACATCTTCAACGTAAAATTCTTTCCATAGCCCTTGGGAAATTTATCGTTGTAAGCACATAATTGATATTGTTAAAAAAGGGGTCTAGACCAGGGGTTTTCAACCCCGGCTCAACATCTGTATTACCCGAGAAGCTTCTAAGACTATGGGCACCTAACCCCACCCTGAGCATCTCTGAGGGGTGGGCTCTGAGGAATTGTGATATTACTACACTCCCTCCACCCTGCTGTCAGCGATCTGAGACAGCTCTCTTGACCCCATTTCTCAGATTTGCATTTGACCATTGCATTAGATGAATATAACCAATGGCCTCAACTAATGGCCACCAATATCCTGTAACTCTGTAGTACCCTGCCCCTCTGAGATCACCCAAGGGTCACTCTTTGACCAACAGAATTTTAGCAAACTTGATGTAAGCAGAGACTTGCAAAGTGTTTGCTTCCATGTTTCCATTTCTTCACTTCAATCTCTGGCACAGCAAGGAAAACGTCCTAGCTAGTCTGCTGGAATAAGAGAGGCACATAGAACAAAGCCTAGCCATTCCAGGCAAGGCAAGGCTAGACCAGCGAGCCTCTATCTTACGTACCACTGCAGATGCAGAAGTAAGCACAGATAAGATCAGTCAGTACCAACCCAGGTCGGCAGAATCACCCAGTGATCTGCACACTTTTGAGAAATAATGAATGACTATTATTTTAAGCCCCCAAGGACTGGGGTGGTGTGTTCCCCAACAGAGCTAACTGGTATGACTATGGTGCCGAGTGACCAGGGGGACAGAGCATCTAAATGGAAGGCTAGCATGGATAGTGTCAGAGACTCTTGCAGAACTTTTCAATTTACGTTCTAGAGGATGGTAGTGAAAAGAAAAAGGGGATTTTCCAATGTCAGATATCTGGGAAATGCTAGGTTAGAGTTCAGCCTAGATGGGTTTTTTTGCTGCACAAGCCTTTAATATGAGCCATGGTAAATCTTCTAAAGGAAGAGCTTGTAAGCAGTGTTTCCAAACTTACTTGAGCACAGAAACTTCTCTATCCCTCACCCCCATGCTGAGCATCACACGAAATGAATACCCTATACAACATATTTTGGACATCTAAGGCAAATTGGTCTTCATCCTGCTTCCATGATGTTCCAGAGGGTAGAACAGCATTTAAAGCATGAGAGTTACACAGACAGGGATTGGGACTCAGTGATGTCAAGTAAAGACTTGTCAACTCGAAGGGTCATCCGAAGACGGACTTGCCTGCCTTGGGAAGCAATGGCTCTAAACCCCAAGACTGAAAGCATCCAAAGAGAGATAAACAGGAGGTTTAGAGATTTTTGTGTGTGTGACTGCTAGTTACTTTCACTGACATTCTTATTCGATAACATGATGAAGAACTTAGATTACCTCTTTTTGTTTAAAGTAGTATCATGGTAAATTTTATGTGTCATCTTGGCTGGCTACGGTGCCCAGTTGTTTGGTCAAACACTAGCCTAAACATTGCTAAGAAAGTATTTTGCAGATGTGATTAACATTTACAATCAGTAGACTAAAGCAAATGTGTCCCCACCCTGTGGGTGGGTCTCAGTCAGAGTCTCTCTCTATACACACTCAGACCCACCTGTATGCACACACACTCTTGGTCTGTTTCTTTGTAAATATAAGTAGGTATCAAACATCGTTTCTATTTTATCACTATCCTAGATGTAAAATAGCCCTGAAAAGTTCTACTCTTGCTGCAGCCTAATACACGCCCCGGGCAGACCAAAGGGCTAGGTTTCCCGTTCCTTCCTCTGAGGCCTCTTCTGGGCGGTCAGCTGAGAGGAGAGCTTAGTTGCATTATGGCGATAGTCAGGAGGTGACATTTCTAAAATTCTCTTTTTAAGTGGGGCCGATTTTATGAGTCACCTCGGGTGGCGTAGTAATTTGGTAGCTGTGTAATGTTTGTGAGGAACTGACCGTCCCTTATGAGCCACAGTGACCCAACTTGGCAGGGGCCCCAGCACCTATTTATGGCCTGAAATATGGGGGAAGAGGTCACGGGAGGTGGTTCTCTCTTCTGGAATTGAGTCAGACAGATGATAACACTCCAGGGTCAGAGTTAACATGCAGTTTGACTTACTGCCTCATCTTCTCTGAGTGATTTCCTGGGAGCCTAAGAGGATGACTACGAACCCTGTGTTGATATCCAATACTTAATCATTCAGGGAAAAAACACAAACAAAACAAAACCCAGAAACCAAATAAACAAACAAAAACAAGAAGAGACTGGAGACGGTTGATAAGAAAGAAGACTTTAAAATAGGAGAAATAAGTAAGGAAAAGACCACGGGTGGTCCAGTGGCTGTGGGAATTCAGAGCTGGACCATCCAACCTCCTAGGTTAGGCGCCCTGTTCACGTGTTTGTCCTAAGACTTCTCACACGGTAGCAACGGCCGTCCACAGCTAGTTCCTGGGGGACAGGCTCTTGTCCCAATCATTCTTGCATTTCCTGTACCTAGTTCAATGCCTGGTACACAGCAGGAACTTGGAAAACGTCCACTGAGTGAAGGAACTAGTAGATACGCATAAAGCACTTAGCATCCATGTAGCTAGAGTAACCAGCCAGCATGATTTCTCATCCGACCGCTGAGCTTGGCCAGCCCATGACCCAGCGGCTGATAGGATTTCTTTCTAAACTTGACCTGATGTGTATGTGCAGCTTTCAAATTCTTAACATCTGGGGCTGGGGTCTTCTCATTGTGTATGTGTATTTGTAGTATTTCACCAGGGCCGCCATAACAAAGCACCATGGGGGTGGGGGTGGGGGTGGAGGGTGCTTCAACAATACAAGTGCATTTCCTCACAGTCCTGGTGGCTGGAAAGCTGACGGAGATCAAAATGTCAACAGGGTGGATGTCTTTGGGAGGCTTCTTTTTTGCTTGTCTGTTCTCCCTATGTCTTCACATGGTCTTCCTTCTGTGCCTGCCTGTGCTCTAATCTCCTTTTTCTTTTTATAAGGACACCTATCATATTGGATTAGGGCCCAGCCCAATGACCTCGTTTAACTTTATTACCCTTTTAAAGGTCCTGTCTCTAAATATAGTAACATTCTGAGATACTGGGGGGTGAAGACTTCAACATATGAATGGGGGGACACAAATATATATATGTACACACACTACCATATATACATAATATACATGCACATATTTTCATTATTTTAAGGTCCAGAAGGGAAGGTCTTCACATCTATTCTGTCTTCATAGCATCTCTCTTACTGCACAGACCTTCTCACTATGATGGGAGATGAGCGGAGGCTATGCTTTCTCTATCTCTGCTCTCATTGGTAATTAAATCACCTTCAGACTAATTCATCAATTTCTTTTTCATTTATCTCAAGTCTTTATTTCTCCTTTCAGATTTCTCGAAAGCTGAAAGAAACAGGAACACAAGAGACTAGATGCGGCCCACAGAGAAGTCGCTAGATTCCAAGCCCCTTGAGAAATGACTGGCTGTTGTGTCTGTGTGTTGTCAGCATATAACACATTACCTGGCATGTAGAAGGTGTTCTAAAAATACATGGTTAAAATGATGAATACAGGAAAAAGAACCTCATGCTAGGTTCCTGTTTTCAAGTTCCAGAATCACATTTTCCCCCTAAGCAATATTCCCATATGCTGACTCATGTTGAGCCCATTGTACCCTTACATTTTTAAAACCACATTTATGTATAACGACTTATTTCCTGGAGTTTAACAGACTTGTGTTGGCAGCTGTCTATATCAAAATAGGAGCTAAAAGTCTTCAGAATTTTACTTACACATAAACAAAAACCAAAGGGCATCAACCCATAAGACAGTCAGTGTTGTCCACTCAGACACCAACCCCACTGACGCATACACCAGCAGCCATGCGTGGTGCCCTCTTGACTTCCCATCTCAGAGGCAGTGTATTCAAGAGGCACATACCTGTCAGGGTCAGCTTGACTCATGACCTTGCCTTTGCCTTGGCCCAAGAGGCATCATCAAGAGGGAAATGTGAGAACTTAGCTAATCTGCAGGGCCCTCCTTGTCTAACACCAGCCAGGCATTCATCTGACAGGCCAGTAATCCATCAATAAGAGGACCCTGTGGCTGAAAATAGAACATCTAACATTCTGTATCTTGGACCTGCCACTGGCTCTTTGACTCAGACTCCTGAATGAACAATTCCGATCTGGTTAACTTCCTGTCTTCTGGCTGTGGACCCAGACTATATGCACTCTCGTTCCTGTTATGACCTGGTTATCTATCTAGGATGGGGTGAGGAAATCAGTCATAGCCACTGCAATACAAAGACTAACCAGCAAGTTTTCTCCCTGTTAATTCCGAACAGAGTGGTCACAGAAACAGAAAACCAAACTCCATAATCTCCATATTGAGACCGAAGGGTGTTGACTGATAGAGGTGTGGATGGGCCACAGCTGAGCTCCTTGAGAAATGTCATCATCCTCTACAAACCAGCGGTAACCCAATGATTCTGCCCTGCCACTGAACAGTCATGGCAAGTTCTGGAATGCCACAGTCCAGCACTCACCCATACTGCCACATGGTTCCACGTCACAAGCTGAGGTTAAAAGTATGATACGATAAACACTAAACCAGGGGTCATAAAGGCTCAAATTCAAAACTCAGCTCCACAGTGACTATGTTCTTTAAGCAACGTGCCAAGCTTGCCTTTGCAGTTCACTTACAAAATCAGAATACCAGCACCTAGCACCGAAGAGAAATGCTCTAAGGATCCAATAAGATAAGGAATCATTCTGCCATCTAGTCAACAAATATATAGTGGGAGCACACGAGGTACCGGGAATCATGTTAGGACTTTAGAATATAGTTGTAAACAAGCCCTGGTGGGGCTCATATTTTACTGGCGGAGGGGAGATGGACAAAAAATTAATGCTTACATACATGAGTAGGGCAAGGAGAGACAACGAGTGATACAGCCCAGGAGGCTCTTATTCCAGATAAGGTGGTCAGGCAGGGCTTCTCCAATGAGAGGACATACACACAAAGCTTAGAACCAAGTATAAGACTGAGACACGCACATAGCAGAGGGTACAGCAAGCGCAGGAGCCCTGAGGCAGGAACATGCTTGGTGTGTTAGAAGCAGCATGCAGAGGCCGGCGTAGGCAAAGTAGAAGAGCAAGGGGGAGATGATAGAAGATAAGGTCAAAAGGGGGCCCACATATGAGGCAGGGCCTTGTATCCAGTGAATGAGCATTCGGATATTATTCTCTCAGAGGAAGCAGATTTGATATAAGTATGTCTGTGTTCTAAGCATCCCTCTGGCTGCTGTGTTGAGGAGGACCAGCAGATGAGACTGCAGACCCGTCTGGGGACTACGGCAGCGAGTAAGTGAAGAAGAGCAGAGACCTGGGCTACAGTGACAGGGGTGGAGGATAAATTTTTTAGGTGGAGCCACCGGGATTTGTTAATAGGTTAGATGTGGATATGCGATAAAGCATGTGGTAAGTGGGATTACTCAGCCACGTTGATTTGGGAGTATGATAGGGAAGAATACAGATCCGAGAGAATAAGATTACATCCAGGCATAAATTCCAAAACCAGGGCAGAATGTCTCATCACCAAGATCTGCAGTGTCACCTTACCAAGACAGTCCAGCATCACTGCCAGCAAGATGAGACCAGACTTCAGAACTTTTAATACAGCGAGAGAAGGGATGTGTCAGCCAAATGGGGGTTTCTCAAACATGAAATCATACATAAAAAGAGAATTACAGAGTCAGAAGCTGCCTGTGTCTTTATAAACATTGTCCAGAGAATGGGGAGCCTTTGCCAAAGGATGTAAATTATTATGTTCCCATTGGCCAAGCCAGATCTACTGTAGGGACTGATACAAGGAACTGCGGCCAACTGACTTCGAGTATCCTGGACTTGTGGCAAGATAAGCCTCATTGTTGTGACGAATGTTGATTGCTTGGTAAGTATGACAGGCAGTTAGAAGGGAAATTTGGCTATTGAGTACAGGAAATGGCTTCTAACCAGAGAGAAGGCACGAAGACAAAGGGCAGACAAGTCAGGAAATTATTGTTCCTTGGCCCAGGTGAAAAAATTGTGGTTAAACATAAGTCCTCTCTTCTACTTAACCCCCGATTTGTATTAACACCTTTAAATTAAAGGGTAATAAGACTTGTCACGCACAGACATGCTTGGATAAGAAAGCACTATGATAAATTTCTTTCAACCATGGATGAGGTTGGTGCAAAAGAAAGAGAGGCTGGCTGATGGATTGTTTCCAATGACTGAAATATCAACACTAAATTTTGTTAGCTCCCGCATAATTCAGTTTAAAAGAAACTGTTCCTCAAAAATGGCATGCCACTGACTGATCCTAGAACAGACTTTTTTTTTTTTTTTTGAGGGATGCATTCATAATATTTTTTAAATGTTTTTTTATTATATTATATTAGTCACCATACAGTACATCCCCGGTTTAGAAGTATTTGTTAATATATGAGATTTATCATCTTTTGGACAACAAACCATTCCATCCCTATCAAAATACCAATGGCATTTTTTTACAGACCTAGAACAAAGAATCCTAAAATTTGTATAGAACCACAAAAGATCTGAAATAGCCAAACCAATCTTGAGAAAGAAGAACAAATCTGGAGGTATTACGCTCCCAGATTTCAAATTATACTACCAAGCTATAGTAATCAAAACAGTATGGTACCGGCACAAAAACAAACACATAGCTCAATGGAACAGAATAAAGAAGCCACGTATAAACTCACACCCATAGAGTCAATTAATGTACGACAAAGGAGGCAAGAATGTACAATGAGGAAAAGACAGTGTCTTCAACAAATGGTGTTGGGACAACTGGACAGCTACATACAAAAGAATGAAACCAGATCACCTTCTTAGACCATGTACAAAAATAAACTCAAAATGGATTACAGACTTAAATATAAGACCTGAAACCATAAACTTCCTAAGGGAAAATATATTAGTAAGCTCTTTGACATAGGTCTTGGCAATGTTTTTTTGGCTCCAACCCATCAGGCAAGGACAAGCAAATATAAATGAATGGGAACATCTAACTAAAAAACTTTTGCACAGCAAAGGAAACCATCAGTGAAATGAAAAGGCAACCTACGGAATGGGAAAAGATATTTGTAAATAACCTATCTGATAAGGGGTTAACATCCAAAATAATAATGAACTCATACAACTCAATATAAAAAAGAAAAAAAATCCAATTAAAAACTAGGCAGAGGATCTTAATAGACATTTTTTTCCCAAAGTAGACACACAGATGGTCAACAGTCACAGGAACAGATCCTCAACATTGCTAATCATCAGGGAAATGAAAATCAAAACCACAGTGAGATACCACCTTAATGGATCAGAATGGTTAGTACCAAAAAGACAAGAAATAACAAGCGTTGGCGAGGATGTGTAGAAAAGGGTATCCTCGCGCACTGTTGGTGGGAATGCAAACTGGTGTAGCCACTGTGAAAACAATATAGAGCTTCCTTAGAAAGTTGAAAATAAAACTACCATATGATTCAGCAATTCCACTCCTGGGCATTTATCTAAAGAAAACGAAGACCCTGATTTGTAACAATATAGGCACCCTTATGGTCACTGCAGCATTATTCACAATAGCCAAGATATGGAAGTAACCTAAGTGTCCATCGATAGACAAATGGGTAAATAAGGGGTATACATATATAATGGAATACTACTCAACCATAAAAAGAATGGAATCTTACCATTTGTGACGACATGGACAGACCTGGAGGGTATTATGTTCAGTGACAGAAGTCAGACAGAGGAAGACAAATACCATATGACTACACTTATACGTGGAAACTAAAAAACAAAACAAATGAACAAACAGAACAAAACAGAAACAGACTCATGGATACAGAGAACAAACTGATGGTCACCAGAGGAGAGGTAGCTGGACAAAATAGGTGAAGGGGATTAAGACGTACCAAGACGACCCGGGGATGTAATGTACGGTAGAGGGAATATAGTCAATAATAATGGAAAACCTTGGTATGTTGACAGGTAATAATGAGACTTAAGATAATCATTTCATAATATATAAATATTGACTCACTATGTTGTGTACCTGAAACTAATAATACTGTATATCAATTATACTTCAATGAAAGACCATCGCACATAAATGGGTATTTCACATGACTGATTGCAACCTGCATATACACCAATATTTAAAGTACACTGACAAAAAAAATTCTAAAATAGAGTACCATACACTCTTCCTCTTAAACAGAATACACCAAAGATCTTTCATCCTTCTTCATGAATCAGACTCATTACTAAGAACATTGGTAATCATGACGCCCTCAGGAGACACTGACCTCCACAGAGTGACTTGCCCCTGAACTAAATGGTCTCTCTTAAAAATAAAATGCTGTAATAGTTTTTCTTTGATCACTCCCTATCAAAGGGCTATTTATACTCTTTCTTTGGCTGGTGCTGGTGTATCTGACTTTAGCGGGTGCTATGGATTGAACATTCTATCCGTACAATTCATATGTTGAAATCCTAACCATCAATGTACTGGTATGTGGAAGTGGGACTTTTGCGAGATAATTAGGTTTAGATAAGGTCACGAGGATGGGGCTCTCATGATGGAATTAGTGTTCTTATAAGAAAAGATACTAGAGAGCTTGCGTTCACTTGTGTGCGCGGCACTCTCTCTCTCTCTCCCCCTCGCTCACCCCTCACATGCACACACAGAGGAGTGAGAAGACAGGAGGCTGCAAGCCAGGAAGAGGGTTTTTACCAGGAACCAAGTCAACCAGCCTTGACCTTGGCCTTCCCAGGCTTCAGAACCATGAGAAATAAATGTCTGTTGTGTAAGCCAACCAATCAATGGCATTGTGTTATGGCTGCTGAGCTGACTGTGCCACGGGGGGACCACATGTCCATTTCAGGTTCATTGCTTCCAATCTGCCGTGAACTGCTTGATCAATTTTTGCTTAAAATAAAAGTCTGAATGTGATCCATGGGTGCTATTTCATTTATTTTGACTGCTCAGGTGTCTTCATTATCTACTTTAAAATATCCAGTTAAAATCTGGCACTCAGAAGTGCAGTATTTACATTTGTTTCCAAGGCTGCTAATAGCTGAAAATTGGTTTAAAAACACAGGCCATGATTTCACGTGTTTTGTTTTTTAATTTAAGGAAAGAAGAAAAAAGTGTCCCTCGTGTCTGAGTTAGAGGAGATTTTTAAAGCTCTTAAATGCAAAGAGACAAGAATTCCTCTGAGAAACCATGATGATCTTCTTTCTGAATTTCAGCTTTTTTGGTGTAAATGGCTGAAAGATTTGGCAGGGGTGAAGGTGGGTGGAGAACAAACAGAAAATGCGTATGCTATCATTTATTTTGTCTCCAAGGATGGAGTTAAGATGATATTTTTAGATGTTTGGGAGTTGGGGAGTGTTGGGGGGCCGGGGAAGACTGTTGCTAATGAAACGTCTGAAATAATAAAAGTAATCAGCATGCTGTGGTTGCATGACATGAGAAGCATCAACTGCAAAAGACTGCTATTTTCAGAGGAAATCATGTGACTTCTGACCGGTTTTTGCATTTGTGCTGAGTAGGGGGAGCTAGAAGCTTGCAGGGGGTCCCTTGAGCTGTCTTTTCAAAGATGTATAGCAGATGGCTTACCAATGAGCGGCTAGGTTGCTCAGCAGAATGGGGTCAAGGAATACCTGATGAGGAGCCTGCTTACGAGATGAATTTTTAAGATTATCAGTTGCTGATTAAGACCTTGAAGGGGAAAGAAGACGTACTTTGCAAGTAACGACTTGTTATTTCGTGGGCATTTTATGCCGTGTATATAGGATGCGGGCTCCAGGATGTAAGAGAGGGAAGGAAATGAGGCTTAGTTAGAAAGCAAATAAAGAGACCATTTACTTATTTCAACTTCCACCTTCGGAGCAGAGCCAAGTGCGTCATGTGGGTAATATGTACAATGAATACAAACATTCTGTCGGCCAGGCGCCAGAATTATAGGAGTGGCAACTGAAAAATGAAAAAACAAAAGAAAAAAAGCAAGAAAGAAAAGGATGTGACTCTCTCCTGTCTCTGTGATAAGCACAAGGTCCCAGTGAGGTTTCTACTCTGTCCTTCAGCAAACTGTATAACCTGGCCAGGCATAGTAGCTCAGATACACTTCAGCTAACAAATGTTTGTGCAAGAATCAGCTCCATTTGTGAGACAGCTAAGCACGTTTCCCTCATTTATTCCAGCAGCCTCTTAAGACATTGCATTACTCTTCCTAATTCATAGATGTGGAAGGCAAAACTCATCAAGCTGAATTCTTTACCCAAGATCAAATTGCCAAAAAGGATCAAAGAGAAGTATCTAACTCAGATCTAATTCCAAGTTGAATGCTTTTCCCTCCTCCTCTGTGAAGACAACATACACCGAGGAGAGAGGCACGCTGAGGCCCAACACTGGCTCCAGCATGGCCCGGCAACACAGTGAATTCAGCAACAGAGTCACAACTCACCCCCAGGTCATTGGTTTCACACTATTCCTTCTGTTTCCTACCTGATTTCAGATACCTCAGTCCACCCAGAAGGACAGTGACATCCTCCTTTAGAAAGAGCATCTAATCATACATCCATCATGAACCATCACTGGAAAACATGCATGTATTTGCTCAAAAGCTTTCTGCCCATCAGCCATCGCTCAGCTTTCGACCAGTTGTCTGATGGTACCATCTGAAATGACAGAGCTTGTTTGCAGGAAATGACAGGGTAATTTCCAGTGAAGCTCAAGTTTATGGACCAGCAAGACCAAATGTATAAAGTGAGATTGAAAATGCCATCACATCAAACAGTTTTAAAGGTTTTTCACCGCTTAAAGATTTTTCGAAGCCTTCACAGGAATCACCGAGTTCCTCATATATGACATTATCTTGAGTGGAAAATAATTTCAAAAGCCACTTTTTCATGAAGATTTTGAATAGAGTTTTGTTTTCTAGAATTTCTTATTTCAATTCTTTGATCCTATCTGACACCTGCAGTGTTTTCTATTCTATTCTACCACACATCCCATAGAGTCCAACTTAACCTCTACCAAAAGGTCATGAGGATTCCAGTGGTTTCTCCTTTCCCAGAAGTACTTTGGCCTTCTCTTGTACATCAGTAAGGCTGACACATAACACAAGATCATCTGTCATTTCTTCTCATAGAGACGTCTTTTGTATCTTGTCAAAATTATACCTTCCCTGAAGACGAGGACTGTGCAGTATGCACTTCATAGTATAGCAAAACCCTGCAGACAGATAAAGTAACTTCACTGGGTCTTTAAAATAGTGGGAGTTATGGACACGGTGGGAATTTAGAGGCAACACAGTGATTAGAAGGGTTGAGCAGCCAAACAGAGTAAAGCACAAGTTAGCAAGAGTAGGAAGCCTCCACTCTTTCTGGGGTTGGGGAGACAATGAGAAGTTGTGTTACCACAGCCCAGAAGCCAGGGCCTTCCAGTAAGAGCTGGAACCACGTAGGAGGCACAGCCACTGTCAGAGATACCAAAAAAAGCAAAAAGAGAGGTGAGGAGACCCTGACTCCTCTTCACTATTCTTGCCCTTCTATTTTTCAGCAGGGCCTTTTTTCAGTCATATCTCCTTGGAAGGCGAAGAGTAAGAGAGCCTGGATCTGTGATATAAATCAGAGGGGCAAAGGAGCAAGGGGTAGATCAGACAGTAAGTAAGCAGTCTGCAGAAACAGTGATCCATAAATTCCTCCCGGTAGATACAGAAATCAAGTAAATCATATGTAATCATTGTATATTACAATTCAATTTTCCCTTTTAAAATGATTAGTATAAAAAGACTGCAGTATGAGAAACGTGTAGAATAGGCTTTTGCTTCTAGTGATGGTAGACCAGTCCTCCTCCTGACGTGAGTTAAGGTATACACACACTCATACACACGTATCATTTATACTGGAGAACCAGTATAGGAGAGTAAGGTCACTGATCTGGGTTTTTCCTCTGGGGGTACTTACCCATAAAGGAAGAGGCAGCCAAAAGTCTATGCAGCACTTCTGGCAGTCTCATGGGCATAAAGTTACAAACGTTGGCTTTGGACTTGAGAAGAGAGCCTAGGTCACCTCAACAGGGTGAACCAGAGGAGGCTGGGTCTTGTAATCATTTCAGCTCAGCTTTGAATCGCCTTTATCCCTAAACTGGATCAAAGAGATTCCAGATGCAAGAGCTGCCAGACATGTAGTAGAAGAAAACATGCATCCTCCTTGCAGAACAAAACATCCTAGACACCAAATTATTTCTACAAATGAGTTTTCAGTACAATTCCTAAAACACAATAATAGCAAGAAGACCGGATAATAGCAAGACTCAGAAGAACAAACAGACAATGGAAGTAGACCCACAGTGGATCTAGAAACAGGAGACTTCCCAGGCGTGCACTTTAA
The DNA here is from genome assembly GCF_023065955.2 of Ursus arctos. Taxonomy (NCBI): domain Eukaryota; kingdom Metazoa; phylum Chordata; class Mammalia; order Carnivora; family Ursidae; genus Ursus; species Ursus arctos. The sequence continues at coordinate 7,605,467 of NW_026623019.1, read as the reverse complement.
AATACCTACGGTTGCTAAATGTTGATGTTTATCAAAACTGTGTGATGGATTCTTTTAGGTTCATATACTTTTCCTTGTACTTTAGTCTGTATTGTGAATTTTTCATAGTAAAAAGAACAAAGCCTGTGAACCAATGCAAAGAGAATCTTAGCTGCCTCTTTTGTTCCCCCCACAGTAAAAACACACTGAGTACCACTGTCTAGGGAACATTCCATCATGTTTGTGACATTCATCCAAGCTGGTATGTCATGAACAGCAATGAAATACAGCAAACATAAAAACAAAACTGTGCTTACCCTCTCAAGTAAATAAGAGATGCAGCTGTGAATTCAGCAAAGAGGAGAAATTATTTTAAAAGATATATCAGATTGAAAAATTACTAGGGGCACTTGGGTGGCTCAGTCGGTTAAGCATCTGCCTTCGCCTCAGGACCCGGTGTCCTGGGATCTGGCCCGCATCAGGCTCCCTACTCACTGGGGGAGTCCGCTTCTCTCTCTGCCTCTGCCACTCACCCCCACTTGTGCTCTCTCTCAAATAAATAAATAAAATCATTTATTTAAAAAAATAGTAAATAAAATTACCATTCTAACCTAAAAAAAAATAAGTAGAAATTCTAGACTTGAAAAATAAAGGAACCAAAATTCAGACCTCAGTGGACCAGTTTAGAACAATGGGTACACAGCTGACGAGACTTAATGAACTAGAACTAGTGTACGAGAAAAAAAAATACTCAGATTGAAGCATACAGAGACAAAAAGTTGAGAAAGACTTTTTAAGGATGTTGAGAGGGTAGAAAAACAGAAGTTGGGGTGCCTGGGTGGCTCAGCTGGTTAAATATCCAGCTCTTCGCTTCAGCTCAGGTCATGATCTCAGGGCTGTGAGATCAACCTTCGCCTCAGTCTCTGTGCTGAGCATGGAGCCTCCTTAAGATTCTTTCTCCCCTTCTTCCTCTTCCTCTGCCCCTCCCCATTGTCCACTTGCTCTCTCAAAGAAAGAAAGAGTGTAATAGTGTCTGAGAATTCTCCAAAATGATGAGAAACAACCAACTGCACATTCGAGAAGTCCCCTGAGCTCCAAGCAGGATAAGTAAACTCTCGTGTAGGCAAATCACGGTAAAATTGCAGAGAAACAAACAAACAAAAAAAAATTTTAAGGCAGCTGGAGAAATAAAATAAAATAAAAATTGCTTTCAAAGAAGCAATGAGAACAACAGCCATCTTCTCAAAATATTAAAATGAAAGCCAAATTGCCAATGGAATGATTCCTTCAAAGTTGCCTTTTGGGGGAAGGAAGGAGGGCAGGGGAGGAGACAGGAGGGGACTTCTGGGCTGCTGTCAGTATTTTACTTCTTGACCTGGGTGTGCTTCCACGAATGCTCACTTTGTGCTAAACCACCGAGCTATATATTTCTATTCTTCAGCATTTTTCTGCATGTTCTCTAATAGTTCACAATCCACTGAAAGGAAAGACTGTGGTAGAAAGCATTCTTTCTGATTATTAAACAGCCCTAGAATAACTTCCATACTGCATGGGCTCCCCGTGTAAGCAAACTTTATGATACAGTAAAATTTTAGGCGAGAGAAGGAAGAGACTAAATATTCGAGGGAAAAAAACCAGGGTTATGAATCCCAGGTATATACCTACACCAAGCCTACCCTCCTCTTTCTCATTTGTGACCGTAAAGAAGCCTGGCTGTGATGAACCAGCAAATCTGCTAATCGCAAATATTCCCATCAGTAAGATGTAAAAGACACTTCTGAAGTGTTTATCTTTAAAAGCCATTTTCCTTCACCTTACCCACTGCTTTGTATTATTTGTTTGTCAAATTTTAAATAACAAAGGTAATAAAGGGGAAAGACTAGGTCTTTGAAAATTAACCCATCATTAGTTGTACTATCCTAGATGATTGACTTTTCCCTATACTATTTGTATACTGTCGAAATGATAGGAATGGAAACAGACTGATGTCATGTATTCTATTCTAGTGACATTCTAATGGCCAGGCTGTATCCATGTTGCCGTCACACTCCCCAGGGCTTGCCATGAAAGCATGAAGAGAGCTAATACATAGTAAGAGTTTTAATTGAGCAGTACCTGACCATTATAGCGAGTTCCACTCCCAGAAGCATCCCAGCTGACACTGTTATAGAGTAGCATAACTGAAAAGAGACGGACTAATTGGAGCAATTAATTAAAAACACACAATTAGCTTCCATGGTAGGGTTTGGATTTTTTTTTTTTTTTTTTTTTTTTTTTTTTTGTCCTTAGCCTCATCGCTTGAGGCCTGAGAGGATTTTGTTCAGTCTTCCCACACTGCAGGTTGTCTGTGCTGATAATTAACAAGGAGAAAGTAGGAAAAGAGGGGTAGAGCTCACAGTGATGGGGTTTGGCTGGTTTCCTCCATGGCAAGCCAGAACAGAGCAAAGACCAAGAGCCTAGATGAGAACACAGAGTGGGGTCTAAATGAGAGCCATCAAAGTGAAGAGATTTCATTCTCTTGCCTCTCTGTCTATAAAGAAGTAAGATAACTATTACATGTCTACTTCCTAAGAATACGGAGAAGACTCATTAGTGGCCACACTGTTGGCAGGAAGGGAAGAATATGGCGGCCCCTCTGCCATTGAGCATTGCCACTGCCCCCCACCCCGCCAGCCTGACCTTGGGGGATTTCAACGTTTGACAGCTGATTTCTAGAATAAAGGCTGAATTTTTTGGTTCCACCTCCAAATGATAAGCAGTCAGAACGTCCCTAGAAAGACATGAAGAGTCAAAAAGGGACATACTCTCCTTCACCCACATCCTGATTGCACAGAGAACAGAGCCAGCTCTCACCTAGAAACGTGCAGAGACTACACCAGTCAGCCTGGCATGCAGGGTAGACCACAGAAATCCCCTCTGTATATTTAAAATTAAGATGTCAGACAGAAGTTGGCACCCAGTTATCTGGCCACAAAGGAAGCTGAACGTGAGTAAGTGAATTACAAGTAACGGTTCTCATTAGTAAGAGCCTTCTCTGGAAAAGGTCACTACACGATCTCATGTGTCAGTCTGCAAAGGACCTGCCTGGGTTTTCCTCTGCAACCTTTTCCCAGGTACTCTGCTAGGAAGTAACGTTTCCATGTAGGCTTGCTTCTTCTCATGATCAATCTCTCCCAATCGGATGGAGCTAGGATCACGGTGACAAGGCTATGTGAGGAGAATGCCCCAATGAATAGTTAGTATGAATTAGGCTCCCAAGAAAGCTCTTTTCCCATAGCTGTTTTCATGGCTCCCTAATGTTACATGTGAAAAAGATCAACTTGATGATTCTTGGTTACAAATAAACTGGTGTCTTTCAGAATTTTAGTTCAAGCCCGGAATTGGAAATACCTATTTTTTATTACACTTTTACAGATTTATATGACTTAGGTGTAAAGGCAAAATACTGACCAGGTCTGTAAATGCCTACACATTTAATAGAAACATAGAGTGAATAATCAGAAAACAATGCAAAACCTGTCTAAAAATCGCTTAGCCAAAAATCTGAAATAGGTAAAGCCTGTAATGATTATACAGAGCAAAGAGATTTGATTTATTCCCCTTAATTCAACTTTTGGCTATTGTAGCAATGACTGAACATTTGATATATTTCTCTTTACCCTCAAACACGCTTGCATTTTCTTGGCCATCCCCTAGCTGAATGCACATAAATCGCATCTACTTGTGTTCGGTAAATATGTACATCACATAGCCGCTCAAGAATTTATGATGCTTCAGTGATTAATGCAAAATGCCAAAAGATTTTAATTGCTTTATATACCCAACGCTCCAAGCTCACTCTAACAAAACCAATTAAGGCACCGGCATAACATTTGGCAGAACAGAATAAATAGATGTAACCTCAAATTACATTCATTACCAAAACGGTTTCAATCATTAAGCGTGAGGGAAACTAGCAAAATGGGAGTACTACAGAGAGTATTAGAGCAAGAGGTACTGCTATCCTGCCTTAGACGTCAACCTCCTCACTCTACCAGGACAGCAGAAGGTAGGAATCTGCGAGAACTACCATGTGTGTTTGTGGGCCCCAAATCAAAGGGAAAAGCTTGGAGAAGTCAGTATAAAGAATAATTCCCCCTCTTTTTTCTATTTGAAAGAGCCTCCATAGCTTTAGTCTGAAGCCAGCTGACCTACCAGCATAGGCAGAAACATAATCAGAGACAGACAAGTGACTTTCTTCAGTTCTTAGTCCAAGAACTGACCCAAATCTCACCATTACCTGAGGGAGGAGAGAATAAAAGGGAGGTAACAAGATAGTGAGTAATTTGTCTCATTTAGGAATGGTCTTGACCTTTCTAATTCAGCTCTTATATGGATGAAATAGGAAACAGGAAGCTACAGTCAGTGGGTAAAAGTGATCTTGACTAATATTTGGGAAGGAATAATAGCCAGGAATGCTTTCAGCAGACAGTAAGAGGAAACCCATCGAACACTGACTCAATTAGAATCTGCTTTCTTCCCAAAAAAGTCTGGAGGCAGACAATGATTAGGATGAGTTCACCGGCTCAAATAAAGCAGAACCTGTGTCTCTGCTATTCTCTTGCTCTTTCTCTTAGGTCTGCTACCTCATGGTTGCAAGATGGCCACCCGAATCCAGGCATCACATCAGAATTCCAGGCTAGCAGTAAGGGAAAGGGGTTCCACTATCACTGTGCCTTCATTCAGAAAATGAAACTCTTCCCCAAGGCCATCAGCAGGGTTTTGTTTACATGTAATTGGACAAAATTATGTCACACGGCCACTTTTGGCTGCAAGTGTATGGGAAAATGAGTATTTGGGAAGTGGGAAAGGAAATTCCGCATTTTGAAAAAGAGGAAAGGGTGAGGCCAGGGGCAAGACAGAAACCAAAAAATCAGAGCCTTTAAGAAGAGTATGAGATTTTGAGGTAAGATCACTAGAGGTGAGAAGGAAACATTCCCTTCCCTGATTTCTGACACACGGGAAAATATTTCACTAAAGAGCAGAATATTTCACATCAGCTGCTCCTAAAAGGGGGAGCATACAGGGTTTCCCTGCATTAACATAACCAAAAGCAGGACCCAGAAATGCCTGGAGCTTCATCAAACTTGACAGGCCAAACTATTCATAGGGCATTTTTAGTGTTTTATCAGGCTACTTATAGTCTTCTTTAGCATATTTTATCTACCAAACAACAAATAGATAGAAAATAAATGTGGCACTAAGACTCAGTAAAAACCCTCTACTGGCAATGCACAGCCTGCTATCATCGAACTTTATATCGGAAACCGGGGATGCACATAATATAATAAAAAATCATTTAAAAATGCCAAAATAAATAAAAGATGTGAATAAAGATGGAAAGGCAAAACAATTGAAATTTACCATTTCTAAAAGCACCTCAGTGATAGAAAGTTTAGAGATGAAATGGGAAAAAACAGAAAAGAATGTGCAAAACTTTTCTAAAAATTAATTGGGAAGATGGTCAGGTGATGGTGGGATTCTTCGTATGTTGAAGCAGAAATGGCCTCATTTTTTCCCAAGCATATGAAAACCCACTCGGAGCAAAATATTTTGGCCAGGACCTAAATTACACAGTATGGTTTTCAAGCCAACGAGGCAAACATATACTATTTAGATTTTAATGTGCTTTGATACCAAGTGTTTTTCATTCCCACAATTAGCAAAGTTCTGAACTCTATCAACTAGACTCATCTGAGGGCTTTTAAACTTACAGATGCCTTGACCCCCAATTCCTCAGAAATTCTGATTTAATTATTTTGGGGTAGATTTCAGACATAGGCCTATTTTGTTTGTTTGTTTGGTTTGGTTTGTTTAAGCCTCCTGCATTGAAAGTGAAGCCAGAGTTAAGAAAAATGGGATCACGTGTGCCTGAGTGGCTCAGTTGGTGAAGCGTCTGTCTTTGGCTCAGGTCATGGTCCCGGGGTCCTGGGATCGAGTCCCGCATCGGGCTCCCTGCTCGGCAGGCAGCCCACTTCTCCCCCTCCTCCCTGCTTGTGCTCTATCTCTATCTCTCTCTAATAAATAGATAAAATCTTTAAAAAAAATTGGATCAAAATAAGTCAGAGTGTACATGAACACTAATGAGTGAAAATTAGTATCATCTGTCCAAAATACAATTTGGCAAGATATCAGATGCCTAAGCAAATTGATTCCCTTTCTAAAAACATATCCTAAAGAAATGGGCAGAGAATCAAAGATTAATATACTGATATGTTCACTGCAACGTTAGTTATTATCGACAACATCCAATAATGGGTACAATGAAAGAGTCTGACACATTTGTACTAAAGCATTTTCAACAAAAAACTTCAAAGGGAAGAACCCCCTCCCAAGATGTATATAAAGGTAGGATAAAAGTGTATATATTATGGTGTGATTATATGAAAACTACATGCACGCACACACAAAAACCAAGAAAGTAAGTACGCTGACAAATTAACAGCAGAGTATTAACAGGCTCATGATGGGATTACATGAGCAGTACTTATTTTTTTATACTTTTCTGTATTTTTTCAAATAATCTACAGACACATGTTAATTTTACAACTGGGGAGGAAAACATTTCTTTTCAAAGCCTTTGGTTGTAGTATTTGTGGGATCCCTATTTGGTTAGAAAACCCAAGTCTGATCTTTGCCATATTCACTGAGTATAGAAGCTTCTTGTTTGAAGAAAAACCTCGGTCTTCATCATTAAATGATCAGATAAGTGGGAGAGGAAGTACTCAAAATACTTTTTTAAAAAAGTTTCCCTAGTTCCTGTATAAAATTAGCTCTTTTATGGAAAGTATAATTTAACCTTCAAAAAATAAAATTTGAAAGGAATAAAACTCTGTATAGTCAGTATGTATAATGAGATTAGTCCAATTTTCTATCGAACTGTTGCCAAAGATGTTAACCTCCTGGGAGAAATTTAACCATAACTGCCTCTTAATATGTTAAATATGTTTAGATAATCCAAGATCCAATAAATAACAGGAAAGCTGTAGGTATTCTTTTATAAAGGTGTTCTGCCGGACCTGGATACTCTTATCTTTTTGCTTTCCTTCTTCTTAACATTTCTTTTTGTTCCCATGACCCTTTCCCCAAAAAAGAGAAGTAGTTCACTGCCCCTCCAACCTGCAACATGTACGAAACTTACACTTGCAATATTTGTAAAATTCAGTTTTGTTTCATGGAGCTCAGGGCTGAGGCAAGCACGCGGAGGCGCTGGTTTCCAATTTCACATTTCCCCGGGGAAACAGCTGGCTTAATGTCATGGTTATTGAGTTAATTGCTATTTTGATGACTTGGGGTAATGACTTACATAACCCCCTAATTTAAACCACTTCAGAAAATGTGCACAAGCTCCGCTGGGTGTGGACAGGAGTCCGGTCTGAGTCACTACGTTACCGAGAGAGATGGCCGGTGCCGCGCGGGCTGACGTGGTAGAAAGGGAAGCTGGCTCTGCTGCTGGTGTTACAGGGTGATGGACCCCTTGCTACTTGCCTGTCGACCTTCCAGAAAAGGGCTCCTTCTCAGGGGTTTGGGAGAGCCAGACTTGAGCTATCGTTAAAGCCGTGAGACTTGAACACGCCAGTGGGAAGAAGCACGTAGTTATCACCGGACACACAGACGAATATTAGTTTACATGGGTTAGTCTCAGACAAATTAGTGCGTGGAAGAAGCGGATCTAAAGAAGCCACTAAGAGGAGCACCTGGGTGGCTCAGTCTTGGGCTCAGGTCATGACCCCAGGGTCCTGGGATCGAGCCCTGCATCGGGCTCCCTGCTCAGCGGGGAGTCTGCCCCTTCCCCTGCTCAGGTTCTCACTCAGTTACTGTCTCTCTCTCTCTCTCTCTCTAATAAATAAAATCTTTTAAAAAATAAAAGTAAATAAAGAGGCCAGTAACGATTAGAGAGTCTGCATCTGTGAAGGGCGAAGACGACGTGCTGTAGATTGCATCCTAGGCAGCAATGAACTCAGGAAATCCTATAAAACAGGCTGTTGGTCTATGGGTACTTCTCCCCTGCTCTACACTCTGGCGCTGACACCGCTCCCCAGCACCCACCTCGGGGTCCTGTCTTTGCTTTCAAACAATTGTCAGTTAACTCCCACTAACTCTGAAACAGCAAAGGGGTGGGCTGACGGGCAACACGTCCAGGGGTGACCCTCCTCAGATCTATGTACACGTGGGAGGGAGAAGTGAAGGGACGTGGAGAAGCCTGGAAAAAAGACCCACTTGCTACCTCACAGGACTAGCTCCCCTCCTTCCACCCCTCAGCAACAGCTTCTGTGAAGGGACCCTCAGGCATCCCCATTCCTCTGTCACCGTCCCAGTGGCTGGGGGTGAAATGGGGGGCTTCAATAGAGAGAACTAAAGGGACCTTCGAGATCGCTGGAGACTCACTTAAATTTCAATGAACAAGTCAAGGCAGTAGGTCCTCTGTGAGAAGTCACTGATGACTCACCTCAGCTTTATAAGCAGTTTCCCCAGTCCCATCTCAACTCTGCCAACACCCCGGAAGTTCAGCAGGGATCGAAGACTTTGATCATTGAGAGACGATTAACCAAGTTAGAATTAACAAACAATTATTGAACATTTACTATGCTCCATGTGAAAACTTAAAAAGAGCATGGGTTATACCATCACCAACATCATCATCACCTCCCAGACACAGAAATAACCTCATGGAAGTGGAAGATTTTGTCCCAGGTGACATAATAACAGGTAGATCCAAGGTCAGCACCAGGCAGCCCCATGACAGAGCTGTGTTTTGAACCACTCACTAGAAGAGAAGGAAGAGGAGAGGAGGCCCAGGAAGAACAGTAATTGTGAGTCCATCACACCTGAATGCTGGTTCTCTGTCAGCCCCTGTGCTAAGCACCTCTCACACACCACCTTTGCTTATCCCAACAGCCGAAGACAGGCACACTGCATCTACTCCTATTTTACACATGAGAAAACTATGGTTCAAAGGGGTCAGATGTGGGGCGCCTGGGTGGCTCAGTCAGTTAAGCATATGACTCTTGATTTCGGCTCAGGTCGTGATCTCTGGGTGGTGAGACTGAGCCCTGCATCGGGCTCTGTGCTCAGCGGGGAATCTGCTTGAGATTCTTTCTCTCCTTCTCCCTCTGCCCCTTCCCTTCCCCCACTTGCACGAGTGCTCTCTCACTCTCTCTCACTAAAAACAAATAAATAAAACAAAATACAAAAACAAAGGGGTTAGATGATTTGTCTCTGGTCCCCCGGCTAGTAAATGCCAGAGCGAGCATCGGAATCCAGCCAGCCACATGCCCCAGTGTCGCTGGACCCAGAATGCTCTCTGGTATGACGAGGAGGCGCTCCCTGAGAGCTCAGACTGGCACTTTGATTCTTGAGCATATTTTAATTTCTAGGAGGATGAGGAAAGTTTGGTCTTACATTGTCTGACGTTTCATGTTATTTGGTTTCTTTCTCTGAAAGGGCATGAAGAGGGAACAGGTAAGAAGGTCCTCGAATATTCTAATTTGTCCTTGAAAAGAGATACCACAGCAGCACAGAGAAAAAGTGGATTAATTACTCTTCCTCATGAACCACGAGTTAATCACTGGGGAGATATAGACTCAAAAACACACTAAGAATGGTATATGCAAAACCAGAGTTGTCCTTTAGTCGTGTTATCTTTTCACAGACCCTAGGTAGAAATCTTTTCCCCCAAAGCAAACACCATCCACAGCACGACTTCTGAATCTCCGAGGCCTGTGGGAGTCCATGACCCACCATATTATTTCCCTGGTATTTGATAAAAGGGAGGGATGATGAAAACTTTGGCAGGCTTTCTACAAGGCTGATCAATATTTTCTATTTTCCCGTTTATGTGCCACTACAATTCACCAGCTGAGAGGATCAGTTAACCGGATAGAGCATGGGAGGGAAAGCCAAACAGACCCGCAGGTCGAGGCAAAAGGAGAAGGGAAGAATTAATGGAAAAAAGCAGGAAGAAGGCGGCTTGGAAGGAGCACAGCATCAACCAGAGCGTCGAGCAGCTTGTGAACCGAGCACGACACGCACACAAAGGTGGCGAAGCGGGTGAGAAAGTTCCCTGCGTACACCCAGCACCGGCCCAGCCTTACCAGTCTCGGGCTCCACGGCACCGCCAACAATCCCAGCAGCTCTGGGAAGCACAGGGGTCAGGTGCCAGGCTCAGCCCACGAGGAGACCCAGAAGAGAACCTTGGGACCAGGGCCAATTTCAACAAGCACTCCCTCCCTCCCAGATCCGCACTGATGGGCCACAGGCGCCAGCTGGAGGGGATGGTGAAGCTGAGGCTCTAGGCTCGCTGACGCTGCTGAATTTCCGGGCCTTGCTTCCTGGGTCCCCTCTTATCCCCCTGAGGACTTGAGAGTCGGCAGTAGCAGAGCAAAGCTGTGCAGATCCAGGGGCAAAGTCACATCTTAGCAGGTGGATCAGCAGCCCCTCGCTCCCTCCCTGCATGCTGTGGTGGGTTAGGTGAGGAGCTCGAATCAGAGTCCACTCTGGCTCTGGGTTTCTTCAACTAAGCGGAGCCTGGGGACGGCGTACATTTAAGAATATCGAAGCCAAAGCATCACACGACCAGGGGATCAGGAGACAGTCACGAATCCAGGGTTAGAAATGTGGACACCTGAATTAAAAAGAAGCCAGGAGAATAATAAGCAGGGATCCTGGGATGGAAAGGAGATGAGGAGGCTTCATGAAGGATCTAGCTGCTGAGACAGACGGGAGGCCAGGGAGACAGAGCTCCAGAAACAGCTCCTGGGCTTGCAGGGGCCTGGCTGCATCTGCCACCGTTTTCTACACCGGAGAAGTTTGCCCATTCCATCTGCTTGTTTTCCCGCACGATGTGGGTGAAAGGGGACATTTATTAAATTTGCTTCTGGAACACCCAGAGCCCTATCTAGTGTGCAGCCCCCAGCGACATGTAAGAAACCAGTGACCCGAAGCAAGTGGACAGCCTTCTGTGAAGCTGCAGGTGACATCATGGTGCAGACCAAGAAGCGCCGTTGGATGAGTGTTTGGTCCAGTGAAACCCACTTGATAAGGGTGACCTCTAGGACAGGCACGGAAGACTAGGCGACCCGGCATCAAAAAGAACTTTTATTCCTATCTGCAATGTTTTATTGAAACATGTTGTGAGGAGCGCTGGGTGTTACACGGAACGAACTGTTGAACACTACATCAAAAACTTACGATGTACTACATGCTGCTAACTGAATATAAAAAAATAAATTTTTTAAAAAACCCTAAAATTTGGAGCTTAAAAGATTATTTATAAATTTTGCATGGTAGAAATAAATTGCTATGCTTTTGTATGTTTTTTAATGTCTCAAAATAAAAAGAAGGAACTCCCCCCAAATAAAAGATGAGAGGGAGGGAAGGAGGACAAAGGGGATAGAAGAGAGGGGGTGGAACTAGAGGGGAAATGGGGAAATAGTGGGGGGCTCTGGAGGAACGGACGAGGAAGGGAAGAAACATTCATGGTAAAGGGCTCTGTGAGGCTAGTGAACTCTGTGGTAAGCGGACATGGAAACCCAGTTCCATAGAGCCGCTTACGAGCACCCAAACTAAAGGAAGAATGAAGACTTTCTAGAAGCCCTGAATACAGACAGACAGTCTTAGAATCCAGGGAAAGACCCAGAGAAGTCTTCTAGGAACAGCACTACCCGAGGTCCCAAAGGACAGAAGAGACTGAGAGTCCACAGGTAAATTCCACGGATGTTCACAGAATAACGGGGACCATCTGAACTCCCAGCAGACGTTCTAAATTCATTCCTATGACGCAGCATGGCCGCGTTTCTCTGGCTTTAGAATAGAAGCCAATGAGAGAGGAGAATTCACTTGACTGTTATATTCTGGGTCAGTTTGTCAGGAAATTGGCCTTTCTACGACGGAGTACCTATCCTGCACATACATTGCTGAAACAGAAGTATGGGCAGTAAACACGCCACCTGGTGACAGCCTACCTGTTGTGCTAGACGCACAAAAATCTATTCCCTTTTGGTATAGGAAAGAAGCTGGGTGGTTTTTGTTTTTTTTCCCTAAGACTTTCACATCCACTGCTAAAACTAGCAGCTTAAAAAATTTTCAGTGTTGGAGAGAAGAAACCATTCCAAACATGTATTGATTGTTTCCTTTCATTAACTGGATGCTGGTAATAGAGGAAGATTCATAACTGCAGGCAAAATACATCCTCTCATTAATCCCAGCTGCTTAATTAAATCAGTTCAAAGGTTCTAATTTTATTGTGTCTTTTGAAATACTTGCGTGCATTTATGAAGATCGGGGGCTTTTAGATGGCTAAAGTCACATTTGGCTGAGTTTCCTCAGAAGAAATAGTCTTTTACTACAAAAGGGATCGTCTGAGACAATCTACTGACAGATTCCCTCCCTGTACTTTTTAAAGGCTGTCAGAGAACAAAGCAATCATTCACAGTGGGACTGATTTCTGTAAGCCACATATGATAAAAAGAAAAAAGGTTAGCCTCTTTGCTTGACACTCACACTTCAGTCCCTGGAGAAGGTGGAATTGTATCGCAGCATCTGGCCTGCACAAAACTACCACAATTTAAGAAAATGCATTTACGAATCCCTTCCTGGAACAGACGGTAATTCAAATAAGAAATACAATAAGAAATCTACACAAGGTCAACGAGGGAATGTCAGAACCTAGAGGTCATTCAAGGCAGGACTTCAGTGAATTTGTGGTTGTATTCAGGCATCAGAAATGTTTTATCTCTGGGAGGGAGAAATGCAAAATTGAACAAGGTGAGCGGGAGAGGGCTGGGAAGTGTTTGCATACGTATTTGCCTACTCTGAATGTGAACACCAGTGTCTCCTCTGTAATCAGTAGGTGACTTTTTGCCCCTTCCTCTCCAGAAAGAAAAATTCTTGATCATGAGAAAAAAAAAAAAAAAAAGGGACACCTGGAAAAGCTAGTTTAGAAGAGGAAAAAAAGTGCCAAATATTACCACTATACTATTTCATTACTTGACCCATGTAATGTTCTATTTTTACCTCTTTTTATGAAAAGGCATGATTATATTTTTAAAAGTGCTATAGAAAAAACGAATGAAGTATTGTATGGTAACTAGTGTAACATAATAAAAATTAATTAATTAATTAATTAAATAGGGGCGCCTGGGTAGCGCAGTCGTTAAAGCGTCTGCCTTCGGCTCAGGGCGTGATCCTGGCGTTCCGGGATCGAGTCCCACATCAGGCTCCTCCTTTGGGAGCCTGCTTCTTCCTCTCCCACTCCCCCTGCTGTGTTCCCTCTCTGTCTCTCTGTCACATAAATAAATAAAATCTTTAAAAATAATTAAATAAATAAAAATAAAAATTCTATAGGAGATGCACGTGTTCCATCTCGAAATACACATGAAATTGGACCCCCAATCTCACATTCAGTGGGGGGCCCCAGGAGGTCCTCTAGGGGGCTTATGATTCACAGGCCTATCTCCTGCTGATTCTCAGTTTCTGAATTCCTCCCCACGCTCAGCTCTCACCCCCACGTCACCCCTCTGGTCTCTTTATTCATCGCCAGTCTGTTTAAACAGCTTCTTCTAATTGTCCCGAAGCGTGGCTTACTCCTGGCATGTTGGTACCTATCGCATGTTACGGAAGGTCTGAAACCACGGTGGGAATTTTATCACAGCACCACACATGCCCCAGTAACATAAAACACAATAGCTTATTCTGTGCTGCTCAGTTCAACGAAAAGTGACACAAAGTTACATGCAAATTCTGATTTCATTAACATTATGATGAAAAACAGGAAAGGAAGGAAACCTACGGAAGTGCTAACAGTGGTCATCTGAAGGTTAATAAAACTGTTCATTTTTTTCTTCCCCATCCCCCAAAGTCTCTAGATCTTCTCTGATGCACTTGCACTTCTCCATTCAACCTTCTCCCGGTCCCCATAGCTCTGGGTTTCCTCTTCCTATCTGTAAAGAAACATCATCTCTGCCCCAGTTAATTGACCCATTTCAAGCGTTTGGCTCTGCACCCACCATTTGCAGAGAAGAACCGCATTCCAGGAACTTATGAGAGGTGACCTCCAACTCTTCGCTGTTCAATAGTTTGCAAAAGTTCAGATGGAGAATTGCCTGGAGGTGCTTGCTTTTCCTTTATAGAATTAAACGCTGGCAAAATGCCAGCAACGAGGGACGTTGAATAAAGCAGTCCTATATAATTCAGTGGCAGTCACTGTGGGGCATTTGAGGAAATTCATCATCAGAGCTCAGAATAGCCTCTTTATGAGTACCTTCGAGAATACTGAATTCTGTTCCCAGAGCCAGGGACAAGGGAGCTCTTCCTAAGAAACTGCATGGTTTTTTCTAAGCAGGCAACAGAAAACACCTTAAAAAAATTATTTATTTGAAAGAGTACGCTCGCGCGTGTGCACAGACACACACACACACACACACACACACACACTAGTGGTGGGGGGAGGGGCAGAGGGAGAGGGAGAGAGAGAATCTCAAGTAGACTCCCTGCTGAGCATGGAGCCCCATGGGGGGCTTGATCCCAGGACCCTGAGATCATGACCTGAGCCAAAATCAGGAACTGGACACTTAGCCAACTGAGTCATCCAGGCACTCCAGAAACTTCATTTTTAAAAAGCATGTAATGACAAGAGATTTTCCTCTTTGCCCTGGTCACTGGGAAGCCCAGAGCCAAATTTCCCTTTTGCTGGCACATATTTTCTATGCCTAACTTTATGCTCTTTTTCTTTCCCCTTAGTCTTTATTATATTTTGCATCCATTTTTCCAAATTGTCTTGAAATCTTTATGAAACAGGACAACCGTAAGAAAGGCCCTTTGCTTTAATGTTATAAAGGAACACAAACTTGGCAAGTGCTCAGGGAATGACACAAGCGTATGATCAGAATTTCCTTTTACTCTTTAGTAAAAAAAAAAAAAAAAAAAAAAAAAAAAAAAAAAAAAAAAGCCAACATCTTCTCTGGCAAAACAACGCTGACGAAAGAAACGAAGGCTACTTTTTCAACCTTCAGTATTTTCTCTAAGAATTCTGGGCCGCTTTCCGTAAGAAAGCTGGATCCCTTTAAGAAGTTCTGAGCTAGCAAAACGTCTTCATCAAATACATTCCAACAGCTTGTCTCTGTGGTGCGTCCCAGGAAAACGTGTGTGCAGGAGAATGCCTGGCTGCCTGTTTTGTATCACTGTAAGCATGCATTAATATTCGCTTTTTAGGAAAAGAGTGGCGGTAAGGGAGAATTAGATGAATTTTTGTTCCAGGACCCTTCCACACAGAGTAGTAACAGGTATTAACAGGGCTTGGCTGTGGATAAGTCCATGTAAGATGACAAACCTGTAAATCCACGGCACCTTGCAGCTATATAAAGGTTACCGTGTGGTTGTCATAATGCCTTAGTTACTCAGACGTCCCCTGGGACTCGGTATGAAGGAAGAAGAAAGAATACCCTGAAGTGTTCAAGGTTCGACAGATCTAAAGATATCTGCTTTCATGTTTAATACACCCCATGCAATACGGACCACAGCCTGCATGTTGTTCCTCCTGAAATGCTTTCTAGAAAAGCCCCCACCCCTTTTTGCAGAAATACAACTGTACCTTGCCGCAGAGCTGTTCTGTGTAGCCTCTGCTGTGACCAATGCCCTTGTCCACAAAAAGCAGCCCTCGAAGATGCTTGGAGTACCTGAGTGACAGAGTTACATGGAGCATGTTCCCACCGTACGTCTGAAACCCTCCAAAGCTCTTTACTGAAGATCTTACAACCCCTCACCACCAACCTTCCAAGGCGGTCTATCCCCACTTTCACGCTGTGGCTGAGACAAGTGCTCTTGTCCAGAGTCACACAGCTAGCAGGTAACAGAAAAAGATTTTGAGCCCAGCTCTAACTCCCAATATACACTCTTAAACATAACTTGATTGGAATCTACTAGTCCAGAAGCACAACAAGTCTAAAGACTGGCGAGAATGTGAAGAAAATGGAACCCTTAAAAGCAATCTACAGATTTGGGGCAATCCCCATCAAAATACCAATAGCATTTTTCACACAACTAGAACAAATAATATTAAGATTTGTAATGGAACCAGCAAAGACTCCAAAGAGCCAAAGCAATCCTGAGAAAGAAGAACCAACCTAGAATTACCACAATCCCAGATTTGAAGATATACTACAAAGCTCTAGTATCAAAACAGTATGGTACTGGCACAAAAACAGACACATAGATCCATGGAACAGAATAAAGAGCCCAGAAATAAACCCACAATTATAGGGTCAATTAATCCCCAACAAAGGAGGCAAGAATAGACAGTGAGGAAAAGACAGACTCTTCAACAGATGGTGCTGAGAAAACTGGACAGCTACCTGCACAAGAATGAAACTGGACCACTTCCTTCTATCATACAAAACAAAAACCAAAAAACCACCCTCAAAATGGATTGAAGACCTAAATGTGAGACTGGAGAAGAAGACATAGGCAGTCACATTTTTGACCTTGACCTTAGCAACATTTTTCTAGATAGGTCTCCCCAGGCAAGGGAAACAAAAACAAAAACAAACTATTGGGACTACACCAAAATAGAAATCTTTTGCAGAGCAAGGGAAACCATCCACAAAACAGAAAGGTTAACTACTGAATGGGAGATTTGCAAATGATATATCTGATAAGGGTTATCCAAAATATAAAAAGAACTTCTGCAACTCAGCACCAAAAAAAAAACAAACAATCTGATTAAGACGGGGCAGAGGATATGAAGAGACATGTTTCCATAGAAGACATACAGAGGACCCATAGGCACATGAAAAGATGGTCAACATCACTCATCATCAGGGAAACGCAAATCAAAACCACAATGAGGTGTCACCTCACACCTATCAGAAGGGCTAGAATCAAAAAGGCAAGAAACAGCAAGTGTTGGTGAGCAGAGGTAGAAAAAGGACCACTTGTGCACTGTTGGTGGGAATGCAAACCGGTGCAGCCCCTGTGGGAAAACGGCATGGAGGGTCCTCAAAAAATTAAAAATAGAAATACCATATGATCAAATAACACTGATACCGGGTATTACCCAAAGGAAACAAAAAAACTAGTTCAAAAAAATATACAGACACTATGTTTATTGCAGCAATATTTACAACGGCCAAATTATGGAAGCAACCCAGCGTCCATCTATAGATGAATGGATAAAGAGGCAGCCGTACACACACACACACACACACACACACACACACACTCATACACTCACACACTCACACAATGGAATATTACTCAGCTATAAAGAAGAATGAGATCCTGTCATTTGCAAAAACGTGGATGGCCCTGTAAGAGGGTGTTTGGGGACTATAAGAGCACATCTTGGTTGTCACGATGACTGGAGGTGTGTTGTTGGCCTTTAGTGGGTAGGACCAGGAATTGTATACAAAGCTAAACAGATGACACATACTAGACATCAAGAAACATGGCCACATGATTCAAACGTCCAAAGATACTCCATCAAGCATTAAGGGCTTCTCCCCTGTTTATAATGATCTGAGCCTGGATCCTGGTTCTATTTTATATATAAGCACAACGTATCTGGGTGGTTTTAACATACACGGCGATTTCTAGAAATGCAGCTACCTTGAGCAGTACAGGGAAGATTGTTGTTTATTTTGTTTAGAACATTACTAATTATGGCTCACCATTTCAAAACATCGTGTCACTAAGAGCTATGTCCCTTGGGAGAGGAGCCTCCAGCTCACGATTCCTGTAACAGTTGGTAGACGTGCTCGTGACGATTCTGCATGTCCAACATCGGACTGCCACATTGTGTCTGCTGCGGTTGGGTCATGTTGCTTTACTACAAATTGGTTTTCATTCCTTTTTCCTCCATGTTACACCTAGGACATCATTCCGATTAGTTTTGTGGGTTACATGCCTGTATGTGATGTTACCTGTGATTTTCACTGTGGGATAGGGAAGGGACATTTCAAGATTCTACATAAAGGGAGCAACTCGGAGTGTTGAGAACCACTCCGCTCTCTCAGCAAACAGAGCGCAGACTTCTGGTCTTCAGGTGCAGGCAAGGAGGGCCTCCTACTCACGGTTATCTCAGGGGAGGTTGCCCCGTGCAACAAGCAACGTGGGATCCCAACCACCATCTCACTGAATTCGTCCATGGCCAGATCCCTTGCTTTTGGAAACAAGGCAACATCCAGGACCACTTTAGTCCAGTGTATCTTCCTACCCCTAGTGCTTTTAATAGAGGCCATTTTTGATACTTCTATGGCATACGATCACCCAGCCCACCCAAAAGGTTTCTATAAAGTGAAATACAGTAAGAGGGGATTGAGATTTCGTTCCCTTTCTCCACCCCAAACCCCTCCCCCCGCCGCCCCAGGAGGGTCACTGAAGTCCTTATGCAGATTTACTCATCTCATCCCCTTCCCTAATAGTTTTAAATTCTGACTATCAACACACTGTCACAGCGACAACCTCACCGGATACCCCATGAAAACCACTGATAATCACTTACACGTACATTCTCTCTGGAGCCAGAGGAAAGGCTGTAAGAGGTGGGTAGGGCGAAAATCGTCTCCTTACTCCCCCTGCACAAAGTGAGGCCCAAGGACACCGAGCTCAGGAGTCACAGAGCCCAGCAAACACGTTTCTGAATCCAAACGCCAGCACAGATCACATCACATTCAAGTGCTAAAAATGAAAAACGTTGCAAAGCCATCCCAGGGTCAAAAAATTCCCTTCCACAACACTCCTTTGAAAATGCATCCTTTGTTTCTTACACAAGGCAATAGAGTCACCCCCTAGACAAGCAGAGAGGATTTTATTTACATTCTGGGTATATCTTATCACCAGTAGGGTCCAGAGATCCTTCACACACACAGACACACACACACCATCTCCTACCAGTTACTCACTCAGCTGCTTATTAATGGAACATGTCCAGGCAATGTAAAATTTTACCTAGGGGTTGCAAATTTCACGTTGGCGTTACCAAACATGGCTGCTTACTGTTTCCCACGTTCCTGAACTCAAAGGTCCTACGGAGCCTGGGGAAGAAGAGAAAGTTTCAAGAGGGCCACTTTTTAGTACGTTGTTCCCCATCACAGCAGGAGAGCCATCTGCTCTGAAATCCCATGTTGCTCTGACAAGGGCCAGCTCTCCTCCCCGTCTCAAGCATGAGCACCTCCCCATTCCTCGGTGGGGCACTCTGCACTCCTGCAGAGCTGGCCAGGTTCTGGTGGAAGACCTGTGCACCTCTCAGAGCGAACTCAGATCTGTGAACACATGCAGCTCCGTGAGTGAGAATGGGCTTCTGGGCTCCGGGAACTGAGGTGCTCACGACCATGAACTGGAGAATCTCCAGGCTTCAGGCATAGGACAGACGTGCATCCGCAGCGCCTACCCATCAGAGCTCATATCTTACAAATGGTGTCTGCTCCATAGAATCGCTATCACTGAACAAGTATCACAGACCACGTTCAGTGGTTACAACTACACACAGTGGAACCCTACGGTTAACTTCTTTCCAGAAGCCATTTTAGTGCAAGGCAGGTGTGTCTTGTGTCTGGTCCCGGACTCTGCACTGCCAAGTTACACAAGGATTCCAGTATGAAGTGTCATGTCTAGGAGAGGCCCAGGCTACGTGTTCCAAAGGACAAAACTTTATGAAGGCTTCAAACGTGTTGGGTCTGAGTTCTGATTCCAGTAGGAATTTCAGGAGGTTATAGGAGGTATGGTCACAGGTATAGCTTATCCTCATTAACCACTTAAGGGCCCTTTAAATGTGCACAAGCTGTAGCCTCCTAGTTGTATGGGCTCCATGGTTGTGATCCCCCAAATTATAGGAACGTCAATGCAGTTCAAGAGACTGGACAGAGTCCTAAAAGTTTAAGAATACCGGAAGGAAGGCAAGGTTACATGGCGAACGCACAGTAATGCTTTATGATCCTCAAACTTCTTGGGTATGACATGTATATAATGGCAAAATTTTCATCTACCCCTTCCCACGTGATACTAACAACCGAGGTCAAAGGTAAGTTGGGAGAAAACACATGACCGTAGCAGGGGGTTCTGAGTAGGAAGAGGGGGTGATGAGCTCAGAGAGAACAGGTGGGGGCAGGAGGCTCCACGTGCCCAGCCTAAGGGGGTTGGCCTTTGGAAGGAAAGACATGGGTAATTTCTCAGCAAGTGTAATGTGTCCAACAGGGGACGCTGAGAGGATGAATTTGGCAGTCCAATTGCAAATAAAAGCCACAAACCAAAGCAAATAAATCAAAGAGTTCCACCATACCTCCAAGAAGATTTTTTTTTTTTTTAATTAAACAAGGTAGTATTTGGGGAGAAAACCACAAAGAGTCCTTCAAAAATCCAGATAACCACATGAAAAGGCACGGCCGGCTTGCTGCTGAGGCTGTAAGCCCAACACGCACACTTGCCAAGTCTAGACGCAGGACAGGTATTTATAGCTGAGCAAGATTTAAATGGCCAGTAGCAGCTCCTTCCAGGGATACTTCGGTGATTAAGAAAACACAGATTCTAACGGAACAGCTACTCTACCTGACACGGTACCAGACCCGTTAGCAGAAATAAATGAACTACTGCCATTTCATATCAGAGTCCAAGGAAATGGGAAGAGAATTGACCTGATTGGTAAATAGTTCCTGTTTTCACCTTCAATTTCCAAATAATCCTTGTTGCAATATTTCCGATAATTCCTGCAGCGAATCTTCCCCGGAAAGTGGACTTGATTTCAGGAAATGCTATTACAGCCACAAGGCACAGTTCCATTTCTCTTCATAGTCTATGAATTATCTCCCATGGGCAGAGCCTGCCGAGAGATTTCTTGAGAGAACCAGTCAGGACGCAGGGTGGAGACCAGATCCAGGGGGCGGAGCGGAAAAAAAAGGAAAAGAAGCAACTTGATTGGATCTGATTAAAATTTCCTTGCAAAGACAGAAAACAGGACTTTACCTGCCACAAATTATAACTACTGTTTTTTTTTTTTTTCCTTCAAGTTATTAACAGAATTTCTCACTGCTGCACTCTGCCGCAAGATCCTATCAAAGCACAGGGAGATAGGATGTTTTCATTTCTCTTTTCAGTGACTCCCTCTAAAACTCCGGGTTTTGGCTGAGGTGAGCCAATGATAACACAGATACTACTTGGTATCTCTTGTTTTGTTCTACCGTTTTGCTTTTGTCTGGCTCCAAAAAAAAAAAAAAAAGTGCTAGATGGAAGCCAACTCTAAGAATGGCCATTTGGGAGAAAAGGAGAAACTATAAAAATGTTCAGTGTGCCTTTTTAAAGCCTCTGACGTAGAGTTCATCAAGAGATCTCACTTAGGTGGAGACATCTCGCCACCTTTATTGTCAACGCCCATCTTTCTGTGAGACTTGTAACTCAAACAATCCGGGGACACTCGCTTCGACTCAGAAAGTTGATCTGTGCGTGAATTCCCCCAAACTGCTGCAGGGGGATTATTCTCCTGAGCTTGGGTCCGCAGTCTTCTCCGGGGTGTAATGATGTCATGTTTGCAAACTGCTTTGAACTTTCTCAGAAGAAAGGCACTGCGCAAAGTCAAGACATTCTTCACACACTATGAAAGACAGAGCCTTCGTTATTTTCTGTTTCGTATTTAGAAAACTGCCCCTCTAGCCAGGCTACGCTATAAAAGAAAGAGAAGATCTTCCGTGACCTCCGCAGATTTTCTCTTGAGTGTGCTGAATAGTCTTTATGCCAACCAGCCCTCTCCCCCTCGCCTCTTTGTTGTTTCTTGGCGTCTCTGGCAACGCCAAGAGAGCAACGCAGAAATGTAAAGAGACAAAACTGAACTACGCTCCATCTTCCCTGCAGTCACTTTTTCCCAGAAAGTTCCCTCTCCGGAGTTCACCAAGAGAACCAAAAGAACCGAATTAAAAGATCTATCCGTATATTCATTCCAATTCAATTTCACAAACATGGCAGGCCTTCTAAGTATTTTAACTATAATTTTTCCCCTTCAAGGTGCGTACTTCTGATGGCAGGAAAGGAGTAAGTTATGACTGCAGAGAAGGATGTTGGTGATATTGGGGTGTTCGTGTTAAGAAGGTGAAAGGTAAGCATTAGACCTAGTGCGAGTCTCGGGTATGCCTCTTCTCCCAACCCCCCTTATGCCAATTCTAGTACTATTCCCCTCTCCATCTCTATCTATAAAAGACCTCTGACCTGTGCTTCCAAATGGCCTTCCATTACCTTCTTCCCAAAGCAAGTCCCAGTCAATTTAGGAACAAGCTCTGATCGGGGTCATTAGCATCAATCATCCTTCCATTTGGGTCAGTGACCAAGAACCACCCCTCGCCTCCAGAAGGAAGCCCCTCCCAAAGGGTGAAGCTTTTTATCTCCTTCCCATGCAAGAATTGTCCATCCAGAAAAACCATCAGACCCAGCCCAGAAAACTGCTGTAGCGGACACACCTTCGGAGAGAGTTCCATTTCTCCTGGATCAGGGGAAATAATTCTTAAGATCTCAACATAGAATTCTAATTTCTAGAAGGTGCTAATTCATAGAAAGTGCTAATGCTAGTCCCACCATGGTTAGCACAACCACAACTTGGGTTTTGTGATCCTATCAGAGGATCAGCTGAAATCACTATTCATTTATGTTCAAAAATCCAGTTTCTCTCCCACACAATTTATTCAAGGGTTCCTTGAAGATTTCAGTGGAAGACCCAGCTTCTGCTGGAAGTGCTTCTCCAATTACAATGGACTCCCCTTAACTCTTTGATCTGTCTATCCATTTATTCCCGACTTCTGACTCCAGGAATCATTAAGTGGTCTTTCCTCTCTTAGATGGCCAACTCTGTCATGCCTCATAATTGAGTGGGCACTCGATAAATGAATGCTATAGTGCTCGGAGGAATAATACACTTCCTATTGGCAGCGAATCCGGGAGAAACTTCCTTAGAAGAAAGCACTGTCAATTACCACTTAACGAGCATGAATTTTGGATCCCATAGAAAAAGCAAACAAGAGAGTAACAACTCACCCCCCAACAGCAGCCACATCACTATCTGGCCCCTGCCCTCCAGTCACCTGGCAAGTGGCTGGCCCCATGGCAGGTCGTTGTTGGAAGACTGACTCATAAAGGCAGGAGAATGGTGATACGTAATCCATCACTGATAGGTAGACGCCAGCTGGGTGCCTGAGCGTCTGGCTCCGGAGAGTTTCTGACCTCCTGTGGTCCTTGGCTCTCTTACAGCTGACACGTCTAGCTGGGATGAGAGATGGCAGGCCGGGAGTGGGATGCACAGAGAGGAAGGGGAGGCCATTCTGGAACACTGGCAGGGGACGTGCCTCCTTCTTCTGCCACAGCCACCACTACTTCCCTGTCTCCCCGAGGGTGAAGCCTCTTCCAACTTGACTACACAGCCTTCCTTCTACGCTACCCTGGGCCAGCCTAGAGCTTTAGGCTTGACACCAAGTGATTCACATTAGAATGCAAGTCACCTAGGAAGTTCACACCTAGGCCCCATTTCCAACCTTTGTTATCCAGTCGGTCTAGAGTAGAACTTCAGTGTTGAGTTTCTGGAATGCTCTCCAGGGGATCTGAATGTGCAGGCAAGGTGCAGGACCCCTGCCCTCCCTCCTTTCAACCCTCGGCCCGGAACTGATAGCCCTGTGTCTTTTACAGGGGGCGCTGGTGACAACAACAATAAATAATCACTTTTAATAATAGTACCTCACAATTCCTGAGCATTTCTTCTATGCCAGGCACTGTTCTAAATGCTTTACTCATGTGAATGCACTGAATTCTCGTAAGAAGTGGGTACATCAGTCATTCTTATGTTTCAGGTGAAAACACTGACGCATAGGGAGAGCTTAAACAATTTGCCTAAAACTTCACAGCTAGTAGGTGACAGAGCCAGGCTTTGAACCCAGGAAGACTGGCTCCAGCACCTTCTCTCTTAACCATTAACCTACCCTGCCTCTCTGTATTCAATGCACAAAGGCTGTCAGCTCCCACAGGAATGCCCTCTGGATCCTGTATGGATATAATCAATTCCTCAGCCGCATTTCTGAACGCACATATCTGCTCCCACCGTCCCCTGACCAAAAACCTTCAATGGCTTACTAACTGCTCATGGGATAAAAATCCGAACAATATACAAATACCTTCCTCGACTGGACTGGACTGCGCCTCTGGTATCTCCTCCCGCCCTCAGCCCCTCTACCTCCAACAATCCCGAATGGCTAGCACTTCCTTGCACCCACCATAGAACCCTAACAGCAGGCTTGAGGACCAGGACTGCCCCTCCGCACTCTGGACATGGCTGTTCTCGGCGTTCGCCCTCCTCACGAGTGTGTTTCTCAAGCGATTTAGAGATGCTAAGACCAAACCTTCCCAAAGAGCCAGGTTGGAAGGAAGCGTGTTCATTCAGAAACCTGGCCCTTCAAGGGAGCGACCAGCAGCATAACATGAATTCGAACCATACCCGTAACAAGACAAAGTTAGCTAATTCCACTCTCCACTTTCACAAAACTCAACGTTTAAAAATGGAATTACTGTGATGAAATGATAGATACTTAAGGACCTTGCAGCATTACTCATAACTTGCAGATTAAAATTCTTACGTCCTAATAAGCATTTACGCTTAGCTGGCTCAGTAGGGGTCACAAAGCCCCCATTTCCTTAGAAACTCCCACTGTAAGAGTGTTTTCAATGCTATCGCCCTACATTCCAAAACCTCCTGTAAATTGCAGTTACAAATGAGAACAATCCAATCTGGGGCCAGAATCTTAGGAATTAGTTATCAAGAGTTCCTGAAAAATAAAGTAAGACTAGCCCAGCACCTCACTCCTTCATTGAAAAACAGGTAAAGAAAAACCCAACACTTCACAAAATACGGGACACCCATGAGTTCACAATGCAACCGGACTGTGGATGTCCCATAAGGGTCTACTTCAACTTAAATGTAAACTACTTGTGGTTCGCTCTCCTTTTCCAGGTCTGTAAATCTCCCCACTACCCTCTGGTACTGTATTCACATCTGTGTTTCTACCGGACAAGACCCAGTTTGTGCTTTCTTTGTTCAGAGACAGCACATCTCTCTACTGAGCTAAGTTCCAAATCACGTCCCCCGACCCAACTCGTTACGTACTACACCTTACAGAATCACCTGACTTCTCAGTCTAGCTCCGGATGTCTCAACCAGACACCGCTGACATTGTGGACCAACAGATCGTTCTTTGTTGTAGGGGCCTGTTCTGTGTCCTGCGCGCTGTTTGTTAAAGAGCGGCCCTGGGCTCTAGCCCCCATTATGTCAGTCGTACCTGTCCCCAGAGGCACGACAACTAAAAACATCTCCAGACAATGCCAAACATTCCCTGAGGGCAAGATCGCCCCAGTTGGAACCACTGGTCTAGCCTCAGCTTTGACCCATTTTGGAGTTTCACTCCAGCTGTAAACTCTTTACCATGTGTGGCCACATTGTCTTCCTTTCTGAAATTGTTCAAAAGCAGCCTGCAAAAACAGTCTTTGGCCTTGGGATTTCTAAGGTGGTTTTGTTAGACTGTAACCCTCAGTGGGGGCTCCTTTGTACTCAGTCCCTATGGAGCATTTGATTTCGGTGGAGGTGGGGATGGGGAGTTGACTTGGCCGTGACTCATGAGGAAGCAGCTGTTAGGACAGTCCTTCCTAGTACCTGCATTCTTTTTGTGAATTGCCTCCGGGAGGGGACGGGCCTGTTACTTCCACCGGATGGTCCCACATGGAGTTTTGCCTAACGCCTTACAGTGGGCACCCTACATCCCTCAAGAGGCCCCCTCTCTCAGTCAGTTACTTGTTAGTAACACAAAACTCAATCCAAACTGACTTAGGCAACACAGAGAACTTATTGGCTCAGAGAAGTCCTATAGAGTCAGCGCTTGCAGGAAAAGCTGACCTCCACTTGGGCTGAAGGTCAAGTTTGGGTGCCATCTGTCTGGATCTCTCAGCCTCCTCTTCTCTAGGAGTCAGTTGGTCTTCAAACCGGCTTCCGTCATTGGGGTACAATGACCGTACAAGTTCTGGCGCAAGGCTGCCAGGAGGGTAGCTTCGTTGCAGCTGGACAGACCTGAGCAACGTGCTTAGGGCTGAAACATCCCACCGGCGTGGCCAGGAGAAGGCCACGGGCTGACGGGCTGAGGCCCTTGAATCAATCATAGAGGCTGAGGGAGGTAAGTTATGTTGAGGGGTTTAGAACAGTGGTTCTCAAAGTGTGTTCCCGGGCCGGTGGCATCGGCATCGCCTGGGGACTCGTTATAAATACAGATTTTCAGGCCCATCCCAGACTTGCTGAATCAGGAACTCTGGGGTGGGGCCCAGTGATCCCTGTTTTAACAAAGCCTTCTGGGTGATTCTGATGGAAGCTTAAGTTTATGACCCGCTGGTTTCGACCATCAGGTCCTCCCCACGGAGTCTGGAGTGGGGTGAATCTCCTGTACTTCATTGGGCTGTCCCAGCATCAGAAAAGGATACCAAAGAGGCCTCAGAAGTTACAAAATCCTTTAAGAGGGGAAAGTTCATTTCACGTCTTCCTGTGGCTGCGGGGTGGAAAATGCAGTAATCAGAGCTTCAAACTAGCAACTGGTCTGATGACGACTCCTGCTGCCCGAATCTGCTGGCAATCAGGGCTCGAGGCAAAGGAAACATCCAACACCGCGTCTGCATTTTCTGTGAGTCCTACCCCACTCCCCGCGGAGAAATTGGAGAAATACACGTATGCATATTTGAGAAAAGGAAAGCTACTTGGCTGTTCCGAACTGCATCGAAGAAGACATTCTCTAAGAAAGTTTCTTAATCACGGCTCATCCTAAGAATCAACTGAAGTAAGATTACATACACAGCCCCTGGGACAGACAGGAGGCTCACTGAGTTAGGATCTCCAAGGGAGAAGCTGGGAAACTACACCTTCCGCAGACACTGTCAGGGAGCCACACGGATTACTACGCGAGTTTCAAAAACACTGTTCTAAGAGATATATCCAAACGGCTGGGGAGAAAAATCTCACGAAGGAATTACATGAACATTTCTGAATGCCAATATAGTTTGTCTTGTTTATCTGTTCCCCTCACTACCAGAGCCCTCTCATTGTTCTTCCTCTAGACTTACCTGCTTCCCAACTCCATCATCCATACCACTGCCATGGCGACTGAACATTCTAGAATGCACTGGCTATCAGGGCTCCAGTCAAAACTCTTCACAACCATGGTGTCCTCCAGGGAAGAGAACTAGATGTGTTCCCAGGAAAGGACTTCGTTAGGTGTTACTGCCAATATTCTATTACTTGGAGGCAGCAGTGGGCTTATAGATGTATTTTTTTTATTTACAGAAGTAAATTAGCAAATAAAGAGAGCTATAACTGTACCAATTATAGTAATGTCAATACAATTCTGTGCCCTGAGGATAAAATTAAATACATTTTTTGAAGTGAAGAAACAGAATATGTCAATATCTCTGGGTATTCAGAGTATGCTTTTAAAAACTATTTTTTCAGGACACCTGGGTGGCTCAGTCGGTGAAGCAGTTTCTGCCTTCGGCTCAGGTCATGATCCCAGGGTCCTGGGATCGAGTCCTGCATCCGGCTCCTTGCTCAGCGGAGAGCCTGCTTCTCCCTCTGCCTGCCACTCTCCCTGTTTGTGCTCTCTAATAAAAAAATATTTAAAAATTCTTTTTCTCTACATTTTATAATTACTCCTTTGTGAATCACATAACAGTAAGTTTTTTTAAATTAAAAAAAAAAAAAAAAAAGTCCATCGCCAGTACCCGCCACGGCCTACAGGATGAATGCAAAGTGTTGCCGTGACATACCCACGGGTCTCCCCATAATCCAGTCCCCACCTCTCCTCCTGAGACTTCTTTCCCACCATTAGTCCACTTGAAACTCACCCTTGAAACATTCTGCATTTCTTGCGTTTCCTTGAATACTTGATACTCTTTGGCCTCTGTTCTCTCTGCTCGCCCTGGTCTTTCTTCCCCGTTCACCCAGCACGTCAGCCAGGTTAATGCCAGGTGATGCTGAGCGAACAAAATCCCAGCAGATGAACAACACAGGTTTATTCTGCACTCTATGTTAAGAGGCTACAAGTTTTTTTCTTCTCCAAAGACCCAGGTAGCCAATATTTTAGGCTTTGTAAGCAGCATATGGTTTCTGCTGCATCTTTTTCTTCTTTGTTTTGTTCATTTGTTGTTTTTTGGAGTGTTGGGTTTTTTTTGTACAATCTTTTAAAAAACGTAAAAACCATCCTTATATCTGGAGGCCATCCAAAAGCAGGCCATTGGCCACTTGCTGACCTTTACTCTACATGACTATTGCCAGATACATGTGGACCGCACAGAATTACTCATGTAGTCAATCACACTGGGTTCATGAAGCAGTCAGATCTTGCACATTTCTTGTCATTAGCAGACAAAAACCGAGGGTCTCGTTCAAGTAATTAAACGCTCCAGTCTGCAAATGGCCCCCTGTGACTTCTCACAAATAACTGCCCCCAATTTGTTCTTCAGTCCCACCCGACCACAAGGGGGCCAGAGAGTACAACCCTACCATGTGCCTGCAGTAATAAGAATTGAAATTACTTGGTCAAAATGAGGACTCGACTCAGCTCAGAGTCCACTGCCCTGGAAAGCCTCTTCTGACACCCTAGTTCCCCAGCCAGACTAGCTACCCTTCCCCCATAAACTTAGAGCCCCTTGAGCATCCCTTGGGCTGTGCTGTTTCTCTGCCTCCTCCGTCAGATCCTCAGCTTCCTCTGGTTCCGCATCTCCCTATGCCCACTGCATAGCACAGTGCCTACGCCCCAGGGATGCTCAAAGGGTGTTGCCTCCACATAGAAATACATGTGATGGACTGTGGGGGTGAATGGTTGACTCTGCATCGACCTGAAGGCTTCTGAATCTAGCACTGTCAACCTTTCTGACACCAGCTGGTTCAACCACACCCGTCTCCACTCGTGATAAATTTCTCGTTTTGGTTATTCAGTTATTTTCTGTAGTAATTAAGTTCTTTTTTTTTTTTTAAGATTTTATTTATTTATTTGAGAGAGAGAGAGGCAGCCAGCAAGAGAGGGAACACGCAGGGGGAGTGGGAGAGGAAGAAGCAGTCTCCCAGCAGAGGAGCCTGATGTGGGGCTCGATCCCAGAACGCCAGGATCACGCCCTGAGCGGAAGGCAGATGCTTAATGACTGCGCCACCCAGGTGCCCCTAAGTTCATTTCTTCTTATAACTGTTTTCTTCTGTCAATGCTTTGCAGAGAGCTGGCCCCTGAGGCCACAGAACCCTCTGACTTTATGTGGCTTAGTTTTGTTCTCAGTTTACAGGTCAGAGGGCAGGCACAGAGAGGCACAGTGATTTTCCTAAGTGACACAGCCAATCAGAGGTCCCAGCTAAAAGTTAGGCTTCGAGTCCACAATAAAGCTACCAGATTGAACACAGAGCCTCAGCTAAGTGTATTTCTACCCCTTGGAGAGGCAGAAAGCATCATACGTGTTCGTCAACTGTAAGTCTATTATACCATACCAGGGTTTAGCTTGTCGTACCCATGCATTTCTAAGAAAAATATTAAACACAAGCCACATGGACTGTTTATTAACATTGTGCTTTTTCATATTGATTCCACTCATCCCTTTACCACTTTTCCTTGTCTATAAAGTGACACAGCTCATTCTCAGATGGCCTTTCAGAACCCTGAGCATATTGAAGATGATGTGCCCTGAAGGTTTTACCATCACACCTTAATGTCTGTAAGTGAGCAACACTTCCGTGCATTTTCGCTACTAAACGGCGTAAGACAAACTTGAATTCAATTTCACATGCAACATGTGCATGGCTGCTGCAGCTGGTATCAAGCGTTCAACCACAGAGCGGGCAAAACAGCGTCCGGAATGAGCTACAGGGCAACACTCCGCCAATACACAGAGAGAAGCCCCTTCCTGTTTATCGGTCACAATCCTGATATCCTCTGGCTCCACCAAAATGTATCCTGATCTGCAATTTTCCTTTTCTTGCCTCTCCGGGATAGAGTAAGTTCCTAATAAATATCCCCTCTGATGGCTAGGCTTGGCAAACGCCTAGAAGACCCAAGGCAAGGAGAATATAGCTAAGCAGTGCCCACCATGCCCCAGATCACCAACACAACACGGCTAGAATGTGGTCCTATTGAAACCTGCAAAGTTTGGGTCATTCGATAGGAAAATAGCTTTTAAAAAAAAAGAAAAAGAATAATTTCAAAAAAATATGTAAACCCTTTATTTAAGAAGAAGAAATAACCCAGTGTGCCCTCCAACGCTTGTTAAGTGCTTAATAGACCACAGGAGACAGTGCACCTCAACCAGGGGAAAGTGTGCAAGAAAACTGAAGTAAACACACACACAAAGCAAATTATAGGCTCAGCTCCTGCCAGGCACAAAACAAGAATCAATCCTTAATAGGAATCTTGCCTCTACTTCCTTTTTTCTTAAGCCTTATAATTAAATGTTACAAAGTGTATCAAGAAGAATAAACCTAGGTTCCCCCCTCCCCCCAAACAAGAAAAGGTTAAGCTTTTAATTACAGGCCCTCAAACTATCATTTTGTGCAATTAGCAATTAACTATAATCGTTGATGAGAGAATGCAGGGCTGCACTACTAGCAATTTCCCTCCTCCGAGGCTGGGTTATTTTAGTCCCGTTCTATTACAGAGAACAAACCACAAACGCAAGCACCCTCACAGACACTCTCTCATTTAAAAGCACATTTAATTTTTTAGCGAACATGGCATCTCGGCGTGCGACTGAGACCGGCATCCCGAACCCCACCTCAGAGCAGCCCAAACGTGTGGAGCCCGTCCACTCCATCACTTTCAGGTGGAGGGAGGCGGCCTGAGGAAGACGCTACCTACCAGCCTCACAGCACCAGCCTCTCTTTGGGGCGCAGGAGAGGGTGGCAGAGAGAGATGCTTGCTGCCTTTGGAAGCCGCAGGTCCCCCCGGGCTGCCGGCCCCTTTAGCGGGCAGGCGGTGGCAACAGCAGCGATAGTTGCATCAGCGCTAACTGCTGCTGCTCCTGCCGCTGCGGCTGCATTCACCGTCGGCGGCTGCCGGGAGGGTACAGTAACGACTGTAGGGAGCGCACAGCTGCTGCGGCGGCAGGTTCCCTAGATCAGGAAATTAGGGCAGGCACCGGGGATTGGAGGCGAGGGCGGCGCGCGAGCCAACCAGCGGCCGCCCCGGGCCCCCGTGAGCCCCGGGCGGACGCGCGGAGCCGCCGGGCCCCAGGAGCAGTCCCGGTGGCGGCGGCGGGCAAGGCCACTCACGCACGCACACACACTCGCACACCCCCTGCGCAGGCACCTGGCAGCCCAGAGCTCATAAGAGCAGCGCGGCGAGGGGAAAGGAGGGCCGAAGCCGCCGCTCCCCCACACCCCTCGCTGACCACTCCCCCTTCTGCCCCCTCCTCGCTGCTCACCCCGTGCTCCAGCAGCCGCCAGTGTGGGTGCTCCGCGGCCGGCTCTGCTCTCTTCTGCCTTCTCCTCTGCTCTCGGCTCCCCACCCCCTCTCCCTCCCCTCCCCTCCCGTACCCTCCCCTCCTCTGCAGCGCCTGCATTATTTTCTGCCCGCAGGCTCGGCTCGCACTGCTGCTGCAGCCCGGGGAGGTGGGTGGGTGGGTGGGTTGGCTGGTGGGGAGGAGATTGTGCAAGTTGTAGGGGAGGGGGTGCCCTCTTCTTCCCTGCTCCCTTTCCCCCCTTTCTAACTCCTTCCCCTCCTCCTCCCCTTCCCCCCTCCCCGCCCCCACCTCCTTCCTCCTTTGCGAAGGGCTGGTAACTTGTTGTGCGGAGCGAGCGGCAGCGGCGGCGGCGGCACCATCCAGGCGGGCACCATGGGCACGTCCGCGCGCTGGGCGCTCTGGCTGCTGCTCGCGCTGTGCTGGGCGCCCCGGGAAAGCCGTGCCACCGGAGCGGGTGAGTGAGGACGCGCCCCTCCGCCGGCTGCCCGGAGCCAGCCGGTGCGCCAGGGGGCCCCGAGGCGCGGGTCTCCTTTTGCCCACCCCCCTCCTAGGAGGCGCCTCTCCGCTCTGCTCGCCGCCTTTCCCTCCCAACCCTGGTGGCGCCTCTGAGCTGTCAGCGCCGCGGCTACGGGCAGCAGGGCTTGGGGGACAGTGGGGTTTGGGGTGTCCTAAAGCCTTGCCTGAACTAGTCTTCATTCCCTTACACTCTGTACCCCAAAGCCACTGTTTTGCCTCGTTTTTCATCCCGCTCGGCCGGGGCTGGGGAATGTGGGCTTCTGAGCCACTGAACAATGGTTCTGTCTGCTCTACCAGGCGGAGTGTTAGGAAGGAGGCAGAGGGCCGGGTCGGGCCGAGCCGGGCGCGGGAGCCCGGGGCACGCTCCCGGGACTTGAGGGAGGGTGGGAGTGTTGGGCGGACGAGGGTGGGCGCCTCCGGGGACTTGGGGCGCCGGGTCTGGGTCCCGGCGGCGAGTCCCTGGTGGCGGTGAGCGGGCGCACGTTCGATGGGCGGCAGCCGGGAGGCTCCTGGGAGCCACTACAAGTGCGCAGCCTGCGCACCCGGACTGCGACTCCCCAGGCGCCCGGGGGTCTCTCTGGAGTACCGGATAGAGGACGAGTGCGGTTTCGAATAGGACTCCCCACTGGGTGTTTCACCCCTTCTCCCTTCCCCGCCGTCCCCCTCGCGCCGTGTTTGTAAACCTCTCGGGTCTCCCGTGTAGCTGAGCGGGGGAGGGGAGCGCAACGAAGACTTAATCAGGTTAGTTTGCTGATCTTCGTTCCCGGTGAGATTTCCTCGAGAGGAATTGAGTCCTAATCTAGTGACTGTGTAATTAGCCTTCATTCCAAACAATAGATCAAAGGGAGTAGCGCGAGAGCTGGTGTGTGGCGGCGGTGACTACTGTCGAGTGCCCAGGGTCTGCTGCACTGGGCCCGGGAGCCCTGTCCACAGCCACTCGCCCGTTGGAGCCACACAACTTTCCTGGGCAGAGGACAGGAAGCCCTTGTAAGGATTCGGTCAGAGTCCTGGCGCGTCCCTGAAGGGATCTTGATCTGACACAGAGAGGCTTGCTGGCCAGCTCCAGGGAAGTGGGGCAGAAAGCTGCCCACCCCCACCCCTCCCGAGTACCCATTCCAGAGTCCCTAGCTTCTGCCACCCGGTGGCTTAGGAGGCCCGCCTGCCTGCAGTCACGTGTCTCCTGAAGTGAGCCAACTTTAAAGTGTGTGGTCAGACAGCTTCTCGGGCCATACCTGGGGGTTTGCAGCCTCCCAGTGCCCCCTGCCCTTTGGCTCGGACTGTCCCGAGCGGGCATGTGAAGCTGGGACGGGCTTTTCTGCCCTCTGTGATTGGCTGGCCGCCCGATCACGTTTGGGTTGGTCACATGTCTCCGAGAACTCAGAATATAGCTGCCTGAGAAGTATTATCTGTAAGGGAACGTGTAACACCCGACAGGCTCCTTCGCACTGTTCTCTCAAATGCTTTCCCTGACCTGGACTCCTTGAAAAAGGCCAGTCGTGGAGACAGCCTCTGATGTCTAACAAGCCTCACAGCCTGGAAAAGGCCTGCCTACAAGAATTCTCAGACTGGAACATTAATCATTAATGGATGAGCAATACTAACTTTTTAAATGATTTCTCAGAATAGTGCCATGACTTGCATTATACTTTTCATAACATTTCAAAAGACTAAGGTATACCAGAAACTATGGATAACCTTCCCAGAGGTGGTAGAAAGATTCATTTTTGCTGCATGTTCTCTTCGTATTCTTTTGATTTAACATGTAATAACTTTCCCTTGGAGGTTAACCTCATCTTATAGAATGCTGGGAATGCCCTTGAACTGTTGAAATGAGTTAGTTGAAGCCATCTGTTGGGCCTAGTATTAGGTAGGAGAGGGTCCCTTTTGCTCCTCTATGTCATGTGTGAAATATGTGACATGCCGTGAGGAGTGAAAAACAGAAGCCCATGCAAGACTTAAATTCTTCAAAGGAAGGGCAGCACATCATTTTTCAACGGGACAGAATCTGGGGTTGGCTGAGGAGACACGGATCTTAAGCCAGCCCAGACTGACTCCTCTCTGAAGTTCAAAGCGCCAGGGTATGTGGGTTGACTTTCTTGTCCTGGTGTTGTATACATCCCTTCTTCCCAGCCCCTCCCCCCAAAACACGCTCATGGTACTTGGTCTAAAATACTCTAGGACAGGGCAGGCATGTTCTAAGATCCAGACCTGAAACTTCAACCAGGCTACCAAGGAAGTTGAAACTCAGCAGTGGAGTATATCTGATGGCAAATCCCTGGGAATTCTAGGACATTTCCCTCCAGCCTAGGTAGTCAAGATGAGGACGTGGGGTACCACATATTTAAAGCCAGAGCCTAGAAGAACCAAGGTTTTAGGAGGGCTATTCAGAGATGGGCAGCAGCAACTCACAAAAGAGGAGTCAGAAACTTCTCTGACTGTGGGAGGAGGCTGGTGAAGCTAGCAGTACTGAGAGACCCGGAGGGAGAGGAGAAAATACACATGACATCCATCCCGTAGCACCAAGGAAAAGTGTGACAGTGATACTAATCCTCGTTCAGGCCAAAGAACGAGCGTGTGAGCCTGGAATCTTTAAAAGAGGATGACCAGGCAAGTGACAGCTTCCTGAAGTCTGAGCACCTGCCTTCTGTGAATTGGCCTGTTGCTCCCTTCATGTGACATTTAGCTTGAATGTGCATCCTGTGTTGTTTTGATTCTCTGTTTTTACTGCTTGTGTCCCGATTCCTCACGTGGTATAAAGGCCAGGTTCAGTAGTGCAGCCCAATACTAAGACTTCACCACGATCAACTGCATAGTGAAGCACTAAGCATTGCGAACAAGGTTAACTATGGCAGTCTCCATGCTTCAAAGAAGGGAAGTCCTGATTTAAGTGTTTCTGCCTTTCATAAAATTGAATAACCACAAATTTGATTTCACTTGAGCAGTTTTACTACCGTTTTAGAAGCAATGAAAAGTAGCTACAAGCCCCTTCGATTCCAGAAGTGTCAAACTGGTAAGACTTCACAAGAACTCCCAGAGTAGAACATGGCCATAATCAAGGGAACAGGTAGCTCCCAGACACATGGCTTTGGGTTTTGATCCAAAGGCCGAAAGACTCAGAGCACAGCATAGACATACAGGTAACTCATGTTACTTATCTAGACTGTTTTCTATTCCTTACAGAATGTGAAGGAAGCTGACCTTTTTGGTAGAAGGAAGAATGATCAAGGATAGGCAGTTACCTATTTGACTTGAAGTCATAATTAAATTTACTTTGGATACTGACTGTTCTTTGGAAAGCCACCTTCCCATACTAGCCTATGAGAAATCAGATGCCTCCAAGGGCTATGATAAGGTCTGCAGTGATGTTTTTGATAAATGTACCTGGCTTAGGAGAGCCGCTCAGGGTGGGCCGTGCTCCAGATGGTTAGTCGATAGACTCAGAATTGCTTAGTGTGTTCCCTTCTACTGGAAGTTCATCTCAAGAGAGTTCTTAGGGCACAGCACGGAGACTACTTCCAAGACAAAGGGTCCAAAAGTACCCTCTGCAGAGGTGATGGACGAGATGCACCTGCTGAGCACAAGTGGTCCAGGGACAAATTTTTGTGCCCAGGTAGAGAATTTTTCGCTAGCAAATTTGAAGACTGGTGGCTTTTTAGCTTTCAGGCTGAGTGTGACTTAGCTTGAGCAGAATCTTGCTCAGTGATTTCACTGTATTTTTCAGTCTGAATTGGTGTCTCTTATCTAAGCTGTTCTGTTGGCTTAGCAATAAAAACTCTAAGCGTGGTTAATGCCAACTAGTTAAACACACTAGCCATGCTGCAGGAACTAAATCAGATGGCAGGCAATACAGTAAAGTTGGCATACTTTTTCCCTCAGGTGATGTGTCCTAGGAAAGCTTGGGCCTGCTGGTAATTCGGGGAGCGTGCCTCCTGGGTGCCATGAGATTAGGGACAGAGATTATGCAAAGGGGGGGGGGCTTAACATTTGCTTGCAGAGCCTTTGACTATTTTGTATTTTAGAAATGCTCGTTGGTGGGTGGAGTGGGGCAAGGGTGTGCACGCTCTTGCCTTTACGAGGTAACTTTGGAGGCAGAAACTTTAAGATGGGACCGCTGGCCGGAGTGGTTGGTCTTGCCACCAGCTTGGGTCTTCTGGGTTGGCCGTACTGGCTAGGAGCCTTTATGGTTATAGACGTGGTTTTGGGGGGTGGGGGTGGGGTGGGGCTTGCAATTTGCCAAGCAAGAGAAATGATAACACCTTAGTGATAGACAACATTTGCAAATGACTTCACGTGTTTATATGTTATAACCTAATACTTCCCTAAATACATTTGCAAATTACTTCCCATGTTATAACTTAATTCCTTTCCCCCCAAACACTATGAGTTAGTAGGGTTCCTATTTTATAGACTGTGTCTAATCTTTCATTTTCCTAAGAAGCCTTCCCAGGATCTGCGTTATTAACCGATCTGTAGGTTCAGGAAGTAGGTGGTAGATTGATGCCGATATTCCTCATACTTCTGCTTCAAACCACCTGACATCCGTCTATTGAGCACCTACCATGTGCCATTTGGCACCACCAGGCATTGGGGGTGGGGGTAGACACAGTAACCAGGGAGCTGGTCCTTTCTTTCATGGCATGCGGTCTAGAGGGGGAGTCAAATCAGGAAATCAGTGCTGCAAAGATAGCCTGGCATAGACGCTCGGAGAGTGAGCGGATCCAACATTTACGCCTTAATCATAAAAGACGCAGACAGCAGTTGAGGGTTGCTGGAGCTCCCACCTGCTACCTCTGTTGCACAATACGATGTTTCCCAACTGTAGACTCTGATGTGACAAAGCCAGATGCTACTCTCTCTCCGCGGATGACCTTACAAAAGTGATCGGATTTGAGCAGCGATGGGTTGCGGCCAACTTCCCAAAGAGCACGAAAGCATGTCCCACGTGAAATCCAGGTCCCACACATCAAATTTCTAAGTCTACAGTTAGCTGCTGCTCCTGTTCCCTGCGTACCGGAAGCTCGGTCCTCACAGGAAAATGGGGCCGGCAGACCCACACTGACACACTCCCTCCGACAGATAAGTATGGGAAAGCACACTGTTTTTAAATGATCAAGCGGCACAAGGAGAATGTGCAAGTCCCCCACGGGCACAGGGAACAGTGGACTTTATCACGTGGAGTCTTCCAAAGTATTCTAGCTGGTCAAACAGCTGGTCACACATTCCGAGTCCAGAAAAGCTGGAAAGAATGCTTTGGAAAAAGTCTATAGGTCAAAC
The DNA here is from genome assembly GCF_023065955.2 of Ursus arctos. Taxonomy (NCBI): domain Eukaryota; kingdom Metazoa; phylum Chordata; class Mammalia; order Carnivora; family Ursidae; genus Ursus; species Ursus arctos. Next base: position 7,568,180 of record NW_026623019.1, on the reverse strand, counting down.
TAGCTTTATTAGTTTAGTAAATTAGTTGATTCATCCAGGAATACTCACGAGTGCCCAGAGACTCTTGAGACGTCAGGAACCTGGTCCCAAGTTACCAAGATAAATTCTAGGCCCTGTCTTAGGGGGATCTCCACTTATAGAGATGGAAACAGGCTGCTAGGGCAAGCATCTCTGGACATGGCTGCTGTGTGACCAGCAGGAAGCAGCCAGACCACACCCGGCAGGTCAAGAAAGGAATGGAGGGCCTCCTTCAAGGGGAGACACCTGTGCCCACTCCAGCTGAGAAGTACACAGGAGTGACAGGAGCAAACCAAGACCAAGCAAGAGTGAGGGCACAGGCCTGGGGAAGTGGGTGGGTGCCTGCGTGTACTCTGAGCAGATGGCTGGTGGGAACCAATAGGGAAAAGTTGGGGGAAGTAGGTGGGAACTAGACTCAGCCTTAGGGCCAGTGAGAAGCCTAGGAGTGATCCCATCCTTGGCCCTTCAGGCCGTTTTCGGTTGCATGAATCACCATCTTGGTTCGGATGGAGAATGTGGCAGCCTGAAGGCAGAGGAAACAGGAGACGAATTTAGATCAAGTGAGGGAAGAGAGCCTGGACAGGGCCAGGGCTTGGTGGCAACATGAGAACTCAGGCTCTCTATGGCACCAAGGGTTTAGAGGAAGGGATGGAGCCCCTCAAGGATAGGGGCTTCTGGCGACGAGAAGACAGATTTTAGAAGAACCTACTAACCGTGCATGCCTGTTAAGGCGCCCAGATACATTTCATCTACCAAATGGGTACAGGGGCTTTGCCTCACGTTGTCACCATAGTTGTCTGCTGTAAGCGGGGCATTTCCCACCCATGCCCATCCAGCAATGGGGGTGCAGGCTTCCGGCGGCCCGGACTTTATATTCCGACCCTGAAAATGACCTCATCGCTTCCACTGTGGGTAGAATCCTAGCCTCCTAAACTTCAGGCAGTGCTTTCAAAGTATGGTCAGAGACGAGCAGCGGTCAGGACCATGTGGGAACTCGGAAAGGCAAGCCTGGGCCCCACCGCGCCCCTGCTGATTCTGACATTCTGGGAGGAGGGGCCCAGCACAGGTTCTAACCAGCCCTGTGGGGCCTCGGGTGCGGGTGAGAACGGGAGCGCCACGGACCTAGCAGTCTGCCACCCACAGAAACTAGTAGCTTCCCAAAATGCTCTGACTTGACCAGTGTGCTCCAGACAAAGCCAAGCCCTGTAATCCTAGGAAAAACCTTGCTGAGGATACTCTAGAGGCTTTTTTTTTTTTTTTTTTTTTTTTATGAAAATGGGGCAGGGTGGGCTGTCTTTCCATAATAAGACTGTGTTAGGATAGTGTCATTCTGGATTGATGTTAACAGGCTGGCTGTCTTACCCAAGTTACTAAAAGCAACAGAATATTCTAGCGGAAGTCCGGAATTAGGTGCTCAAGACTATGCGCATGCTCGGCCGCGCGGTATCTGGAGCCAGACCGCCCAGGTTCCAATTCTCGTTCTGCGCAGCCTGAGCTTGGACAAGTGCTGTGCTTCCCTGGTCTATGCTCCTCTTTCCTGACACAGAAAAAGGGGAGCAGTAGTGCTCAGAGCATAGGATTTAGAATTTGGGTGAATTAAAAGACTGAAGTCCTAGAGCCGTGTTTGGCCAACAATTCTAAGAACTTACTTATCCGTGATTCTTAAGATCATCTCCACAGGACGTCAGTGAAAAAACTGACAAGGGAACTGTAAGATTCACTCATTTCAGTGAATCAGAAGGATTAACCGAAATGTTTAATAGCTACTAGTTGGTTCTTCCGAGCGCTCAGAGGCTGACGTGAGGGGCAGAGCACAACCTTTGTGCCCGACAGCTCAGGCTGTCCTCCTTCTTCCCTCTCACTCACTAACCTCCTCTCCGGAGAGAAAACCACTTTGCTGACTTGCAAGTCTGCTTGTCCTAAAATGAGTTTTGGCCTATGAATAGAAAGATTGGCATTAAAGAAGCAGAAGTGAGTGTGACTAAAAATAAATGCCCTTGGCGGCCCCAGAAGTGGCAAACCAAGTGGACTGAAGAAATTCCTGTAGGTAACACCCGTGCGCTCCAGCAACAAGGAGAGGGAGAGCCGTCGGACTCCTCGGGCCTGCCGGTCCCAGCGGAGTGGCAGCCGGAGCCTTTCTGTGCAAGTTCAAGTTCAGGTCTGAGCCTGATACCCAGAAACCTCCCCATACTCTGGGCAGCTCAGAGCCCTGTAGGGAAATGCATAGCCTATGTGGATGGCTTGGAATTTACTGGAAGGTAAATATGCAGTTCTCCACGGAAGCTTACATATTGTTCTCCCCTGTTAACCCTTGCAGGGACAGTCAGCAGCAGGCTGACTTGTATATGCATTTAAACCCCTGAGTTTCTTGGAGCCAGTGACCTGCCAACATGGCTGGGTAGCAACACTCACTCCTTAGGTAAGCAAGGCTCCTGGGACAAGGCGCTTTGACGTCAGTTTGCAGGGCCTGATTCCACCTGTGCTAGTGACAGAATTAGCAAGTTAGCCTTTGACACTTCGGGGCCTTCATTCATTACAAAGGCAAACAGCTGTGAGGAGGTACCTATGTGACTAGGTGCAAATGACTTCCAACCCCCTGGCCCAGAGGGGCCGGAATATTCGTTCTAAGTATTAGAGCTGAAAGAAAACCCAGATCAAGGCCAACAGTTGGATTTCTTAAAGCAAAAGAAAGAACCCTTTTCAGATCCTTACACAAAACTCCAGTATCGAAAAAGAAAGCCTTCCTGGTTGAAACAGGCAAAACACCCAAGGTTCCCCACCATCATGGCCTTTCCCCCCCCCCCCAACTGTAACCCCTTTTGGCACTGAGGCATGCCTATGAAGCCCTGTGGCTTAGAGGAACCTGCTAAAAACCACACTTGCCCCACTGTTCACCTTTCTGAGCAGACAGATCTGGGGATACAGGCTGCCTAGAACTTCTACTTCTGGGGTCATTTTTTGAGTCATTGATGGTCCTTAGCTTAGTCTAAGAATTAAAAGCACCTTGGGGCGGGGGGCAGGCACCTGGGTGGTACAGTCGGTTGAGTGTCCCACTCTTGGTTTCAGCTCAGGTCACGATCTCAGGGTCATGACATGAGCCCCGTGTCGGGCTCCACGCTCAGTGCAGAGTCTGCTTAGAACGCTGTCTTCCTCTGCCCCCCCCCTCTCTAAAATAGGTAAATCTTGGGGGTAAAAAAAGTAGAAATCAATAAAAGCACCTCGGGAGGAGATGATTTCAAGCTCAACCTATTCACTTTATGAAAGCAGAATGCTGAACTTGAGACTTAATTGTCATGGATGAAAATAGACTATGGGTCCACAGTCCTGTAATCCCCCAAAGCTGTGGAAAGCAAAAGCTTCTTAACTTGCTTGGTGCTTTCGGTTCTCCTGGAGCCCTGTACAGCGGCACTCCCAGCTGAGCACCAGAGGGGTGAGGGAGAATCTTTGTGAACCTTGGACTGAAGACCCCCAGCGTTGCAGTCTGGCTGAGGTCCCAGCGCCAGAGTCAGCACCGGCGCTCTGGCCACTCTGCAGGGCGGGGAAGTCAACAGAACCAGGGGCGCTTTGTGCCCAGGAGCAAGCTCTCACAACAGAGTGCTTAGCTAACAGGAAACTGACGCACGGCCATAAGGCTTATTTTCTCTCCACTCTTTAAAGAGAAGTTCCTTGAGAAAGCAGCCAGCCAGCCTTAGCCCCCACCAGCCCACCCCACCCCGCCCCTTGTAAAGCAGCAGCAACATTCAGTGGCTTTCTCCCCTTCTAACCCCCAGCATTCCCCGTGATAATGCACAGTCCTGTGTGTATCCTGGTAAAACACAGCTTTAGGATAATCGGGCAGAAGCTTTAGGACAATTGGGCAAAAGTGGAAATAGATAAGAAAAAGTAGAACTTGAACTCCTTTTTCTCTTAAGGTATTGGAAGAAACACTAAGAAAATGCTTTTCTGTATCCTGAGTCTGCTCAGGATCGAGTCTGGAAGCAGTACTACTGGGATTTTAATATCATTTATCACTGCTGATCGTTCATTTGCTGCAACTACATTCAAAGACCCTCTCGGAGGTGCTGGTGAACTGAACGCCGGCCTTATTTTACCTGCGTGCCTGTATTCGATCCCAGGCCGGCTTGAGCGTCTAGGAAATCCGTAGCTTCAAAAGTCATTTTTAAGATCTTCAGTACCTAACCCTGAAGTGGAAAACCATCATCTGACACTTGCTTTTAGTCCCCGGCCCAGTCTGATTATATGCCTACCTTTTTGACGGTATAGGGATCAGGGTCTGAATTTTCTCTTTTTCACTGAACAACCTTTGGTACCTAAAACGTGTAAAAATAATTCAGAGCCCCCATCGTATCCTAACTGCAGCTCAACGGTTCTTTCCAACGAGATTTCTATCGATGCTGTCTGACGACAAATTGTTCACATGCTGCTTTTCAAATGAACTACTCCAAGTGGTTTCTTACCACTCCCATGGCCCTCAAAGGCCGTGGGGATACAGAACTAAAGCCAGGGGCCCGTGGAGCAGATTGCCCCAGCACTGAGAACACTGAGCAGCTCTTGGGACTACAGTGATGGGTGGGGGAGGCAGCCGCTCCTCCTGTTTGGTTGAACAGTATAAAGAAACAGCCACTGACATTTCCCACCAACAACCTCAACCCTTCTCAATCCCTCGTATCTTACGCCCAGTAAGATACTTGTGGAATGAACGAATGGTGTGAAATAGAGGTAGGAAATGCCACCAAATCTACTGCTTTGTATCTGGGTCCCAGCTTAACCAGACTCTTGGGAGCAGGGTGGTACACACCGTTTCGGAAGACATTGAGTGCCTAAGAACATCACCCCACCCATATGGTAAACCTGACCGGGACCAAATTCTAATCTTCCTGGGAATTAGCCGCAAAGCAGAGGCTGCCCCCGGAGAGTAGGGGTAGCTGATAGTAGGAAGGCCAGCAGGAGTACTGTGTACCCAGCACAAGAGTTCCAGCCTGTGCTTGTCACTAGAGTATCTGTTCTTGACCCAGCAGGCCACAGCTGCAGATGCTGAAAGGTGGCAGGAAGTCGGAAAGCTTTCTGCCTGGAAGGCCTCCCTAAGGAATCTGCAGAAGCTCTATAAGACACCCTGGTTGTCCTGAAAATTTGCAGTCTACTTCTATTAAGCAACCAGACCCTTGCCTTGTAGCTCAAAGAAATCACATCTTCTAGAAGGACACTCGTGCTCGTGATAGGAAAGACCTTAACGTTAGCTGTCCCATGCCAGGCAAAGACAAAAAAATGAAACTAAGTGCTCTGCTTACAAGGATTAGTTCATAGCACCATGTGAATTAAACAGCTGTACGTCGAGCATAGGAACACGGAGAGTCAGGGGAGGAGAACCCAGGCCTGTGGCTCTCCCTCACTTTGTCCTTCTCCCATCGCTAAGAGTGATCTTCCCTTATCTCTCAACTGTACACTGATTTTTATCTTTGAGGTGTTTCGTAAGCATGTCTTTTTTTCATTAGGCCTCAAATTCTAAGACGGGGAGGCGTGCAGTAAACCTCTATTCTGCCCCCTCCTCGCTACCCCTTCTAAACCTCCCTTAGTTTATTGTGATGGGGGCATCATCCATGAATAACCTTACAGAATGTGGCCAAGAAATGCCATTAAGGGATTAGGATTTGGCTGTGTAATTACAGCTACACAAGTGAGTTAAACAAATGAGGGAAATGAGTCCAGGGGCAGGTGAGTCTGACCCAACTCCCAGTGGCCTCTGGGCAATCTATGTTCCTTCTATCTCGATCTGGCTCCACTGGCCCAAGATCCCTATTCCAGCCACCATGCCCAATTTTCAGGAGCCAGAAAGGAATAAAGGAAGGGAAAATGTGTTCCTGTCCCTTTGAGGATATTTCCCAGAAATTCTATTTACCATTTGTATTTATAGTCCCTTAGCCAGACCTTAGCCCCATCCATGGCTATACCTCCCTACAAGAGATGCTGGGAAATCTAGTCTTCTCCAGATGGCGTTTGCCCAGCGAAGAACTCAATTACTGTCCGTCACTGCCCCAGTGCCCACCCAGCCCTGGCCCCTAGAATGTTCTGGCTTGCCGAGTCTGCAGCTGTCCCTCCAGGAGGGACCGTATCCACGGGTTTTGGGTAACTTGCTTCTCTAACTTCCCACGCTCGTATCCCAGCTTAGCTAAGTGCTCCCTCCTGATTTTAGGAAGAAAAGCCAAATGTGAACCCTCCCAATTCCAGTGCACAAACGGCCGCTGTATTACGTTGCTGTGGAAATGCGACGGGGACGAAGACTGCGCTGACGGCAGTGACGAAAAGAACTGTGGTGAGTAAGGAGCCCGACAGTGTCCCCGGCCACCTCAGGAGGATGCATGCACGTCACTGAATGTGATGCTTTTAGCTTAGTTTCTCAAATGTATCGGGATTCTGAAAATAGAATCCGCTCATAAGAATTGCTTTGAACCAGGGTCCCAAGAGTCTGTACATCCTGGTCTAGAGGAATCTGGTTGAATGTTTGACACGGGGCTATCAGCCTGAGTGTGGAATGTTGAAGATGAAGAGCGGGTCCTTTCAAGTGACAGGACCTGGTTTGTCGTAGGTCAGGCAAACATTTGGTATAGGAAGCTAGGAGAGGGGACAGGAGGACCAGAAGTAGAGACAGACAGAAGCTTGCTTAGAGCAGAATTGCTCTGGTCCCCCGAAAAAGAAAGGAAGTCATGCTCTGATCCCCCGAAAAAGAAAGGGAGTCAGGAATAGTAAGAAATCCCTTAAGGTTTCAGCAGGTTAATCAACTCCTGACATAGAGACTACAGGCCAGTGCAGATCACAGATTAGATGAGGATTTTTAAAAATTCTCTGCCTACAATAGATGCCAGTTCTAAAGTGTTGAGCAGGGCGGAAGACAATCTTTCCCCGAAAGAATGGGGATATAACGTCATACCCACTGTTCAGTGTCCATCAAAAGATCATCGTGAGAAATGCCTCATGTTGAGCCAGAACAGCTGAGAACTACACGTCAAGGGGCATTTAGGTCACCTTGAATATATGCTGAAGTTTATTGTTTGATCCCGTTGTTCTGTGTTGTAAAAATCCTGAAACAAGATTGTGTATGGATGTCGGTGACAGCATTGTCATTTGCCTTTTAAAGGATGTTATATAAAGATGTCCACTCTACAAACAAGAAATAGGGAAGAAAAGTAGAAGCTAAATGTAGATAGCCTCAATTGCCCTCTTGTTATGCCCTTACCGGCTTCCTCACGCGTCATTACAAACACGGCATAGCAGAAGCATCATGGCACCCGCTCTTATCCTTGCGCGTGCCCAGCAGTATCATGGCTGCCTCACACCAGTCTGTGGATTAGCAGCCCGTGTGGAAACCCAAGAAGTCCCTTCTACAGTCTCAGGACCAAGAATACTCCTCCTGGCACCACTTTGCCACCATTTACATTCTAACACTGGGATTTTAATCTACCCTACAAGACAATGAGTTCATGCCCCCTCTAGGTTACCGAGGTCATAGGATTCCCTCACGAAATCTCTTACTGGAAGGACTTGCTCTTGGCAACTCTTCTCTTCTTCTCTAGGTATGAGTAGCAATTCTTCCTCGATTCTGAAGTAAACAGTGGCAAAACCCATTGTTCTTTCCTAGAAAGTAATTATTCTTTCCGTGTTTCAGAAGCCTTCCTTGACCATCTGACGGACTTAGTAGCAGCTAACCTGAGCCATCTTAGGGGTCACCGCCGGCTCTTCCTAAAATCGCCTCCGCATAAATAACTTCTAGACACACAGCAGGAGGGTTTGGAAGAGTTGAGGGAGTAGATGTATGTACTCAAAATCACACGAGGTGGGAAAAATTAAACACATTCTTGGCCGGCATTGGTCTCTGCCTCCTGGGTATGAAGGTAGAGAAGGAAAGTGGGAACACGGCTCAGGGGAGCTGTGTGTGTTTATTTTGAGATGTTCCGCCCTGGAAGGGAAAAAGCTGCACAGTTGCTTTAAACTCATAAGGCCACTTAGTATTTTTCCGGTCCAACGTCTTGATATCGAACTGGTCTGCAGTTTCAGCAGGGCTGTTTCTTTGAAGCACGTCAACCAGCATTTTTCGTCAACTGCAGCTTAGAATCCACAAGCCATGTGTTTCCATCAGCCCCAGTAACTCAGTCTTTTACAACTGCGAGGCTGACCAGATTAATGAGTAACTTAGACCCTCTGAGCTGGTAACTGGGAGATCTCTTCCCCTGTGGCACACCTACATTTCTATTCATCTCTTAAGGCCCAATTCAAATAGCCTTTCTTTACCCTCCCCGTCTGGGTTCAGAATGGGGGGAGATGAACTCTAGCAAGTTTCTATCCCTATTGATCTTTTGTTTCAACACTTACACTTTGTAGTATACCCAGTCTTGCCTATGCCTGTAACGTTTTATACGTCTTCAAACCACATGGTCTCTTTACAACTACTCCCTGCTTCCTCTTCCTGAGGACCACCACAGGTTGAATTACAGCAAACTAACTCTGCAGACGCTCTCGCACCTTCCCACACGCTCAGGAGCACACGGGCCTTCGATATCGTTTAACCATTAATACTGGGGTTTGAGTATTGCAGTGATTTTTAGAAACAGGTGTGAATCTAAGCGCTAATGTGGCCTTTCTTGTTTCCTTGGCTACACAATTCATGGAGATGAATTATTCCTTTCAGATCATCAGGATTCCTCACCACATCTTGAGTTCTCGGAATGGACTGTAATCACTGTATTTCCCTGCTGCACCATGTCCAAGGCCAAACCAGGGGGCCCCTCTACTTCAGTGTCCTCTCCACTCCGCGAGTTGTCCCTAGCTCAGGCCCCAGACTTGAAGCAATCCCTTTCAGGTTCTTAGCAAATTGTCAGCTTTTGGCTGATCTACCATTACAGAATATTCGTTAGGGAAGAGGAGCGTGCACTGGAAATTAAGGCACATGAGCAAGGAAGAATACAGCTTGGGAAGGAGGAGCCTAGAATTACCTGATGGTAGACCCTTCCTACTGTCTCTGACTGCTTGGTGGGTAAGGTGCCCAAGCCGCCCAAGCGGCTTAAGTCCAGGTTCATGCTTATCTTCCTGGTATAGTTCTCAGTGTCCCCTTTCTGCTGAGATTGTCCCAGTTTGGACAACAAGTTGCATGGTCACCAGAGTTAGAGGAGAAAAGGCCTGCCCTCATCGGAATTAGTAGCAGTACTGATACCTTGCTTAGGAGATTTTTCACTCTAGTCCTCAGCTGGGACATTGGCAGCTTTCACAATATCTTCTGTGACTTTTAGCTGATGTTACTCCGTCTCTTAGATTCTAAATGTGACCTCTTTTATACGCGGGTTTAAACTTTCTCTATTTCTTACTGGCTGGGTTCCTCTGCCCCAACAGACTGTAGGAGTGACAATATTCAGTCCTGGAGCTTGTCCTCCCAACTCTGCACAAAACCCATGCACTGTTAAGAGATGCCCCCGAAACAGCTGTACTGTGATCCAGTCATGGGATGGAACGTTTGGCTCTTAAACCTTAGGAAACCTTTGAAGGACATGGAAGAAATGCACAAAGAGAAGGAAACTATGACTTAATAAAACTCAACAGCAGGGCACCTGGGTGGCTCCGTTGATCTGCCTTTGGCTCAGGTCATGATCCCAGGGTCCTGGGATCAGGCCCCACTTTGGGCTCCCTGCCTAGCTGGGGAGCCTGCTTCTCCCTCTCCCTCTGCCTGCCACTCCCCCTGCTTGTGCGCTCTGTCAAATAGATAAATAAAATCTTTTAAAAAAATAAAAAAAGTAAAACTCAACGACATAAAACAGACAAGTTAATTATAAGGTATCCCTGGGTTGTAAGGTAAGGAGCAAGCCCCGTCTTACTGTGACTTCCATATCCCCCGACTCTCTCAAATGAGCACCTTGCTCCTCTGGAGGAAAAAAAAAAGATTTTTCTAGTGTTCTCCTGGATGTTGGCAGTTGAGTGCTAAAAGACTCCGTTTCATTGTTGGAGTCAAATGTGTCAACAGGCAGTTTCGCCCCCAATGGGAATATCAGCTCCCGGGCGCCTACGATTTTAACGCTGCCGATAAACTTTTGTAGTAAAGAAGACGTGCGCCGAGTCTGACTTTGTGTGCAACAATGGCCAGTGCGTCCCCAACCGGTGGCAGTGTGACGGCGATCCTGACTGTGAAGACGGCTCTGACGAAAACCCAGAGCAGTGCCGTGAGTGACTTGCTTTGGACTGTACCTTCCCCAGGCTGTTTCGTGTCTCGTAGCTCGAAGTATTATTTCATCCAAAACCTGGTTATATTTTCCCTTGGCCTACCTTACTGTGTAGGCCAGTGGACTCCAAGGTCAGTCAAGTCATTAACAAGTTGATGAGCGTCCATTTAAGAATATTCTCCCAAGTCTAACAAGACTGACGTTCTCTTGGGTAGCTTCACTATTAAAGATTGAAGACCGAAGCCAGCCAATTTGATTAGGAACTCCTTGACTAGGTGCATAGATTTCAAATATTTGGTAATCAAGACTCCGAGCAGATGGTACTCTGGTCCTGGAAGCTAAGTTGAGATAGGAGGGTTCCCTCTTTGGGCCCAGGATAAGCTTTTAGATGTACAGCTTATGTTATTTAAAAAAAAAAAAAAAAAAAATTTATTACTGAAAGGGTAGGGTGGCTAGAAATAGGGTGACATCAGGATTTTTTTAACAAACCTGTTACCTGAGGTTGTTATAGTAGGGTAAAGCTTACAGCTTATTCTTAAATAAGAAAAGTTTCATAGGTATGCAAATGCATGTATGTGTCCTTGGGCGGATATCCAGGAAAACGTCTGTGACTTCACAGAGGAGGAGGACTGGGGACAGGTAAATTAGGATCATTTGAATGTCGTGGTGAAGAAAGTCTTGGAGTTCATTTCGAAACGGTAGAGACCTGTTGAAACATGAAAAGTGTAAACCTAATAGGAGCCAAGTTTAGGTCTGGAATAAGGATGACAAAACGCAGTGAAGCAGAAAGGAAGATAAATGTATCAATTTCAGTTTTCGAGGCAAGGAATCAGGGGAGCGATAAGAACATTGGTCATGGCAGGTCAGTCACCACAGGGACAGCAGGGCTGCACAGAGACACGGCCCCGTGTTTTAGTGGAGGGTGACCCAGTGAGGTCAAGAATCAGGAGGGGTCCCCGTTTTGGCAAAGCTCACGTAGGTCGCAAAGAAACCTATAAAGGAATCTAGTCAGGAGAAGACTTCCCAGGTGTTAGGTCATCCAGCCTTTAATGAAGTGGGAACTAGGTGACCTTATGTGGTATCTGACAGATAACAACAAAAAAATAAAAATAAAAGGTCAAGGAGCAGGCCAGCCAATAAGCCTAAGTGTGCCAAGTAAAACAGAAGCCAGAGCGGAGCACGCCACGGAACCTTGAAGGAGTAACACGGTCAAGGCTCTCCGGTGTCCTGCCGGGCGACACCGGCTGGCGTGGCTTCTGAGCAGTGGAGCTGGCGAACCATCTCCCCAGGCTTCAACTAGTAAGTCGAATGCCAGCCCTCCGCCAGGCCACCGAGTGACAGGTGTGAGCCCTTGCAGGCAGCTCAGGAGCAGCACGGCCCGGCCGCGTGGGGGAGGCTCTTTTGAGACTGTATATCGTCAACAGATATGAGAACATGCCGCATAAATGAGATCAGCTGTGGCGCCCGTTCCACTCAGTGTATCCCAGTGTCCTGGAGGTGTGATGGTGAAAATGATTGTGACAGTGGCGAAGATGAAGAAAACTGTGGTAAGAAGATCAGTGTGGAGTGGCTTATCCCCAAGACCCTTTTCGCTCAAAGAAGGGTGGGCAGGGGGAGAAGCGCCCCGGAGCGTGAAGATGCAGCTCCGCTGACTCGCTTTTCGGTGACCTCACTCTCCGCTCAGCTACTTGGCCTTCATTACTGCCCTAATACGCTGGCGTAAGTCCCCACGGTGACTGACCACTGCTTGCTTTGGGGTCTGTCCTAGGCAGATAGAAGTGGGAAGGTAAGTCATTCAGGGCACTGCCGTCCAGAAATAGCTCCATGAAGCCACAAGGGTGTGGGCGTCTGTGTCTGTTAGGACCGGGGTGCACGGGCCGGCCCCACTTGGGCTCAGCACAACCAGGAGGGGACTAGGGACACTGGCAAGCTCACCTCTAGGTCTCAAGTGGGTCTGCTGCTTGGAATAAATTACTTGAGTAGCATACGAGCAACCTGAGTTAGCCTCCGAACTAGACTCTCTTTGAACCTTTCCAGAGGTTAACCGGGCACAGAAGCGTTAGCTATCATCTTGCCAGCACATACCCAAAGAAAACCCTACCCGACTGATGGTACTTTTGTCTCTTCTCACAGTTCCTGCCCGTAAAAACGAGCTCTGTTTCCTACGCTTTCATGTTTCTGTTTCTGGAAAATGCGTAATAAAGTGCTGCGCGTTCCAGGCGAGGCCCTGGGAAATATCTGGGTTGAACAAACATTGCTGTGAGCACTCTTTCAAGCTACCGCCCTTTTATAGGGCCCCAAGAGCGACAGCTCCCAAGGCTGACAGGCACGGGCCTCCTGACGCAGCAGAGTACTAGTGAGCTGAGCGTGCTTGCAGTCCAAACGCCACTCTTGCGTGGAGAAGTCGACTTCTGAGGTCAATACCACTGCACCTAGTCCAATGAGTTTCGGTGTTCAATCTTAGAATTGAGCTATATGTACTGGTAAGCCCCAGAGCTGCCAAGTGTTTCCCTCCTAAATCTAGACTTTGCTTCCCAAGAGAGTCGTGGTCTCTACCCTAATTACCACCAAATTGTGACCTTGATTCATTCGGCAGGAATTTGAGTCCAAGTACAAACTGGCTAGTCGGCCTGGTTTATCATTATTAGCGTATCGGACAGCTAAGATTGTGGTCGATTCTAGCCCTAGCAGTGACTTTCTAACACTTGAAAATATTTAAGGCCTGTTAGTCCTGATCCACATTTGAAGGACCAACAGAGAAGGAACATGTATAGTAGCATAACATGATGGCTGATTTGTGTTAACAGTGTCATAATGCTTGTATGTTTGCCTGTATACCTGATTCATGGTAGTCTCGGCTGGTGATCCAAACTGATTAGCTGTCTGTCCAGTTCAAGATAGCTCAGTCTTTGCCACTCCAAATGAAATCCCCCGGTCAGGTTTAAGCTCCCTTTAGGAATCTGTTGTGGGCCTCATCTCAAATTAACTTCTAGTCTTCAGCTGTTCTCTTGGTTCTTTCTTTCCGTTCTTATTCAAGTGTCCCTGCATCTTGTCCATATTGAGACTGCTTGCTAGTATTCCAGGAACCTGGATTTGATAGAATTCCACGTTAGCTTTTAAGTGAAGCTTGGAAAGCTAGGGTCCGTGATCTGAGATCCCGCTCACTGCGTCGTAGGACGAAAGTCTGGAAGGCAGGACGCGCCCCGCATGCTCTCAGCGACGCCTGCTCTCTCCCCGCAGGTAACATCACGTGCAGCCCCGACGAGTTCACCTGCTCCAGCGGCCGCTGCATCTCCAGGAATTTCGTCTGCAACGGCCAGGACGACTGCAGCGACGGCAGCGACGAGCTGGACTGCGCGCCCCCGACGTGCGGCGCGCACGAGTTCCAGTGCAGCACCTCGTCCTGCATCCCCCTCAGCTGGGTGTGCGACGACGACGCCGACTGCTCCGACCAGTCGGACGAGTCCCTGGAGCAGTGCGGCCGCCAGCCCGTGATGCACACCAAGTGCCCGGCCAGCGAGACCCAGTGCGGCTCCGGGGAGTGCATCCACAAGAAGTGGCGCTGCGACGGAGACCCCGACTGCAAAGACGGCAGCGACGAGGTCAACTGTCGTAAGTAGCCTTCTTTATCAGTCCGGCCTGCTCGGCGCGTCCGCCTGGATGGCTTGGCTGACCCTCCCCTGTCCTTCCCGCCTCCCCTACAGCTTCAAGAACCTGCCGCCCTGACCAGTTTGAGTGTGAGGACGGCAGCTGCATTCACGGCAGCAGGCAGTGCAACGGTATCCGGGACTGTGTGGACGGCTCTGATGAAGTCAACTGCAAAAACGGTGAGGGGCTCCTCCTGGGGGTGAGTCAGAGGACTGCTGGGAGCAGCCCCACCAATGGACTCTCGCTTTTGTGTTTTTCTTTATAGTCAATCAGTGCTTGGGCCCTGGCAAGTTCAAGTGCAGAAGTGGGGAGTGCATAGATATCGGTAAAGTATGTAACCAGGAGCAGGACTGCAGGGACTGGAGTGACGAGCCCCTGAAAGAATGTCGTAAGTGGAGGGGTTGCCTGAGCACAGAGTGGGGAAGGTTCATGACATGGCCCCTAGCTGATGCCCTGTGCACCCTGCCCAGTGCCCGCTTACAGCACTTTTTTAAGGAACCGTCTTCGGTTGCTGGGCTTCAGAGTGGCATTTTTATGCCTTAAAAATTGAAGCAGTGAAACTAGTTCATAGCTTTACCTCGTTAAAGAGAACTGATCAGCAATGGAGACACTTGACTCAGTACTACTTAGCCAGCCGGTAACCTGCCAAGGAGATTGGGTTTACTTAACTTCCCCCAAACCCTCCAAGATGCGTATCTTGAAGACAAATTATTAGACTTTAGGAAAGTCGTGGGTTTGGCCAGACTAACTAGATAAGTTATTGCAAAAAGCCCAGAGTTTAAATGTTAATTGGGGCAAATATCAGTCTGGGATAAGGTATGGGATAACTCTGGTCCCTTTTTATTTCAGATGTAAACGAATGCTTGGTTAATAATGGTGGCTGTTCTCACATCTGCAAAGACCTAGTTATAGGCTACGAATGTGACTGCGCAGCTGGGTTTGAACTGATAGATAAGAAAATCTGTGGAGGTGAGTACGGGAGGGAGCTTCAGCCTCGGGGGAGGGGGGCGGGGAGATGAGAAAGGACAGTATCTTGCTATAGGTCATCTAGGCACAGAAGACTAATCCTAATTTCCCTCCTAGATATTGACGAATGCCAAAATCCGGGAATCTGCAGCCAAATTTGTATCAACTTAAAAGGCGGTTACAAGTGTGAATGTAGTCGGGGCTATCAGATGGATCTTGCCACTGGCGTGTGCAAGGCAGTAGGTAAATGGACTTGGACTGGTGTTGCTCTGGTACCTTTAGGAGTAAGGCCTTACCAAGGGTGCAGCCAGTGACCCCAAGAGTCAACTAAATTATGGAATCAAGGTAGTACAGCTCTTCCCCGACTTCTGATAGGGTCGCAATCCAATAAACCCATTTTAAGTTGAAAACATCTCAAGTCGAAAATGCATTTAATATACCTAACCTACCAAATATCATGGCTCAGCCAAGCCTGCCTTAAATGTGCTCAGAACTCTTACGTCAGCTTATAGTTGGACATCATCTAACACAAAGCCCATAAAGTACTGAATGTCACATGTAATGCATCGAGTACCCTACTGAAAGTGAAAAGCAGAATGGTCGTATGGGTACGGACCGGTGTCAGCTCATCGGCTGTTCACACCCTCGTCATCACGGGGCTGACCAGGAGCTGCGGCTCGAGGCTGCTGCCCAGCATCGAGAAAGAACATCACAAGACAAGATGGTAGCCCCTATCACTGGCCTGGGGAAAGATCCCAACTCCGAATTCGAAGTGTGGTTTCTACTGAACGCAAACTGCTCTTGTACCATCGTAAAGTTGAAAAATCCTAAGTCCGGGACTGTCTGTTCTTGAGATCAGTGTTACTCAACTCTCAGGACAGTATCACAGGTTAAACGTAAGATCGTTTCCCTGGACACCTGCCTTGGTCAGTTCCTTTTGCATAGGATACCATGAATACCTACCAGGTTCGCTTACTTCCTGCTTCCAAAACTTGAATGCAGTCCCAGTAAGTAACTTAGTCAACAGCTGCTCGGAAACTGTTCCAGGCTGCTGAGCCACCCTACTGTTGAGTGCTGTGACCCCAGGACTGCCTTCATGAACTAGGAAGTGCTTACAGTTCCCGGGGGCACGGACTGCAGCAAGCCCCCTCCTCAGGTGTTTGGCGGTGCCTTTACTGTTTAAGTGCTCCTCCTCTGAAAGGAGGTGACTTAGAAGGACCTTGCCTTCTTACAGCGAAACTAAATAAACCTGACTCCTGTCTTTCAGGCAAAGAGCCAAGTTTGATCTTCACGAATCGAAGAGACATCCGGAAGATTGGCTTGGAGAGGAAGGAATATATCCAACTCGTTGAACAGCTAAGAAATACCGTGGCTCTTGATGCGGACATTGCTGCTCAGAAGCTGTTCTGGGCTGATCTCAGTCAGAAGGCCATCTTTAGGTAACTTCAGTTCTCTGCGTAGCGTCTTTGGGAAGGTTTGGAGGAATTTCTAGCTCCACTCAAGCATCTAATTAGCTGGGACTCTTAAATCTTGACACTGATTCTTCAGCTCTTAAGTTACTATCAGTCCCTCACGAGAGACTGACAATTGGCATATGAAGTCAAAGGTGGCTATAGCTACAGGATTAGAACAAAGGACATCTTAGTTTCTCCTCCTGTCACCCCTTTCTTTCCAGTTAATTGACAACTTTTCGTAGCGGCTACCAATGGAAACGGTAGCGGCAGCTTTTTCTTAAAGGGAACTCGAGAAACTCAGACGGCGGCTCTTGCCACAAACAGCCTCACTTAGAAATGTGTCAGTCTTGCTTGTCGAGCACATTCCAGCAACTAAATAATGGACACTACTGTGTAGTATCAGTAAGAGGCATAGTTAAACGATGAGAGTGGTGAGCCATGGTGTTACTCGAGCTTCTTCTGAACAGAGTTGTTGACCATTTTGTAAGCAGAAAGCCCATTCTCCAGGCTCTGATGGTGTCAAACTCTTAAACTTCTTGTGACCTATTCTGTTTCAGTGCCTCAATTGATGACAAGGTTGGTAGACATGTTAAAATGATCGACAATGTCTATAATCCTGCAGCCATTGCTGTTGATTGGGTGTACAAGACCATCTACTGGACTGATGTGGCTTCTAAGACTATTTCAGTAGCTACCCTTGATGGAACCAAGAGGAAGTTCCTGTTCAACTCTGGCTTGCGGGAGCCTGCCTCCATAGCTGTGGACCCCCTGTCTGGGTTTGTAGTCTGTTTTTTCTAGCCTTTTGGATGCTATCTGTGTATGCCAGGAGCAGCCTGGCTGAAACTGTACAGAAATCCCAAGACTTACAACTCCCCACACCAAAGAACTACCCAGTCCAAGGTGTCAGCGGTCCAGTAAGTCCACTCTCTTCCAGGCCCTCCCTGGCAGGATGGGCGCTCGGACTGATAGTAAGGAAACATGCTTGACTTGACACACACACAAAAGCTGTATCTGAACCCTTATGGCCACCCAGCTTCTCCGCAAGTGACTTTTAATTGTTGTCTGAATACTTTGTCAGGTTAGCTCTGGATGACCCAGCCTAAGTCCTAGCACGAGTCGTGAGGATTTTGGTAACCATATTATCTCAAGGCTTCCATCTAAATATCCAACTTGTCTGAAAGTCCAGTTGAAATAAATGGATCTCTAGCAACATTTCACCAAGAGGTCGCCCTAAATGGGTGCTAAATAATATAGAAAAGCAGCTTAGGAAGTTGACTAAGGCTCTAGTAAGGACACCTGACTCCCGTGAATCGTCGCGAGAGCAGTCCGCCAAGCCCCTCCAATAAAGCTTAACATATACTCACCCTTCAGTTCTCTGAAAGAATTGGGCTTTTGTGAAGGAAATATATAACCTGTGACTTGGGGTTGAAATATAATTATCACACTTAAATAGATTAATATAGTTCATAATGAGCTGGTAGGTTCTTAGTGTTAACTTTTGTTTATCCGGAACATAATTTAGACCATTAACCTATTATTGTTGGGCTCTAGAGTTTTCTAGTCATTCTTCAAATGTGTATCTCAGACTACAAGTTTATTCCTTCTAAACCACTGAGGCTTCTTATTTAATTCTTCCCAGCTTTGTGTACTGGTCAGACTGGGGAGAACCAGCTAAAATAGAAAAAGCAGGAATGAATGGATTTGATAGGCGGCCCCTGGTGACAGTGGACATCCAATGGCCTAACGGAATTACACTCGGTATGTCTGTCCTTCCTTCCTTGGCCACCAATCCAGCCGTCTCCACAGCTTTCCCTTCCCTCCATGGTTTATTCTGGACTAGACCAGACCGCTCCCATGGGCCCTGCAATAGCAGGAATTCTGGATGAATGTAGCTGAGCAATACAGATCGAATGGTGGGGCCTTAACAAATTAGATGCTCTATCATCACTAGCTTTTCTGTCCATTTGGGCCTAATATGGGACATAAATTCAGTGCATTTGGCCCTTAACTCTCATCCATCAGGGAAGAAAAACATACTTGCCTCTCTGAACACTTCCATAAAGTGAGTACCATTTCTTAAGCCAGCACCTTTGAGACTCTTAGGTACTCCTTGAATCTCCCAGAATGAGTGTGGGTACAGACCCCACATGCTGCCTCACAGGGTTTGTGGGACCCCCTTAGGAACCTGTGCTGGAGAAGGAGCCATGAGAATAGAATATTGGATTTCCTGGATATTTTCAGTGGAAGCCAGGGCGGTGATGGCGTCTCATGCACTGACAATTCTTTTCCTCCCCAGACCTCATCAAGAGTCGTCTCTACTGGCTTGACTCCAAGTTGCACATGCTGTCCAGTGTAGACCTGAATGGCCAAGATCGCAGGATTGTCCTCAAGTCTCTGGAGTTCCTAGCTCACCCTCTTGCGCTGACCATATTTGAGGTGAGATGGGCGCGTCACCTCTAAGTGTGTACCTCTGAGTTGCTACGGCGCCCCAGGGGAGAAAGGACAGAACAGGTACGGGGCGGGAGGGATCGGCAGAGCAGCATGACCCAAGAAACCGCTTTCACTTCAGACATGGGACAGATTCGATGCTCATTTCCTATAGCACTCCAAGAAGCCTGAACTTGCATCTCCAACAGCGTAACGTCTAACCTCCCAGACCAGGGTTCAGTAAACGTGCACCATTCAATTGCCAGAAATAGCGATGACCTCAGATATGGACTTGTGTTAATCCTAGGTGTCGCTGCTAATTTGGGGGTTCTGTTTTAGGATCGCGTCTACTGGATAGATGGGGAAAATGAAGCAGTCTACGGTGCCAATAAATTCACTGGGTCAGAGCTGGCTACTCTGGTCAACAACTTGAATGATGCCCAAGACATCATTATCTACCACGAACTCGTCCAGCCGTCAGGTAACGGGGACAGGCACAGCCCTCCATCTGTAAGGCCCCGGGAGGGACAGCAGCGTGGGGTAGTACCAGCTTGGCCATCAGTAGCTCTTCCAACAACCCAACTTGCTCTAAAATGGAACTTTCCCCTCCAGTCCCCTACTTCAAACACGTCACACGTGGTGTTGTTTTGTTTTCATTTCTGACTTCCTAGTGAAAGGGCTTTCAGAACTTCAGCTCTTCCCTTCCCTTCCCACCCTCAGCATTCAGTCTTATTCCAGGCTTTTCCATACCTCGTGGTCTTCATTCCCTTATACTAAGACTCATGCACTATCCTCCAAAGTAGCTTTTATGCCACCAACTTCCTACCTCCCCATCATGACACATCTTCTATGTAGATCCTCAAACACGTCTGGCCACACCAGCTCCTGCTTGGACTACTTGACTGGTTCTGTCCACAGGAAACGCTTTGACCTCCCTCTAGCTGGGTTCTTTCCCCTTTGGGGGAGCAAGGCTAAAGCAAAGACCAAGGAGGACATGCTCATCTCCTTCCCCTGAGTCTTCACTCTAAGCTTTGGGCCCGTAGTGGGTGCCTCCTGTCCCCACCTGCTCCCTCACCACCCACCTGTTCCAGGCATAATCCTTACGCTGCTTTCATGAACTTTCTTGGGATCTGTGACATCCTTGGCGCATGCTGCCTATACCCTTGTATTTCTTCTTGTACTGGTTGAACTTGAAGGTCGAGACAAGTGTAATCTCCCTGGGAACAAGGACTCATGTCTCCAGCATCTAGAACGGGGCTTTATGTATAGCAGGCACCAGGACACCTCTTGTAAAGGACTTTTATCTCTGGATAGGTAAAAACTGGTGCGAAGAAGACATGCCGAACGGAGGCTGTGAATACCTGTGTCTGCCGGCGCCACAAATTAATGATCATTCCCCAAAATACACCTGTTCCTGTCCCAATGGGTACAGTCTGGAAGAGAACGGCCGGGAGTGCCACAGTAAGGCTTTTGACTTTTCAACCACAAGCGGGACCTAACAGGCAACAGAGTAAGACACTAGACGAAAAACTAGCCTGGATGTTAAGAATTCTGCTTTAACCGATTCTTGGAGTAGATTTGAGAACATATCTGCTACCACTGTGTGCCGGGTTGCTGTGTCATGACTTCGCAACTGACTTCTCACTCATTTCAGCAGTGGGTGAGTCTGTAAGTGACCACAGCGTGAACGGGACTATCCGGATGTGTCCCGGTTCGTCCCACAACAGCACCAAGCTAGCCAACTTGCAGATAATTAAACAAAGTCTTAATGTGTTCCTCCAGAGAGAGAGAGAGAGGCCATGGTTACAGGAAACCTTAGGGCCCCCGTGGGCGACACCATCTTAAACTCACACTTAAACCCAACTTGATTTTTGTCTTCCGTTCTTAGCTTTTGATTGAGTGGCAAATTAAACTCTCATGTTGTGAGCAAGGAGCTCCTATTGTGAGGTTTCTATTAGCTTAATACGGAGTTCCTGCAGGGACTAGCTCAGTTTACTGAGAAAGTAATTGCAAGACAGTCTGACAAGAAGACTAGTATGTCTGATACTCTCTGTTCTCGAGAACATTTCTGGTAATTTCCAGGACGATGCTGAGAGGGCTAAGTGTGGCTATGCATCTTTTTTTAATTGTCCGATTCTGAATGCGGACTCTCCTGTCCCAAGTCTCGTGTCTCTGGTTTTGCACGAAGACTTCCTTTCAGCTTTGACCACGCAACTTAGCTCAGCAGTGACTTATCTATTTCCCGTGAGGTTAAAAATAACCTTCCGAGTGGTTTGTCTGGATGGAACAGCTAGCCGCCCTGGAACCTTGGCGTCAACCAGGTTCTTGGTCTTTATAATTCAGGTACTGCAACTCCTGTGACTTACAGTGAGACAAAAGGTATCCACACAACAGAAATTGCACCAACTAGTGGACTAGTTCCTGGAGGTACTGGGCCCAGTACTACGCACTGTGAAACCCAACTAACAGCCACATTCTTTGTATTTATCGCTTCAATAATTCATGCAGCCCTGTAACCACTAGTTCTCCCCCTAGCTGGTAACCTACATTTCAGCTCCAAAGCCCAAAAGCCTGCAATCCTTCGTCTGACCTGACTTAGGAAGGTTGCTACTAGACAACTGTTGGTGAAATAGCTATTCGAGTGCGTGACTCTCGAATCCTTCTCGACTAGTTGTGCCCGGTATGCAATGCAGTAGATACTGACCCGCAGTAATGGATGCCAGGGCATGAGGTGCTCTGCCAGATGGGTCCATTTCTAAGTCTGAATTCATATCCATCTCAATGGATTCCTTTCATTCCCTGTAGGGATCAATGTGACCACAGCGGTATCAGAGGCCACTGTTCCCCCCAAGGGCACTTCTGCTGCCTGGGCCATCCTTCCTCTCTGTAAGTACCTTCCCCACATATCTGGAGGAACTTGTTAGACACCCACCAGATGGGCATTTCGAATCCATCTAGAGACCCCCACCTCCCATGGTCACAGTACTCGTGACCCTGATTACATTCCCTCCCACCCCAGCCTGGCACACTGAGTTGAGTCCATACCTTTCTCTTTGACGGTATCCATGGCACCGTGGGTGGCAGTGATAAATGCTCAACTGTTACATGAAAGGTGCCGATTGCTTCCTACCTCAGAGTTTTTAGTCTGGCTTATCCCCTCTGACAATACATTCCTTTAGGTAAAGAGCACTGTTCTCTTCCCCTTGGAAAGGTGTAGAATGCTTCATACAGAGGAGACATGCAAATGCTTACATGCTTTCTTGAGGAGTTGTAGGACTTGAAGAGAGTAAATTAAAAATAGGTAAGAATCATCAAGCTCAGGGAGAAGAACATCTAGAGCAATTATCGGGCATGGGCATGCTAAGGCCCTGTGCTGTAATGGTCACTTTGTCCTGGAACACTGGAGTCCAAGCTTAGCTAACACACCTGGGGGACCACTGGAAAAGCGCTCCAGAAACTTCTGGAATTTTCATTCAGTTGGCCTGGGCTGGGGCCCAGGACTCTACACTTGCCCAAACGGATGTGTTGAACTTAGCACCAGTCCACAGAATAATACTTGACCACTGCTCTGAACTTGTTTTAAGCTCCTGGCCCATTTATAGTTTAACATCTAGTCATGCTAGCTTCCTACACCATGAAATTTTTATTAACATCAAGTCTCAAGGTTTCCTGAACTTGACCTGTTTTTGTATGTTTTGAGACTAGACCCTGTTCAGCCACCTTCTCACTTTTTTTCAGTGCTCTTGGCAATGGCGGCAGTCGGTGGCTACTTGATGTGGCGGAACTGGCAGCACAAGAACATGAAAAGCATGAACTTTGACAATCCTGTGTACTTGAAGACTACTGAAGAGGACCTGTCAATAGACATTGGTAGACACAGTGCTTCTGTTGGACACACATACCCAGCAGTAAGTCAGCTTTGTGTCTTGATACACCCTGGCTTGCGATAGGACTTTCTGGAAAGGAGACCACTAATTCAAGCTATGGCTGCTTGGGCTAGGAAGAGCCATTAGGATCACAAAGCCACCAAACAGACCCACTAAACCTGGAGATTAGACAGTCTAGCCTGTTAGAACACATGCCAGTCAGCTGACAAGCATCTGCCCCAGACAGAATGACAAGTAAGTCAACCTAAGGTCATCACTATACTACTGGAGATATCTTTTGGTTATAGAAACTCTGTGTGAAGAGTAGCATGAACCAAGGGGCTCCTATGTGAACTGTCAAGTCAGCTATTTCCTGGACACTTTAAAGTTTGCATATCCTGTACAGGGGAGTTGACTTAAAGTCAGCATACAGAGCAAGATTCCTTTAGCCATCATTACCAAATGCTTGAAAGTGGCCTATCCTGCCTATTGTAGCCAGCTTCTTTTCAGCAGGAGAGTTAGTCCCTTGGTCTTCAGTTGAAACCCAACTGGAGCATTTGGCCTTCACTTAGGGAACAGTCTGAACAAAACAAGCACTCAGCACTCCCTCTCAAGCTCTCTGGTCAAACAAAGAATGGTGGTCCATTCATGGCCCGCATGTGTCTTTTCCCTATTTTTCTCCAACATTTAAGATTCTTCAAGGGAATGGCAGGATCAGCTCCACTATTTTCTCTTTCTACCAAGTAGATACCATTGGATTCAAGTGAAAATGCATCCGTGACACGACTCAATACTGCTTTACATCTGACTTCCCTTCCATGTCCCTTTGGTCTTTGGATGACCGAGTCGAAAGCACGGTCCATTCAAGAGACTGGAGTTACTACTACCAATGAGTGGTCACCAAGCTCATCCTGTACCTTTTTATCTTCCACAGATATCGGTTGTAAGCACAGACGATGACCTAGCTTGACTTCAGAGACAAGTCTTGGCCTCTGAGGTCTAAAACCAATAACCCTCCACTTCGAAATGGTAACCAAGCCAGCACCTGAAGTCCTCCTTCCTCCGGTCTGGAAGAACATCAAGATATCTTTACGTGGATCAAGCTTGTATACTTGACCGTTTTTATAGTACTTTTGTAAATATTCCTGTCCACATTCTACTTCAGCTTTGGATGTGGTTACCAAGTATCTAACCCTTGAGTTTCTAGACAGTATTGCCACATCTGGCCAAATATGCACTTTCCCTAGAAAGCCATATTCCAGCAATGACACTTGTGCTATAGTGTATACCATCTGTACATACACTGTATAGACCATCTGTAAATAGCCCAGAGAACAATCACTATTCTTAAGCACTTTGAAAATATTTCTATGTAAATTATTGTAAACTTTTTCAATGGTTGGGACAATGGCAATAGGATAAAACGGGTTACTAAGATGAAATTGCCAAAAAATTTGTAAACTAATTTTGTACGTATGAATGAAATCTTTGACCTCAGTGGAGGTTTGCAAAGACTGAGTGTTCAAACTACTGTACATTTTTTTTTTCAAGTGCTAAAACAATTAAACCAAGCAGCTTAACCATGGTTTGTGCCTATTCCTCCAGGATAAACTTCTGTCAATGGCCTAAGTAGCATCAAGCGTTTTAACTAAATAGATGAGCTAGAGATATAGAGCTTGACGTTGTGTAACTGGGCCTGTAAATTGGCTAGTTTCTCTTACAGCCAAGTACTAAAAGAACAAGGTACCCCCTAATATCCACTCCTAAAATATTTATTTTGTAAAAGAAGCTAGCTTAGCCTGTACCTAGACTTTCTCTTATTTAGAGGCAGGTTCCTTTTCTGAATCATTTGTTTCCTGATCTAGAAACCTATGCTAAGATTTCTAGCAATTCTGCTTCTTCATACTTAAGTCTGTGTGTTCCATGTTCTGTCATTATATGTTGCTCCAGGACAAGTGCCTTCTTGTCCTTGAGCTTGTCCTTGAGCAAAGCATGTTCGTCTTTGATGAGTCTACACCATCTACCATGAAGAGAGCTAGAAAGGTAACAGGTAGTG
Source organism: Ursus arctos (assembly GCF_023065955.2). NCBI lineage: Eukaryota > Metazoa > Chordata > Mammalia > Carnivora > Ursidae > Ursus > Ursus arctos. The sequence continues at coordinate 7,543,546 of NW_026623019.1, read as the reverse complement.
CCATTCTTGAACATTCTAAGGTTCTCAGTACGGTTAACATCTCCATCCCCTGGGAACTTGTTAAAAATGCAAGTTCTCAGGCCCCTTCCCAGATCTGCTGAGTGAGAAACTTTGGGGGTGGGGTTCAGGAATGTGTTTTCACAAGCCCTTCATGTGATTGTGATGTCAACTAGTTTGAAAAACCACTGTTCCAATGGGACTTCATGGAGAATCTGCAGTATCTTCCTATTTTTCAGTCTGGCTGGCATAGGATCCTTCTGTGGACAATGTCTGAAATTTTTAGTATGACGAACGGATAAGGAATTTGGGCAGAAGAAGTAGGAGCACAGGGCTTTAAATAAGTTTTCCATCAGATTGGCCATTACTGCCTTTCTCTGAAGTCTCAGGATGTGAGCAAACAAGGGAAGACATGAGGTTTGGAGCCCTGGGAAGATGCTCTAATTCCAAAGGGAGGTGGGGAGTCAGCTGTAGATGTGATTCCTCTTGGGGCTCACTGACCAATGCAGGAACAAGAGGATGAAGAGATGTTCTGAGTAACTAAATGGATGGGGGGATGATGCCTATTGTACTCGCACCCAGAACGTAAGTAAGGCAGTTGACAACTTGCTTGTGGCTCAGGTGGAGACCAACGATCTTAGATGAAGTTGCTTCTGCCGTATTGTTTCATAGATACCCTGTTAGGATTTTCAAATGGATGAAAATGAAACAATAGGCATGGGCTCGTGTGTAAGTGGCTTGGGGGGGGCACGTGTGCAAGTCTGACATACAGAAGGACAAGGCTGTAGCTGTGAAGGTAGGACTCTGTGTTGTACACCTGTTGCTTCCTCTGCAAATAGTCATTACACTAAACAGGATTGGCCTGCCGACACAGGGTATCTGAAGTGCCTGTGTGATAAGTAGGCTAGCGTACATCGTAGCTCAACTCTGAAGGCCATCTGGTTGACCAGTACTTTGACCCTGCTATGATACAAAACCCACCTGTTTCTTTTTTTTTAACTGGAACGATACAAAATTCCCACCTAGGGAGCTTGAAGATAGCAGTGTGTTCCCCCATTACAAGGACTGTGGAGTACTAACATTAAGGCCCAAAGCCATAGTTTTTAAGAATAACATCAAGCATTATTCTCTATCATCTTCTCTTAGACCCCAGTCCCCACTGTGTTCTTTTAAGTTCTAGGTCCCACTCTCCAACCTTCAAAGAGCCTAAAGTATTTCCTTCTTTTACCTTGCTTAACCCCCAGGAAGTAACCAAGGATAGAAACTCTACCGTAAGAGTTGAAAAAATGAAGGTATTTCTACTGAAATCAGAATAGCCGATAAGGCTAGTTAATTCAGCGTGTACTCCTAGCTCGTGAGGAGCTAGAGCCTTGGGCTTTAGTATCCACAAAAGAACTGTAAGAATCTCATATGAAACATACTGGTGTGAGTTTGCTCTATCTGTAGAGTTGACTAGAGAAGATGAGAATTAGTTAAGAGGTAAAATAGGAAGCTTATCTAACACTAAAGTGGGGTGTTTGGAGTTAAATGTGTCATAGAAAGTCACTGAACGTGGGTCCTCCAGAGACTTTAGCAATTGCTACCAAGATTGATAAAAGATGAGTAAACAAATTTGTGGCCTCTCGTATAGAAATCCAGCCAAGTCCTTGAGTCCGAATTCTTATGTGGCCTTTACAAGCTATCTATTTGGCAAGAAAAAATCCCAGTTGTTCAACCAGCTCCTTGAAGACATTCTTATAGCTAAATTAGAGCCATGGCATCATCTTCAAGCCTATGGTGTTCTATTCTTGATGAACACAAGGCAAAAAAAAGAAAGAGAGAGAGAGGCTTCAACTTTGGCACTTACTTCTGTTCCTGTACCTTTGGAAGTCAGATAGCCCTTCTCAAAAAAAAAAAAAAAAAAAAAGGAGAGTGATAGAGAGAGAAAAGAAAGACTTTAAATAGCAAAACTATAGGGCATTTAAAGAACTTCTTAGTTTAATACTGAGAAATGGGGAACTGAAGTATAACGTTTAACTATCCGCACCCCCAAAGCAAAAGATTCTGGTGGAGTGTTCTGTGTCGTGTAATGTAACTAGAGGAATTTCCTAGAATTCTTACCTAGTGAAGCAGTTTATTCTTTTGAGCCCAAATGGAACTGGAACCCTTGATTCAGCAGGGAAACTTGCAAGAAGCATATGCACTTTTGCTGTGATAACTTAGGTCCAAGAATTTAGACTGCAACCTGCTAATCTTGATCACCAAGTTTGAGCTCCTCGGTTCCATCAAGTATCCAGCCTGACTCTTTGGAAAAATTGGGAATTATATGTTCACATTTCTGCCATACCGTGGACCTAACTTGTGGAGGTTCAGGAATACATAGAAGTAGAAAAAGTCTTCAAATATACCTTGTTTCCAAACACAGAGGACTTTTTTTGTGCATACACCATCCTGGTCTGCTTTCATAGATCAAAAGCTGAATCAGAATTAGCAGTGGGGGTCCACAGTTATTAAGGAACAGATGACAGAAATGTCTCAACTCTCTATTGTACCTCCCAAATCCGTCGAGCGTTTCCAAGCCTGGCTCATTCAAAAAACAGGGATGAACTGGACCACAAACTGACAGTCTCCCTGTAAACCTTCCATCCAGGGTCACAGAAGCCAGCGTCAAACAGGCTGAAGGTGGGGTGCAGACTCTGCAGGGTGCCCTGGGCACATCATCAATAGTTTTCTTTATCATTGTGCTTAAGGGGAAAGTTAGACTGTCAGCAAGGACATTCCCAAGCAAGGACTCTGGTGTCAGTCTTGATGTGGTAGCTTGGGCAAGCTGCTGATCCCCTCGGCAGATGGGCAAGATGGGGACCGTGTTGGCGTGCCATGGCGAGGGTTAAGGAGGATGCAGAAGGGCTCAGCGTGGTGTCTGGCATTTAGTGGATGCAAGGCAAGTGTCACTGCTGGAGAGGACTCTCAATGCTATGCCTCTCTTTGTATTCATTCTGGCATGACCTAGAAACTGGTATGTGACTTTACCAGTAGGAGTTACAGTACCTTGACTCATTATTGAGCATACATGCATTAGACCCTGTCCCAAGTATTTTCCACTACACCCATCTGATGAGATCTAGGTGTGAAATTCAGGTAGTGAAATCACCTTTATATAGTTAAAAAAAAAATGTCAAGGGTTACATGATTCAAACCCTAAGACATGTAGCTGGCGTGCTTCTACCCCCACCTTTTGACTTTAATGCCTGGAACATGGAAACAGATATTTGGTGGCCTGCACAGTCTTTGGATGGCAGCTAAATCTCTTTGAATCCCCTTAACTTCTTAATAGCTTACCAATGTGCTCAATAAACGCTGGCATGTATTTTATGTGATCTTCACAACAACCCAAATAGGTAAGTGTCTTCATTTTATAGATGTAAAAAACTGAGACCACAGATGACATAGGGATTCCAAACCCTGTGTGCTTACCTCCATACCCTCTCAGAAAAGGAGGCAGAGCTGTGTAAAGGTTAAGCTGGACATCACACTGCAGGTTTGCAGAGTCCCCTTTACTACTGATAGTAGGATCCTTCAGCAGTTTCCTGGTGTCTCAGATGCTCTTAATGGCTGACATTCAAGATGGCATCAGACCAAAAGAACAACACTAGTGCTGTATCAGGTCGGCACAGAACGTTGGTAGTTATGTGCCCATGCCTCAAGATGCCAGAAGTTCCAGAATTATGTTCCTTGTGAAGTAGAAGTAGATTACTGGATTGCAAAGTAAAAGATAAAGACCCCCTGAAGGAATTTATGGACATGCAACCTCCCTCCTATATATAAAGATATTGGGGAAAACAAGCTGTATCACAACCAAACGTCCATCATAAGGCTCTCATAAGGAAAGACACGCCTGGGGCGCCTGGGTGGCACAGCGGTTAAGCATCTGCCTTCGGCTCAGGGCGTGATCCCAGCGTTGTGGGATCGAGCCCCACATCAGGCTCCTCTGCTATGAGCCTGCTTCTTCCTCTCCCACTCCCCCTGTTTGTGTTCCCTCTCTCGCGGGCTATCTCTGTCAAATAAATAAATAAAATCTTAAAAAAAAAAAAAAAAAGGAAAGACATGCCCAAGAAGACAGGGAGAACTGTGCTTGGGTCAAGTGACTGATGGATCTTAGGTATTCTGGAATCAACCCGAGACCTGCTTATCTCTCAATTTATACACATGCGCAGGGGGGAAAGAATTCTTTGCACAAAATGACTGGCTTTGAAAAAAACAATCTGGCCCCTTTCGAATGTCATTCAATACCAAAATGTGACTTAAGAGCGTGTAATGCCTCAGGAGCCCAGAGCGTACAACCACGTTACCATGCTCAGGATCTTTAGAATTCTAGAAACGCATGTTGGAGTGCGTCCAGTCCTGCTGACCAGTAGATAAGCATTTTTCTTTTATTAATGAACTGTACATGTAACTTAAATAAAAGTTTATTTTTGAGATGACTGTCATAAGCCTTTCATTTTTCTACACAACTTTTCAAAAAGCTTTTCCTCAAATCTTTCTCCTCTTTGCTATTGAATCACTGAAGATGGCCCAGTCACCCTTTTCTGGACAACAGCGCGGGTCACCTAGATCAGTCCTCGTCAAGCTGAAAGGATGGGAGATGTCCCCTTTCTTGCCATACGTAGAAGTACAGTTAGTTTCTCACTAGAAGTAGCCAAAACACCACCCTCTCACACTCATGCTTCCCATGGAAGAAATGAAAACGAACGCTACTAGTACCAGGCAATGTGAGGCCAGAGCCTCCTCCCTGCTCCCAGTGGGTGACAGAGTCTAACACATGCTTCCTGGCCAAAGGGAGGAAGCCCCGGGGTGGCAGGACAAGACAGGCCTTGACAAGCAAGTAAAATCATTTTGATACTTTCCCCTCATCAGTTCTTAAGTGGTTTGTGTTGAAATTCACGTAGGAGAAGCCTGTTTGCAAGCCTTAGAGATACTCCATCTGAAACTTGTCAGAGCAGGAGCTCCCACTTGTTGCAATCATGTTGGGAGCTAACCCTTGAGATTGGCTCAGGGAATCCACAAAAGCAGCGGGAGGAAAATAAGTTGAGCGAAAAAGAAATTGCCACCCCCCAAAAAAAAAAATCTTTGAAAGCTCAAGAGTGAGTCCTTCATGAATGCAATGATTCGCTTAATGAATGAAACGGTAGATGAATACTGACTGTGCAGTGACAGGAATGCAGTGAGTTTGGAGGTGTCCCCCCCCCCCTTCTGTATTAGGGGCGGTTGCAGGTAAGCTGCTTACCATCCAAGCCCTGTCCTCCTGTGGAAATTAGAACACCCACCTGCACAGGGTTCCCATGAGCGAGAAGCAACACTCATAAAGTGTTTTGCTCAAGGAACTCCTGTCTTCCTCTCTAGTGCCAAAAAGTCATGATTCATTTCTTTAAAAAAGAGTTAATTTCACTTATGTCTTCTTGGAGATCTGATTTTGGTCTGTGTGCTCACATTAAATCCCACCTGTGAGTGTTCCTTCTCGGGTGTCCCCTCGAAATGCTGGCATTTGGCAATCTGTTTTTACTCCAAGAAATGAAGAGGAACCCTCCCGCACCTGTCAACTTTGCAGAAAGCCTTGCGTGTGCGACCCTCTGCTGATTCAAGGGCACAGGTTCAAGTTCGAGTTCACCAATTATACAGAGAGGTCTGTTTCATCAATGAGAGAGGAAGACGCTGAACTTCGTACCACTCTGGAAGGTCGTGTTAGCCGGCTCTTTGGGTTCAACATGCTCAGCAAATGTGATGGGCCCGTAAGCTAGGAAACGTGGGAGAATGCTAAATTTTGGTTCTGAACATTTAACTGATGTTGTAGTCTCTCATTCAGAGGCATTTTTGCCGCCTGTTGATTGAAGACAGACCGTATTTTTAAACCCAGGGTCCTTTCGGTTTTCTTAAATTCACCCATTTACATGTGAAGTTTGCTGAGGATTCTCTTTTGGAAGCCATAAGCAAATTTGCCTTCTGGTCTGACCCCAAAGGAATAGTCCTGTGATTTACTGAGTCGGGCTTGCAAATGCCGGCGGATGGCTTTAGGTAACTAGTTAACAACCAGCATTACTTCTCAGGCGCCGGAGCTCGTTCTAGCTTGGCGTCGGGCACAGAATAGACATTTCACATGCCAGCTAGTGATAAGAGCTACAGAGAAAAACAGAACAAGAGTAGGGGATAGAGAATGATCCACTGTGCTGTTTTAGGCACAGTGATCAAGGAAGCCCTCCAAGGATGTGACTTGAGTAGAGACCCTGGACCAGAAAGTGTGCGAGTGAGGCCACTGAGGACACAGCAGAGGTGCGAGTCCAGAGGCAGGAACATGTTTGATTCTCCATCACAGAGCAAGGCAGCCGCATAGGTGGGAGCAGCCGTGGCAGAGAAGAAGAATAAAGACCGAATGATGTAGATTTCTGGGGCCGTAATTGGGATTTAGGATTTTACGTGATGGGACATCTTTAGAGAGTCTGGGAGCAGCAGAATGACTTCCCATCTTAAAAGGATCCTGCTGACTGCTTTGATGACAACGGACTGCAGGGGTGCAAGGATGGAAACAGGGAGATAAAGCAGCTGACTATGGCGGAAGAGCACGTAGATGGCCACGGCTCGGGCTGGGCTGGAGGGGAGACAAGACAGCTCTACCCCACATCTGGCCTGTCATGTCAGGCAGGTATGTGCCCAAGCTTTCTCCAGGAGTGGCCAATGGGTCATGATAGATGGTCTCCTCATTCAGGAGAACCTCACCGGTTCCCATCTCAGCTGTGCTCTCCGTCTGCAGGCTATCGGTTTGGCTGCCCCCAGACTGGGCAAGGGTGACAGGCACAACCCCAGCACTGGTGCAAAAACTCAACAACACTGCGTGGAAACCAAGAAGCAAGCCGTGCTTCTCCTCCCTAACAAAGGAAGTCTGAATCTAGAAGAAAAGAAGAGCCTGGACCGTAATTCCCAGTCCACACAAGCACAAGCCTTTCGCCCATTTAGAGGGAGTTCTTGCCACGTTCAAGGTAGAGTCCATCCAGGTCCACATCTTAGCAGAGTCATTTTGGTACAGAGTTCTGTGCGAGCTCTGAAGTAACGTCCCGTGGAGGCATATTTTCTACATGTGGCAACACAAACACACACACACACACACACACACACACACACACACACACATATAATGGCTTTAGACAAGATCGAGCATTTTCCCTCTATAACCACTGTATATTTTCCATATTACCGCCTTCTCCTTAAAGGCATTGGAGAATCATCCAAACTACTTTCCTTAAGAAACTTTAGGGTCCTGGTTTAAAAGAGACCCCAAGGTCACGGAGTCCGGTACTTGTCTGATTAAGTTGGTCACAGGCCCCAGTTGGGGGAGCAGAAAATGTCTGCCTGAGGTTACCCAGCAAGGAGACCCCCATTCATCAGACAATGCCCCAAGTCACCCACGGAGTAACAATCACGCCCTTAAGAAGCCTCAAAATTCAGCAACAGCTTGTGAGCCTTTAGTATAAAAAACAAAAGAGAGCACTGTTTTGGAAAATAAGAACCTTCTAGAACCCAAAAATTGAGGAAAAGCCTTTTTATTTTTTTTTAATGTCTTGAGAAGTAAGGTAATGTTCTGAAGGGCGCCCATGCATGTCACAGAATAGAAGCCAAATATTAACAAACAGCTTTGAAACGGAAAAAGCAGCCTCTTCTCAGACGTTAGCCCCAGTACCTGTTTCCATTCAGGAAAGAAACGCAAGCTTCTGTATCTAGGGATCCGGGAGCCTCCCGAGAGGAGGCTGAGAAAAGAGGCTACGTGCATTTCCCCTCGCTTCTCCCTCCCCTGCAGCAGGCACTGTGTTCCAGCCCTCTGTGAACTGTCTCCATTAGGAGGCAGATAAGATTTCAATGGGCCTAATTAATAGTGCCAGTTTGCCAAAAGTGGCACACCAGTCAGTACAGGATCCCACGGCCTCTCAGAAATCCAACGAACTGGGCTGGAAAAAGATTACTTAAAACTCAAACTAACTGTAGCTCCTTTTGCCCTGGAAGGAGGGTTGCCAATGTCCCTGGAAGGGAAATTTCTATACTGCCAGAGAAGGAAAACCTTTGGATGTGCCAAGAGAATGCTGGGCTGAGTTTGGGGAGTGGGCTACAGATGGCTGAATGGTGCTGCACCCCAGGGAGAGAGGGCTCGGGTTGGGGGTGGGGAAGAGCTGGGAAGGAGCAAGGCGGCGCACAATGGACACTGGGGCTCAAGCTGGCAGATGACAGGCACATGTCCTATGAGACTGTGGACTGGTCACATTCTCTGAGCCCCCGACGTTCTTTCCTCTCCAGCCCTTTGGTCAAGCGTATGGCATCCCAACAGCTGGTAGGACTGGTTTTTGATGAAAGTCCAGAAAGGAGCCCATTCCTAGGTCTGGGCTTGGCATGGCGCAACAAGAAAGGGACTTAAAGAACAATGCAGAAACTCAACTGAACTAACTTGGTAGCTGCAAGAGCTTCGACCCACAGAGCGTAAGCTCTCAGAACTCTTCAGCTGGGACAGTGGACTTTCCACAGGATGGAGAACGCAAGTTCCAGCCCAAACTACACGGTGCTTAGGGCGCAGAGTGACTCCATATGATGTCACAAATTATTAAATTTATTAGGTGAAGTCACTTGGCTTTTTAGATGTTACGTACCCAGCATTTTGCTAGTTAGTGTAGAGAATTTATTATAGCCATGGCCTGTAGGGCCTGGAGTATTTCAAACTATGGAATCCAAAGTACAAATACGACAGCATCACTCCCCATCTTAGATGACTTCATTTTGCCTACAGCACAAAAGCCAAGGTCCTTAGACTCAGGCTCAAGACTGCCATGACCTGGTCCCTGCTACTCAGTTCTCCTATATCGTGCCTCCCTGAGCCCAGACTCCATGCTCTGTCAATGCTCAACTGTTGGTAATTCCCCCTCAAACACCGCCCCGCCCCCAACCTCACACACGGGGCTGCTTCCTACCCAAAGCTGTCCCTTTGCCGATGCTCTTCTCTCTGCTCTCAGTGCCTTCTCATCTTTCTTGCTTGGCTCTTACTCTTCTTCCAAAATTTGTTCAGCTATCACCTCCTCCAGGAAGGCTTCCCTGTTGCCCCAATTTGAGTCACGTGTCTCTTGCCTATCCAGAATTCTATAATACATACATCATTATATTGAGATTATCTATTTTTTATGTGTGTAGTTTCCTGACTGAATGAAATACAACTTCTTTAATGCAAGAGTTGAATCTCGGTAAACTTTGCACCCCCCCATACACACACACCATGGGGAGCACAAAGTGAAGCACTTTCTAAGGGCTCGAATACTATTTCTTGAACTACATGGAGCCCATGAATGCAAGCAGTATTTTGTGAGCGAGCATACCCTCAACTGCACATTGTCTCTTGAAAGATGTTCCCTCAAGAACTCATTTGTCGATTTCGATGACGTCCCACACCCCACGCAAGTTGGAGGTCCTTTTGCGAATTTACGTTCAGGGTGCACAGCGCTCTTTGGCATACATACCACCATAGCAAACCTTACATCCTTGAGAGGAGACTTAATATTTTCAAACGGCAACATATCATTAAGTGTTCCATCAGGGAACATAGTAATTTGACCTGCCAGTTAATACCATTTCGAGACCCTCCGGGGCTGTCCTAATAAGAAACTCTCATAGCCCATACTTAGAGCCAAATGTACCACCTTTGAAACAAACACGCAACCAGCTAAGGGAATTGCACTCAATGAGGTAACCCCATCTCGGTTCCCATGTACTGCTGAGACTATTTAAAGGTTACCCTGTAACGTGAAAAGCACACCTGTTAACTTCATTTTTGTATTCAGAATTGACTTGGAAATGAAGTACCTTACAAAGCATGGCTGTAAGAAGTCTTGATCCCGCAGCCTGCATGTGCTCTAGGAATTTAAAAGATTTGAGCTCCGATCTTCATTTCGCCACTTACCTGCCTGATAATCTTGTAAATTCTCTTCACCTCCATGCTTTCGTTTCTTCATCTGCAAAATGAGTCAATGATAACATTTGACTTAGTGATCAGATTGCAGAAAGTCAACATTCCTGAATTGGTGATTTATTAAACATCTACCCCAACTGGGGATCCTGAAACACACACAGGGGACTGAGATACGGCCCCTCTTACTTACACATACAGTTAATTAACAAAGCAAACCACGCTCGGGGGACACCAGATCAATGTAGCAGGTGGACAATAAGCTCACAGAAAACTCAAGAGATGGAAAAGTCTTTGCGGACTGCGTTGGTGGGGGAAAGAAGGAACTGTTTCTGTGTCCATCAGAGTAATTCACAAAAGTTCTTCACGAAACAGACCTCTCTTTAAAAGTCTACTGAACCAAAGAATACGCCCAGAAAAAAACATGAGTAGGCACTCATCATTTTTTATATTTAATTTCAGGAAACCCTCCTAGTGCCTATCTATGGATTTAAAAAATGTCTACACGCCCAGGTTAGGAATTTCTGATTTATACATTTAAATAAATTCACATTTACTAGGACTGTCTCCTTTTCCCTAAGATTCTATACATAAATTCTCCAAAATGCCAACAAAAGTGTATCCATGGACAGAATATCTCACTTAATAGCAAAACACAACAGTTCTTACTCTATGGAAATGTAACATTTGGGAGCTTATTTGTAAAATGTTCACCTCCAGCAGTATACTAGTGGCTTACCTGGTTTACATACCAGGTGCGTGTATTTTGAGTTCTGCAAACTGGTAAGCTCTTAATCACCGTATCCATATTTTCACTCTGGAGAGGCAATGCGCCATAGCGGTAAAAGCACGGAAGCCAGACTGAAGAGATTTGAATTCCAATCTCTGCTTTGCCACTTACATCCTTTATAATGCTGGTAAATTCTGTTCACCTCCAAGCCTCCATTTCTTCAACTGTAAAATACGTCAATGATAAAATTCGACTTAGTCACTTCCACATGGATGTTACAAGGACCAGATGGGACAGCAGATGTGTACTATCCAAATGTGAGCTCCCCCTCCCGCCCAGGGCTGTTTGAAAAAAAAAAAAGACATTTACCTTGTGTACATTTTGCAGGTTCACTTCCCAGAAAGAAATTTTATGGAAGTGTAACATCATGGACTTTTGGTTCACAATTTACAATGAAACTCACTGGGCAGGATGTTCTGTGTTTAAAATAACACCACCCATATTGACAATACTCAGTCATTCACACTGATGCCAAGTGAAAGCCATTCCCTAATCCATTGAATTTTCCATTGATGTCACCTGTGCCTCCCTCCCAACAGCACATTACTTTATTAGAACAGTGTGCTTGCTTTGCTAATAGGTAGGCGTTGAGCTGCGGTGCAAAAGAAAATGTTGGAAGATGTTCTTCTAGGACTTAAATTTTGGACACCCACGAGCTGAAAAGAACTTGTAAAATACGATGATTTCAGTCTTAAATTCACGTTGCTAGTTCCGCAGCTTTGGGTACTAAGCTCTTTGGCTGGCACCGGCCCGGCCTCGCCTCGCCTCGCCCCAGAGCTGATGCAACAAAATGCAACTCGCCAAGAGCGGCTGCCGCAATCAGATGATCGAGTTTCAATATTGTTCTTAACTAATCAATGGGGCAGAAGGGGATACGTAGGTGACCATGCCCAGAACGGGAGGCGGGCCTTGTTCAAAATGATACACGACGTCCAGGGGTGGGGTGGGGGCTGGGGGGCAACGTGACAGGATTATGTTATCAGCAAGTCCTTAAGATTTGTGTTTCTTTTATGATTCTTTAAACCTGTAAAGAACTTGGCAGTTCACAAAGCAAGTGTCCAGCTGGAGTGGATTTATTTAGCTGAACTGGAAACCCTAGCCACCAAGGGTCATTTTTAAGTGACAATAGTTGCAGCCCCCTCATAGCCTCCTCATCAAAAAAAAAAAAAAGTATCTTCCAGCCTATTTTCGTCAAGTGGAGTCACTTTTTTTTTCTGTGTGGGCAATTCCCTCCACCCTGTGAAAGACTGAGCAAAACTCTATCTGCAGGAATTTTGGAAGGATATAATGTTGTTCCTAGTACACATAGCTAGGCCCTCGCTGCCAACATATCTCCTGCCCACAGCTGCCAGATTCATCTTCCCCAAAGACACTTTGTGGACATCATCCTTTTACCATGGGAACCTGTGAAGGTTTCAGAGCAAAGACCAAGCCCTTGAGTCCGGCATTCAAGGCCCTCCAAATGGCTTTCCTAGTGATTTCTACCAAACATTTAAGAAAGAAATACTGCCATTTCTGCCCAATCTCCTTGCAGAAAATTGAAAGGAGAGAATCTTTCCGAACTCATTCCAAGAGACTCTGATACCGTAACCAAAGACGTTACAAGAAAACAGATTAATATTCTTCATGAACAAGGATGTACAAAATTCTAAATAAAATGTTAGCCAACCAAATTCAACAATATGTAACCATGATCACATGGGGGTTACCATAAGGATGCAGGGCTGGCTTAACATTTAAAAACAGATCAATTTAATTTATAATATTAATAGATTAAAAAAGAAAAACTACATGATTGTCCTGATACAGAAGTAGAATTTGACAAAATACATCTAATCCTGATAAAAACTCTCAGCAAACCAGAAAAAGAACTTCCTCAACCTCACAAAGAGCACTTTCCAAATGCTTACAGCTAACAGCACACTTAGTAATGACAGACGGCTTTGCCCCTACATCCGGAACAAGACGTTTTCTCTCAGCATTTCTCTTCACTATTGTATTGAGGAGTCCAGACAGTGCAACAAGGCAAGAAAAAATGAACAAAATGCATTCATATTGGGAAGGAAGAACTAAACTTTCTTTATTCACAGATAACATGATCACCTGTATAGAAAATCCTATAAAATCTATCACTTAAAAAACCCCACTAAGATGTGGAAGTGTATTTAGCAAGATGCAGTATACAAATGCAATATACAAATTGGAAATTGAAATTTAAAATACTTTTTATATCATCAAAAATATGAAATACTTAGGGATGAATATATGAAGATCTAAACACAAGAATACAATTTTTTTAAGATTATTTATTTGACAGAGAGAGAGAGACAGCCAGCAAGAGAGGGAACACAAGCAGGGGGAGTGGGAGAGGAAGAAGCAGGCTCCCAGCGGAGGAGCCTGATGTGGGGCTCAATCCCAGAACGCCGGGATCACACCCTGAGCCAAAGGCAGACGCTTAAGGACAGGAGCCACTCAGGCGCCCCAGAGTACAGTCTATCTTTATAAATGTCACATGGGCACTTAGAAAGGCTGTGTATTCTGCTCTTGTTAGGTGGAGAATTCCCCTTTTGGTCAGATCAAATTGGTTGATAGTGTTATTCAAATTTGCTACATCATTGCAGATTTTCTGTCTTATCAATGATGGAGAGAAAAATGTATTGAAATCTCTAAGTGTACATTTTTCTGTTTTTGTTCAAGAATTTGGTGCTGTGCTTTTAGGTAAAATAATCCTGTTCTACAACTGACAGTGATGATTTGCGTGCGTGCATACACAATCACATTCATGCCCCTGCAGATCACTGTCACTTATGAATGCAGATGAAAAGAAAAATCCCAAATCAAATGCTACCAAATCAAACTCAATGATATAAAGGACATAACTCACCATGACCAAGCCATAATTCACTAGCTATGTTAGGATAATTTAATATTAAATACTCTAACGTGGCATACCAGTGGATCAAATGAGACAAGTCTTATAATTAAAAAAACACCCAGAAGGCATTTTGTAAAATTCATCAAGAATTTTTTAAATAAAAATTATTTGAAAACCAGGACTACAAGGCCACTTCTTTAATATGATAAAAACATATGGCAATGTTAAACCAATAGCCATTTCATACTTAATGATGAAATAAACTAGAAGCATTCCCTTTAAGGTCAGGAATAAAACAAAAATTATGTTTTTTCCAAAGATGTTTGCAACTCGCTCACTTTCACTTTTCATTTCATATGTCTCCTGGCCCCAGAGTCCTTCAATTTCCTGAGTTCCTGCCAGCGATATTTGCTGCAGGGTATTGGATAACTTGGTGTCATAGGGCTTGCCTCCCACTTCCTAATTTGGCCAAATAATCATGCAAAAACATCTGTGAGCCATACAGATTAAAATATTAGAAGTAGAAAATAAATAGCCAAAAATATTGGGAAAACTATTTCATTACAGCTGTATGAGATGGAAAAATTATTTTCAAAAAGACAACTTTTCAGTCTTCATTTCTAAAGAGCTCTGTGCCCTAGAGTATATTATCAACACATCCCTTGTCTTACTACTGAAATGGTTATGGAGACAGAGACTATACAGTGAGAAAGTTCTTGGTTTTTTTCCCATTAAAAAACACAATCCTATTACACTTATCTTATAACCTGCACTTTTGCCATACACATGACTATTTTCCTATGTAATAAATGTTTATGTAAATCGTGATTTTATAGACTTCATAATATGCCATGACACGGCTGCACCACAGTTTACTTAACTTTGTCTCTACTAATGGGAATTCATTTCGCATCCATTTTTCTTTAAAATTCAGCATTTTAAAGAATATTTCCACCACCTCCCCCCCAAACAACAAGTAAGAAGCCCCATATACCTTCCTTCGAGTCCAGATGATTTTTCCCCCTAATCCTGATAGAAATCTCCAAGTTTACACTCTGGGAGTAATAAACCAGAAAGACTGGATGAAAGTCAAGCAAGGTGGGAATCCATTTTGTCCATTTTAAGAGCTCAAATCCTGTTAGTTTCCAGAATGATTCAGCTAGATTTATACTCCTATCTTCACACACACACAGCCAGAATTTGGAGGTTTTGATGAAACCGAGAAAAAGGATCTCTAGTTACCAATGGTTGGAATTTCCACTAAAAATGGCCAGCTCCGGGGCCAAATCGTGGGTAGGAAAAACCACCAGTCACCAAGCCCTGCTCATGCACAGAGTTTTAATCATCATTTCAGTCCATTATTCTTAAGTAGGAACAAACAGCCAACGATCACTCAAAATATTAGAAAAACATTCCACAAAGAAAAATAGACTAAATTAAGCAAAGAGAAATAAAAACTTCAGAAAAATGTCAATGGAAAGAAACAACAACAGAAGAACTTGTCCAAAAAAATCTCTATAATTCATAGCTTGAAGACAAACGATACTGCATATATAAAATAAGAATAGGATACTCTTAAAAGGAACATTCAGAGAATAAGAAAAGCTCTTGAAAAGAAATACCGGAACCAAAATATGGATACATATGTACTTATTGCCATCTTATTAATTTTTTTCTAGCTATTTCTATGGTTACGCTCTGTTCCTTTCTTCTCTTGCTCTCTTGTGGTACGATGGCTTTCTTTAGTGGTACGCTTGTATTTCCTTCTCTTATTCTTTTGTGTATTTACTATAGGTTTTTGTTTTGTGGTTACCATGAAGTTTACATATAACAACTTGCAAGCTTACCAGTCTATTTTAAGTTGTTAACATTCTAAACCTCAACATTGTTACTCTCCCCACCACATCTTTTGATGTAACACTTTACAGCTTTGTATCTTGTGTATCCCTTAACTAATTATTGTAATTATAGTTATCTTACTACTTTTGTCTTTTAACCTTCACATTAGCTTTTTTAAGTGACTAATCCATTACCTTTACTATGGACCTACTTCTCCTGTGAGATTCACTCTTTCATATGTTTTCTTGTGACTAATCAGTGCCCTTTCTTTTAAGCTTAAAGAGGTCCCTTTAACATTTCTTGTTAGGCTGGTTTGGTGGTGATGAACTCCTTTAGCTCTTGCTGCTCTGACTGGGTGTGTTCCACTGCTTTGTCTTTGAGTTGACTGATCCTTTCTTCTCCTTCATTTAGTTTGCTGTTGAACCCCTCTAGTGTATATTTCAATTATTGAATTATTTCAGTAATTTTAGTTTTGGTAGCTTTTAGCTGTGGGACTTCTGTTTGGTACTTTCTTATATTTTCTTCTCTTTGTTGAGATTCTCACTGTGTTCATCCATTTTTCTCCCCAGTTTTTGAGCATCTTTAGGACCATTACTTAGAACTCTTTGCGTAAAGTACCTATCTCCGTTTCATTAAGGTTTTGTTTTCTGAGGTTTTATCTTACTATTTCACTTGGTACATATTCCAAATATGTTTCTTCATTTTTCTTGACTATTCTGTGTTGGTTTTTGTATAATAGATGAAGCAACTACCTCTCCCAGTCTTGAAGGAATGGCCTTGTATGGGATATGAACCTCGTTATTCAACCTTGCCTCACCTCTCTGTTCTCTAACCTTTGTATATGTCCAAGCACCCTATTTTTAACAGCTCCCAGTATTTGAGGATGAACCAAGTCAGTATCCCAAAGGGGAGGACCTCAGCAGTTAAATTTAGGGTTTGGAAGCCAGACCCTCAGCAGAAACTTTGAAAAGTATGCAAATATATACAGTCTTGTGTGACTACAAGCATAAATCCTGCTGGCCAATCTGCAGGTATCTCCCAAGTAGCAGGCACAAAAATTGGGGCTCCAGGTAAGTGTATAAGCTCTTTTCTAGGATATACCAGTGAGCTGGAGCAAGACAGAAGGAGAGCACCAAGATGGTGCCCACAGTCCACATTCCTTAAGAGCAGTACATACCTATCAATAATTACTTTATATATAAATGAACTAAATTCTCCAATAAAAAACACAGAATGTCTAAAGGGTTAAAAAAAACCAAAAAAAACAAAAACAAAAACCCAAGACCCACCTTTAGGCTGCCCATAAGAGACTTACGTCAGATGTAAGGACATAAACAGATTGAAAGTAAAGATATGGAAAAAGATATTCTATTCAAATTAAAACCAAAAGCTAGAGCAGCTATAATTATATCAGACAAAATTGACTTTAAAGCAAAGACTATAGTAAGAAACACAGATGGGTGTCACATAATAATAAATGGTCAACACAAGAGAATATAACATTTGTAAATATGTAAACATCCAACATAGGAGCACCTAAATATATAAAGAAATTATTAACAGACCTAAAGAGAAACAGAGAAATAGATAGGAGTGCAATAATCACAGGTGACTTTAATATTTCATTACAGGGGTGGCTGGGTGGCTCAGTCAGTAAAACGTCTGCCCTTGGCTCAGGTCATGATCCCAGGGTCCTGGGATAAAACCCCACATTGGGTTCCCTGCTCAGCGGGGAGCCTGCTTCTCCCTCTCCTCCCCACTGGTGCTCTCTCTCACTCTCTCTCTCTAATTAATTAAATAAAATATTCCACTTACATCAATGGATAGATCATCCAGGCAGAAAAATCAATAAGAAAACATCAGCCTTGGGGCGCCTGGGTGGCACAGCGGTTAAGCGTCTGCCTTCAGCTCAGGGCGTGATCCTGGCGTTATGGGATAGAGCCCCACATCAGGCTCCTCTGCTATGAGCCTGCTTCTTCCTCTCCCACTCCCCCTGCTTGTGTTCCCTCTCTCGCTGGCTGTCTCTATCTCTGTTGAATAAAAAAAAAAAAAAAAAAAAAAAAAATCTTAAAGAAAACATCAGCCTTAAATGACATATTGGACCAGATGGATTTGACAGATATATACAGAATATTCCATCCAGAAGCAATAAAACACACGTTCTTCTCAAGTGCACATAAAGCATTCTCAAGAATAGATCATATATGGGGCACCTGGGTGGCTCAGTCAGTTAAGCGTCTACCTTCAGTTCAGGTCATGATCTCAGGGCCCTGGGATCAAGCCCTGCATCAGGCTCCCTGCTCAGTGGAGAGCTTGCTTTTCTCTCTCCCTCTCTGCCTGCTTCTCCCCCTGCTTTTGCTCTCTCCTATCCCCCGTCAAATAAATAAAATCTTAAAAAAAAAAAAAAAGAAAGAATAGATCATATATTAGGCCACAAACAACTCTTAATAAATTTAAGAGGATTGAAATCATATCAAGCATCTTTTTTATTAAGTGTTTAACTTTAATTCCAGTATAGTTAACATACAGTGTTACATTAGTTTCAGGTGTACAATATAGGGATTTAACAATTCTATACATTTCTCTGTGCTCATCATGATAGATGTACTCTTTAACCCCCATCACTTTTCATCCAACCCCCAACCACCTCCCTTCTGATAACCATCAGTTTGTTCTCTATAGTTAGCGTCTGTTTCTTGGTTTGTCTTTTTTTTCCCCTTTGCTCATTTATTTTGTTTCTTAAATTCCACATGAGTGAAATCATATGATATTTGTCTTTCTCTGACTTATTTTGCTTATACTCTCTAGCTCTAGCTATGTTGTTGCAAATGGCAAGAGTTCATCCTTTTTTATGGCTGAGTAATATTTCATTGAATATATAGACCACATCTTTATCCATTCTTCTACTGATGGACGCTTGGGCTGTTTCCATAATTTGGCTATTGTAAATAATGCTGCAATAAACATAGGGGTGCACGTATCCTTTCGAATTAGTGTTTTTATATTTTGGGGGGTAAATACCCAGTAGTGTGATTACTGGATCATAGGGTAGTTCTATTTTTAACTCTGAGGAACCTCCATACTGTTTCCCACAGTGGCTGCACCGTTTGCATTCCCACCAATAGTGCACCAGGGTTCCTTTTTCTCTACATCCTCACCAACGCTTTTTCTTGTGTTTTTTATTTCAGCCGTTCTGACAGGTGCGAGGTGATAGCTCATTGTGGTTTTGATTTGTATTTCCCTGATGATGAGTGATGTTGAGCATCTTTTCATGTGTCTATTGGCCGTCTGAATGGCTTCTTTGGAAAAATATCTATTCATGTCTTCTGCCCATTTTTTAATTGGATTGTTTGGTTTTTTGGTATTGAGTTCTATCAGTTCTTTATACATTTTGGATACTAACCCTTTTCTTAGATATATCATTTGCAAATATCTTCTTCCATTCGGTAGGTTAGCTTTTAGTTTTGTTGCTTCTCTCCTTTGCTGAAGTTTTTTATTTTGATGTCCTCCCAAATGTTTATTTTTGCTTTTGCTTCTCTTGCCATCAGAGATCTATCTAGAAAAATGTTGCTATGGCTTATGTCAAAGAAATTACTGCCTGTGCTTTCTAGGATTTTTATGGTTTCAGGTCTCACATTTAGGTTTCTAATCCATTTTGAGTTTATTTTTGCATATGGTATAAGAAAGTGATCTATTTTCTTTTTTTTTTTTCATGTACTTGTCCAGTTTTCCCAACACCTTTGTTGTATAGACTATCTTTTTCTCACTGTATATTCTTTCCTCCTTTGTCTAAGATTAATTGACCATATAAATTGGGTTTATTTCTGGGTTTTACATTCTATTCCATTGACCTATTTATTTTTGTGCTACTACTATACTGTTTTGATTACTACAGCTTTGTAATATAACTTAATGTCTGGAATTGTGAAACCTCCATATCAAGCATCTTTTCTGACCACAATAGTATGACACTAGAAATCAATCACATGGAGAATATTGGGAAATTCACAAATATGTGGAGATTAAACCACATGCTACTGAACAACCAATAGGTCAAAGAGGAAATCTAAGGAGAAGTAAAAACAAAACAGAACAAAAAACCCTCAGACAAATGAAAATGGAAATACCAAAATTTGTGGGATGCAGTAAAAACAGTTCTAAGAGAGAAGTTCCTAGTGATAAATGCCTATGCAAGGAACAAGAAATGTCTCAAATAAACAACCTAACTTTATACCTCGAGGAACTAGAAAAAGAACAAATGAAGCTCGAAGTTAGTAGAAGGAAGAAAATAACAAAGGTTAGAACAGAAATAAAGACTAAAAAGACAGTAGAGAAGATCAAAGAAACCAACAGCTGGTTCTCTGACAGGTTAAACAAAACTGACAAGCCTTTAGCTGGAGTCACCAAGAACAAAGGAGAGAGGACTCACATAAAATCAGAAATGTAAGAGATGTTACTGCAACTCTTATCACAGAAATTCAAAGGATCATATGAGACTACTATGAACAATTATACACCAAGAAGTTGGACAACCTAGAAGAAATGGATAAATTCCTAGAAACATATGACCTACCAAGACTGAATCATGATGAAACAGAAAATCTGAAAAGACCAATTAGTAGAGAAATTAAATCAATAATCAAAAATCTCCCAAGAAACAAAATTCTAGGACAAGATGACTTCACTGGTGAATTCTACCAGACGCTCAAAGGAGACTTAATACCAATACTTCTCAAACTCTTGAAAAACAGAAGTGGAGTGAACTTTTCCAAACTCATTGTATGAGGCCAACATCACAAAATCAGACAAGGACAAAGCAAGAAAAGAAAATTACAGGTCAATATCTCATTGAAAATAGATGCAAAAATCCTTAACAGAATATTAGCAAACCACTTTCAACAACACATTAAAAGAGTCACACACCATGATCAAGTGAGATTTATTCCAAGGATCAAGGAGGATTCAACATCCACAAATCAATGATACACCACATTTAAAAAATGGACGAGAATCATATGATCATCTTCATAGATGCAGAAAAAGCATTTGACAAAATTCAACATCCATTTATGATAAGAACTCTCAACAAAGCAAGTACAGAAGAAATATACCTCAACATAATGAAGGCCATATACTCCCTGGTAAAAGACTGAAAACTTTTCCTCTGAGATCAGGAACAAGACAAGGATGCCTACTCTTGTCATTTTTTATTCAACATAGTATTCTAAATCTTAGAACAATTAGGAAAAGGAAAGGGGAAAAGAGAAAATAAAAAAAGAAAAGAACAAGGCTTCCAAATAGAAAAAAGAAGTAAAATGGTCACTATTTGTAGATGACATGATTATATCATATATAGAAAACCCTAAAGACTCCATCAAAAAACTGTTAGAAGAAATAAGCAGATTCAGAATACAAAGGTAGGATACAGTGGCGCCTGGGTGGCGCAGTCGTTGGGCGTCTGCCTTCGGCTCAGGGCGTGATCCCCGCGTTACGGGATCGAGCCCCACATCAGGCTCCTCCGCTATGAGCCTGCTACTTCCTCTCCCACTCCCCCTGTGTTTCCTCTCTCGCTGGCTGTCTATCTCTGTCAAATAAATAAATAAAATCTTAAAAAACAAAAAAAAACCACCAAAGGTAGGATACAAATTCAGGATACAAAAGTTGCAGGATGCAAAATCAATACACAAAAATCTCTTGCATTTCTCCACACTAATAAAGAACTATCAGAAAGAGAAATTAAGAAAGCAATTTCATTTACAATTGCACCAAAAAGAATAACATAGCTAGGAATAAATTTAACAAAGGAGGTAAAAGACATATATATATTGATAACTACAATACATTAATGAAAGAAATTAAAGAAGACACAAATAAGTGGAAAGATGTAACCCAAAAAGAAAGGTCCACAGAAGGCCTCAAAAACAAAGGTGAAAAAAAAAATTCCACAATATAGAACAAAAAACAAAGAAGGGGAAAATAGAAGACAAAATACATGCAACTAGAAGATGGGCCTAGAAGAACTGGCATTCAGCCTAGAAAGAGAGTTCAGAGAAAATGAAATACAGAATATTATCAAATAAATAATAGGAGTATTTACTCAAACAGAAAGACATGAGTTTTCAGACTTCAAAGAGCTCAGTGAAGTTCCAACATAGTAAACACACACACACACACACACACACACACACACACACACAACTTCAGTGATTATCACTTCCAAGGGAATAAAAAGAAGTTGTACAAGAAAAATAATACAAATACTACACATTTTATAACAAATCAAAAATACCGCAGTTGGGAATAAGATTTACATCGTTCTAAAAATATAAACACTAACTATTAATACAATCCCAAAGTGTGTAATGGAAGCGTGTAGGGAGGGAGAAAGTGGAGCAAGCTAGTAGTGAAAGTGAAGTGAGGAAAATTTTCATCTTTCATTCGAAGAAGTCAGTTGGTAATATCCGACTCAAGAAACAACAAGGTCTAGCAATCACATCTCCCCACGTAGGAAGCGGAGTGAAAGAGGAGTAGTGAGGGCGGCAGCGGTTAACCGCAGCTGTCTTCGGGTGGCCAGGATCAGGGATGAGCAGCGAGACTCAAGTTTTTCATTATAATCGTTGTAGAACTCTATGACTGTTCAAACTACGCCCACATAATTTTTTAATAAAAATAACTATAAAAGAGAGAGCGAAAGCAAGTACTTCACTGGCATCCACCCATAGGGTCGAGGAAGGTCCTTCAGGCTTTGGTGTAAGGAAAGTAAGATGCTGCTCCAGGAAGCAGGTTGGATGTGGATTCCATGGTTCACTGTGCAATGTGTCGGCTGAGCGCGCCGCACCAGAGGCGCAAGGAGAAGAACTTGAGCTCTAGCTGACATGGCTGCACACAAACCTCTCAAAACACACACCTGGATTGGGCACTACTTTCTCTCTGGGAACGCTTCCCTGAGCCCAGCCAGGGAGAACGCCATCTGGTAGAGATCGAGACCCAGATCAGGGAACCTAATTTTGTGAAATGGAAGAAGAAAATCCAAGAGATGGAGAAGGATGCTGGGCAGGTTGGTGAGGATGTGGGAACAGGGGAGACGGTGGGAGAGAAATGAAATGACCATTTGTTGCCTGCCTCCCTTGTACATGATGCTTATCCTCACATCCTAATAATTCAGTGTTTCTATCCTCTCCGTTTTACCAATGAGAAAGCTAGAACTCTGAGAGGCCACCTAGTTTGACCAAAGCCCCCATCAGTAAGTGGGGGGTCTGGATCTGAGCCGATTCTGTCTGATGTCACAGTCCTCTGTACCAGAGAGAGGAACAGAGAGAAAAAAGATGGAGTTGCCTTTGCTTTGTGGCCATATCAAAACATCAGTTTTTGTGAATTATTTTTTAAAGCAAAATATACATAAGGTTTACTATGTTAACCGTCCTTAACCATACAGTTTAGTGGCATTATGTACATTCACATTGTTGTTCAACCATCACCATTACCCATTTCCAGAACTTCTTCATCATCCCAAATGGAAACTCTGTACTCATTAAACGACCACACCCCATTTCCCCTTCCCAGCCCCCGGTAACCTCTAGTTTTGTTTTCTGTATGAATTTGTCCGCCTTACCTCATGTAAGGGAAATCATACGGTACGTTCCTTTCTTTATAACTTATTTCACTTAGCATAATGCTGTCAAGGTTTATCCATATTTGGGGATATATCAGAAATTCATTCTTTTTAAAGGCTGAATAATGTTTCACTGTATGCATAGGGTATGTTTTGTTTATTCATCACCTGTTGATAGACATTTGAGTTGCTTCTATCTTTTGGCTATTGTAAAAATGCGACATGAACACTGATGTACTAGTTTCTGTTCAAGTCTATGCTTTCAATTCTCTAGGGCATACATTGTTTGTTCATTTTTATGACTTTTCTTCTCCTTTAACCAACCTTGTTCTCTAAAAGTTCCAAGTTTTCTTGAACCTTTCCTCAACCCATTCTCTACTCCCACTACATGCTTCAAACCTCTTCAGTCCGTGAGGCAAGGATAGAGGAACATCTACTTTTCCAATAGTTCCTCGTACTCTCTGGAGCTGCTGAATTAATGACCGACATACTTGCATCCTTACTCATTCATTATTGTTCCACAAATATTTTGAGCACTTATTCTGCGCTTGACACTATTCTAAGTGCTTGGGATATTTCCATTAACAAAACAAAGATCTTTGCCAGAGTGAAGCTTCCATTCTACCTGTTGGGTTTCCGACCCAAGTTTATCAGACCATTTCCAAATCACAAGAATGGATTTTATAGGAACAGGAGAAGATAGGGAGTGTTAGTCATTCAAGAATGCAATTCTCAACTGTGAGTGAACTGACAGAAAACGTGGCCCTCCCGAAAAGTTTCAGACCTTTTCAGGAGGAGGAAAATGATTATTTGACAAACACCGCCCCCCTTTCTCCATCCTAAGGAATTGACAAAAGCAGAAAAGCAGGAGAAGGAAAGAAAAGAGGATGAAGCAAGAGTCTTCATTCTAGATTTTGCTCTGTTAAGTCCCATTTCCAAGAGCAAGCCGTGAGGGCATCTAGAATCATCATGATGTTTGAAAGTCTAAAGTTTATGGATTTGTGTATGCAATCTCTACACCCAACATGGGGCTTGAACTCACAACCCTGAGATCAAGAGTCACATGCTCTTCCCACTGAGCCAGCCAGGCAGGCCTGCATCTGAAAGTGTAGAGCCCCCAGTAGTTTTACTGGGTCACTTAGTAGATGACAGGCAGTGTTTAATGCAGGACTCAAAGTCCCTGAGGATTCTAAAAGAAGTTTCCAGTCTCCAACAAATTGAAAAAGATGACTTTCTCAACCCTGCTGCATATAAAGTCATAGGCTTGTACATTTATTTTAGATTTTTAAAAAATTTCTGGTGCCCCCATATATAGTACGCTGCTAAATCTGCAAACTATTTTATAAAGAACTGGGTCTTTTCTTGGCTCTCAACTAACTTGAAAAGAATCTGTGCCATTGCCAACTGGAACATTAGGTTTTCCTGAAAGGGCATAGGTTTAGGGTTCAGGAACTGGCATCAAGCAAAAGCAAGTCTTGGATGATTGCATCCCTATTTGGTCTGTGGGCAACGCAGGGCAAGCGTTCCTTGATCATTTCAGGGAATCAGCTAGAATTCAGTGTATGGTAAAATTTCCAAGTTGAAATGAGGATGACGTACAGACACTGAGAAATGACCTTGAAGAGCTTCTCTAGTTTGGGCAAGAGGGACCAGAGGAATAAAGAACTGGTTACTTGTGGTGACATATACTAACATTAATCCTTGTACCAAAAGCAAGCCAAGATTGCCAAAATCGGAGCATTACGTTCTAATACCCAAACAACTTGACTGGAAATTAACCCCAGTAAAGGAAATGGACACGGGTTTACCTGTAAGACCTGCTTGAAAACATGCATTGGATTTGCCTTTGAGTCTAGGAAGCAGTTGGAATGGGGTTTTCTCAGGTCCTATTTATCTTCTTCCTTCTGCCATCTGTCTTGTCCCTAGATGTGAATTCTCTCTAGCCGGATTCTTCCAGAACAAAGATATTCTTTAGGATACCATAGTGGTAAAACGTTCTCAGGCAGGAAAGTTTCAACAAATGAATATTTAAATTAATTTTAAAGCCTGGATTATGCTCCAGTGAATGTTTAGAACGTAAATGTTCAATGGCACCCCTCTCTTTAGTGGGCCTTAGGACATCCTAACAAAAAGCACATGCTAAGGTGCTTTTGCTTGATGCCAGTTCCCGAACCCTAAGCAGAAAGCACCCTCCATGGGGCATGAAAATGGCATACTGCGAGGGTGATCTCGGTTACCAGGGACGAGTCCATTACAACTCGCTTTGTGTGCCAACTCTGTGCATTTAACAAGGGTGACCAGCTCATGCACCCTCTCTGCAGCCAGAGCTTATAAAAACAAGGTTATTTACCTTGTTTACCTATTGCTCGATCCATGGGCATCATCCATTCCCAGCCCTCATTTTTGGATGGGTTTCACACTTTCTATTGGTCTTTTCTAGCAACTGATCTCAGAATCCCTCTGCTTTAGAAGCTGTAGGCTAACTCGCTCTGCCCACGCCTGCCATTGACCCCTCAGCCAACACCCTCAGATCTGCCTGTGCCTCCCCACCCCAAGGAGGGGCTTGAGCTATGCCTTCCACATTCTCGAATCCAGAGTATTGCATTATGGGTGACCCCTGCAGGCACCGAGGTTAAAGTCACCATGTTAAGGTCCCATACTGAAGGAGAACATCCTAGCCCTAGATTTAGTTAATTTGAGCTCCACCCTAGACCTACCTACCACTCTTAGGCTACGTGACCAAGTGGCCTGGATAAGTCCAAACTTTACATGTTAGCACACAAGGCCCTTCACTGCGGGGTTCTTGACAAATTCTCTGGTTTCATCTCCTATCACTACCTCCATCACTCCCTTCCATCCAGCCCCACTGGTAACTCCTCACACCTTTTATCTGTGGAAAGCTGTAAGACGACTTTTGTGCTCTTGAAAGGCAAAATGTCCATCCCATTAAACCTACAAGAAAGAGAGAGGGCAAATGAATGGGGGCAGAAAACATGGGGGGGGGTGCAGAAAGGAAAATAAAGGAAATAATAGTGGTTATAAGGTCATGAAAGTTGTAACAGCTCATGACTAAGAATCTCATGATCCTGTAACTTAATGGAAAGGCTCCTTCGCTACAACTGGTAGAACCTGTCAATGAAGGTTTCAAGGGCCTTTTCTTCTAGCACATTCATCCAGTTCCTATTTTTCTGGAATGACATCATTTCTGTGGCTTTGGAATTCTATGCTTAGAGCTCTATGGTCCCTTCTACAAGCAAAAAGATCTCTGGAATAAGAGCATAAAAGCAGGGTTTTGGACGCCTGTCACCAGAAGCCTGGAAAAATGCATTTTAACCAAAAGTTCAGTTGGCGAGGTCTTTAAGAGGAGCGCACAATCGAGTGCCATTGCTGTGATTCCAAGTAGATGTGTGTAGGCGGGGGGAGTGCTCACAAGAGAGAGAGAGAGACACTGTGTTGAGGGAGAAGGGAGACGTATGTATTATCCAGCAATTAACGAATATTGACAGGTCTAATAATAGTTTATCCTCAGCTAATCCTACAATTTGCTCCCATAATACTAGAGCTAATCACGTAGAGGCTTGAACTTCTAGCAAGCTTGCCTCAGCACCCAATTTCCTGTAGGGTGGGACCCCAAGTAAACACTGAACTGACATTTCTCTATTTTAAAGATACTGACACAGCTGTGGGTGCTTTGTGTTTTATCAATTCGGTTATTAATGCTAGCATCTTGTTCTTGCCATGAATTTCACATAAAATATGGAACAGATTGCTTTTGCCTACAGCCTTAAAAAAAAAAAAATCAAAGCCAAAAAAAAAAAAATCTGTAACCAATTGCAAATGTTAAACCATTTTAAATCGGAAATATTCTACGACATCTATCCTGACAAATAATTTTTAAAACTACTCAATTCTGAAATATATCTACAAGGTTTATAAAATTTGCAATGGGTTTATTTTTTTTAATCACCACTAGACTTTTCTCTATTTTAACAGTTTTTGCTTCCTACAATTTTCCATAGCATATGAAACAGGAGAAATACATCTTTATTTTCTACCTATTAAGCTCTAAGTTACAAGCAATGAAGACTCCAATTTGCACCAAAGTCATCTGCATAATAACTATACCAGTGACATTATTTGGATGATTTTGGCCTCAAGTAACAAAAAAATAAAACGACTTCTAAATTACAAAAACTTTATCATTTCACTTAATAAAAAATCCAGAGGCAAGGACGCTCCACAGTTGGTTTCCTCAAGGATTTAACACTGTCATCATGGACTCAAATTCTTTGCGTATTTCTGCTCTACCACTCTGGGCTTCTCAGCTTGTACACAACTGGCTCTCCCCTGGTTGTAAAATGGACACGATAGTTCCAGGAGTCAAGTAGAAATGGCAACAATGGGGAGAACATCTTATTCAAGTAGTCTCTTCTTATCAATGAGGAGACTTTCCTAGAGCCCAGCGGTAATTTTCCCCTGACTTACCATTGGCCAGAATTACATCACAAGACCATGCTTAAACCAATCACAGGCAATATCAATGAAATCATGGATAGGCCAGTGCCACCTTGTAGCACCGGGTCTGAAGCTTACAGCAATGTGGAGGAAGGTAGATATTTAAACAACATCAGATTTCTATCACAGAGGAGGAAAGAGGAATGGCAGTTGAGGAAGACAACAATAATCACCAACAAATGCAAAAACACAAGGTTTTGCAATATGGGCATTTGATATATTCATTGTTCACTCATTTAACAAATGTTTCTGGGTGCCCACTATATGCCATATGCTATTCTATGTAGCAGGAGGACACCATAGTAAGAAAAAAAAATACACATAATCCCTGTCTTCCTGGACCAACTGGTCTACTGGGAATTTCTTAGATGTCCACATTTTGCATAGTCATGAAGCTGGAAGGATCCACAGAAAGCAACTATCTCAGCCCTGTTATTTTAGAGGTGAAGAAACAGAAGCTGGGAGTGACTAAGTCATTTGCTGGACCGAGGATGCACCTGATTTTGGATTATATGCTACTTGTATTTTTTTAAGGTACCAATTATCTTGGGTGCAAAAGCTTTTTATATGTATATATTTAATTTGCCATATGCTAATCCAAAATATGATTTATCATAAAATAAATCACTTTAGGGGAAACAATTTACTCTATGAAATGATTCCCACAAGATTCATTTGGGTGATATCTGTCATTAAAATAAAATTTATAAAATTAGTTCATCATCTTTTCTGGAGGTAATCTCTTTGCACCTAGTCAAAATTCAAATTTCTTCCTCTCATATCCTACCCCAAAGCCCATCGTTCTATCCTCTCCAGCTCTGTGCAGTGCCAGTCAACCCCTACATGTGGTAAGGGAGCCTCTAATCCCCACCCTAAAGGGTTATTTGGAGTCTTCCAAGTCCTCTGAGGGAGGCGTCCACTGTATAATACTTCCTCCTCTACTCTGCATAGTGATAGTTAAGACATACTTGTACCTACAAATTTCGGCCACATTTTCTGGGACCCATATTACAAATGTCTCCTGAAAGATTCAGAACCACCCAGGCCTTTGGTGTGACTTGGACATGACCTGTAACAAAAGTTGCCAAATCTCTGCCTGGAAATTTTGCTCAGAAATTTATGCTGAATTGTTCATTCTGATTCCTCCTTTGTGTATGTATTCGGACAGACACACAGGTGCACAAAGGGGCAAGGATATTCACTGCAGCATTTCTCGTAGAAGGCAAAGACCAGAAAGAATCTTAATGCTCCTCAATACGTCACGGCATGGGCCTGAGCGTCGTGTGACTGATAAAATGGAAGTAACTCTATGAATTGATACGGAATGGCCACGAGGAAACTGTAACAGGGAAAGCTCAGTGCAGGAAATTACATATAGCATGGAGCCTGTTTGTAAATAAATATTCAAAGAAACAGAAGGAATCTGTAATTGACTATGCATGCAATGTCTGTAGAACAGGGGTGATTTAATTATGGCTCGAAGGCCAAATCCAGCCAACCATCTGGTTTGGTACGCTATGAATGGTTTTTATACTTTTTAGTGGTTAAAAAAAAAATCAATAGAATATAATTTCATGAGAATGACATGAAATTCAAATTTCAGTGTTTATAAATAAGCTTTATTGGAACACAGATATACCCTCTGTATTGTCTATGGCTGCTTTTGGACGACAGCAATAGGGTTGGGTAGTTGTGGTAGAAAATCATTGCCCACAAAGAGTACAATATTTACTATTTGGCCCTTTACCTCCTTAGAAGAGTAACTGTAGTTTCCTCTTGGGAAAGGTATTGGAATATAAAGACAAGGCCAAGAAGAAATGGTTTCACTTTCTATAATCTTGTACATTTTTTTTTTATAATAAGAATTACCTACTTCAGGGAAATACATGATCTTTTTATTGATAATTTTCCTAAGTTCTTTAATAATTTTTGAAATTGTCTTCTCTCGGTAAACATCATGTCTCTGATGAGGCATTCTGGCACTGGCACGATGACTCCCCAAGATGGTCCTGGCGAGTGTCAGGGAGACCAGGGAGCTGGATATGTACAATTTTATTACAGGACAAGTGCTGGATGTGTCTGGTACTATTTTATCATTATATTTAAAATAACCAACTGTGCCATGGGGGGGGGGGGAGGAAATGTTGTATTTCCCTATTTTTTTTCTCATGGAGAATATAGAAGACTGTTTTATTGTTTCATGCAATTTCACGGTCCTTCATGATCACTTTTTCTGTAGCTACATTGAAAAAGTAAATTAAAATCTTCCCAGTGATTGGCTGGACCAGGCGACGCAGAAACAGAGGTAACTCCATCTCCTCTGATGGAGGAAGGGAAGGCATTTGAGAACCCAGAAATGAAAAATCTAGGCAGCTCTGACCCATGAATGGGCCTGGAGATTCAGAAGAAACCCCAGGGAGGCCCCAGCAGCAGAGGGTTAATAGAAGAATTGGTGACGATTGTTACATGTCCTCTAATATTTTTCAGGTGAATTTTTCAGGTGAATTTTTTTTAAAGAATATTCCAGAGGCATGGCTTGAACTTGACTATGAATTTCTGGGGATGGGGGATCTCCAATGATTCTAGATGACATCCAGTGTTAGGAACCCTTACTCTGAAAGAGCATCTTGAAAGTCCATGTTAGCATAACTCAAAAGAAAATACAATAAGAAAATGAAGTAATACAATTCATGATCATCATGATGTATCTGGGAACAACCTTAATGAGAAAAGTATGTGACTTTATACACAGAAAATAAGCACTTAAAAAAACTTTGAATGAAAATAGAACACTAGCTTCCATCACTCCGTATCTAAAAGATGCGGATTCATTCCCCCTAAAGACTCACAGAATTTTTTAAACTTGACGAAGTGATTCCATATGATAGGAAAGAATAACTGAGCTGAAATATCAAAAATAATGGTGGAAGATGTAGCATCAGAAGATTTTGGAAAGACAGTGCGTTAATGCATCCTGCCTTTCCTACATACACCACTTCACACCTGGCTTTACCTCACATCTCTGGTGCCTTGCATCTGTTCAGGCAGTGGATAGATGAACTGACACTAGTGGGAGTTTGGGGCCGGGGGCGGTGCAGGGAGCAGCAGAAGGTAATCTTAGGGCAAGGATCTGAAGCAGTCAGCTTTTGGGAAGAGCTTCATCCACAGGGATCGCTGGACCCACTTGAGTAAAGTTGACATTGGCCAACCTGAGTATTTCAGACACTGGTCAGTCTCCAAAGGCTACAGGGACCTGAGAAGGTGCTGATTGGGTGGACCAAGGGTTTCCTACCCCTGACACTGGGACAGCCAGTGGAGACCCTCTCCTCCTCCACATGCCTTGACAGGGAGCTGAGGGTGAGACCACCACACCTTCTTTGGCTCCACCTCCCCATCCCAGCAGCTGAACCCCAATAAGCCACAAAGACAAAACACCCAACACTAAAGGAGTGCCAGAGAGACAAAGAATAAAAAAGGTCCTGATGAAATAAAGCTGCTAGGAACAGGAGGAGACAGAGGGCAACCTTTTTTAAAACTTCAAATAGTAATGATAATGTTAACAAGAACACTTAAAGAGACTCACGTTCAGCACGTGATGAAAGACTTCCTAGAACACATGCTTTCATTTCTTACAGTATCAGATGAATTTAAGGAGAGGATCACTGTGGATACTCAGAGGCCAGGCACATGAAAAGGATGAAGTAAGTAGAACCAGAGGCAAAAATAGAAAGATCTAGTAATCATGAGGGAGATGATTAAAGGCTTGGATGACAAACCCAGGTAACTCCCATGTGGATTGTAGAGTTTAAGAAGAAAAAGAAGGAAAAAGGGAAAAGATGAACACGAAACAGAAGTAAAAAACTTCCCTGAAAAAAAAAAAAAATTAAGTTTCAGATTGAGAGAGTCTAATGAATTTTAGACAAAATTATTGGAGGAAGAGAGGGATTTATCCACATTCTGGCAAAATTCCCAAACTTCAAGGGTAAAGAGAAAACTCTTAAAAGCGTCCACTTAGAACAGTTCTCTTAAAAGAAAATCTATACGCTTTTTTTAAAAAAAGATTTTATGTATTTATTTGAGAGAGAGCAGAACGAGAGCGCACAGGAGCAGGGGGAAGAGCAGGGAGCCCGACCTGGGGCTCTATCTCAGGACCCCAGGATCATGACCTGAGCCGAAAGCAGATGCTTAACCAACTGAGCCACCCAGGCGCCCCTAAAAGAAAGTCTATATGCTGAAAAATCATTATCCTAGTACTATTTAAAACAGAAAAAACAATGAAAAAGAGGTAGAACTAAGAAACTGTTAATTTTATGTGAAATTTTAAACAGTCATTAACAACAATCATTAAAATGGGTAAAGCGGGTCACAAGCTTCCAATGATAAACTAAGTCTTAGAGATGTAATGTACAGCATGGGGACAATAGGGAATAATACTCTATTATATATCTGAAAGTTGCTAAGAGAGATCTTAAACGTTTTCATCACAAGATTTGTAACTACATGTGGTGATGGGTAGTAACAAGACTTACTATGATCATTTCACAATCTGTACAAAGATAAATCATGTTGTACACCTGAAACTAATGTTAATTATCCCTCAATTAAAAAAAAAAGAAAAAGCTAAGATGAATTCTATAGCTACGTGGAAAAACACAGATATAAGGTAAATCTGCACATTATAAACTAGAGGAGTATGAAATATGAAATTCTGTGTGTAATATGATTAAAAGCTGTTTTTAAGTATTGGTGGGAATGCAAACTGGTGCAGCCACTCTGGAAAAACAGTACTGAGGTTCCTCAAAAAGTTAAAAACAGAACTACCCTATGACCCAGCAATTGTACCACTAGGTGCTTATCCAAAGGATACAAACATAGTGATTTGAAGGGACACATGCACCCAAATGCTTATAGCAGCAATGTCCACAATAGCCCAAATATGGAAAGAGCCCAGATATCCATTAACAGATGAATGGATAAAGAAGATGTGGTCTATACATACAATAGGCTATTACTCAGCCATCAAAAAGAATGAAATTTTGCCATTTGCAACAATGTGGGCGGAACTAGAGGGTATTATGCTAAGCAAAATTAAGTCAGAGAAAAAACAAACACCATATTATTTCATTCATATGTGGAATTTAAGAAACAAAATAAACATAGGGGAAGGGAAGGAAAAATAAGAGGAAAACAGAGGGGGAGGCAAACTGTAAAGGACTTTTACCTACAGGAAACAGAGGGTTGCTGGAGGGGAGGTGGGTGGGGGGATGGGGTCACTGGGTGACGGGCATTAAGGGGGGGCACGTGATGTAATGAGCACTGGGTATCATATGCAACCGATGAATCGCTGAACGCTACCTCTGAAACTAATAATACAGTGTAAGTTACTTAAATTGAATTTAAATAATTTTTTAAAAGCTGTTTGTAAATGCACAGGAAAGACAGAAGGAATAAAAGGATGGTAGATGGGCTCCAATAACTAGTAGGACTATGGGATCTTTACTTTCTCTGTTTCATAAACTCTCTCTCATGTATCAATAATTTCTTAAGTAACAGTTATGTGAAGTTCATTTTTTTAAAAGGCGTTATGTTTTTAATAAGGAACAGGGAAAAACTCATGCTTATGAGCTGTAGATACTGAAGCAAATCTCACAGACAGCACGTGCCTTGCAGCCAGACCAGATGACCCAGGACTCCAGGGTCAATATGCCAATATTAATCTTTAAGATTGATACTGCCTGGGGTAGGGGTTGGCCCTAAAACTTTGGGGGGGTTAAAGTTATTTTCTTGGTATATGGAGTAAAGGAGGCCTTGCTTCCCTTATTTGCCTGAGATTTGGGCAGATTCAAACCTAAGTTTTAGGGAAAACTCTAATTCATCTTTGAAGGCATTCGTCCTTCCTCCCCCTCGTCAGCGGGCCCCCATCCTGATCAGCTCCTCAATCCGTCCAGTGTGAGAAAGACGAAAGCAGCCCGACAGCCGGGAGCTGGCCGGGGATGTGGCAGGGTTTACTGTTGCCAGAAGGCAATGTCAGACAAAGTCATTCTGTCACTGTGACAAAGTGAGACAAAAATAAACCCACTCCATAAGCACGTCTGGGTGCCGACAACCACAATAACCAATCATCTCTCCCTCTCAGCTTGTAAGGGGGACCGGCTCTTCCCAAGCCTCAGCCCTGCTTCAGTTCCCCTACCTTCCAGATGAAAATCAAGACACCCAATCACAGAATTGTCCCGAACTCCCGAGAGCACCCAATACAGAGCAAACTCCTGCTTCCGTGAACTCTCCCCGAAATCACCTCACGGAAGCTCAGATCCTATCATGTAAACCTTCTAGTATCTTCTCAACGAGACTCTGCACCGTCTCCCTGGTGGGGGGTCTCCCTCAATGAAACAAGCCAAAAACCCAACTCAGGTCAAGTCTAGGTATGTTCCTAATGGGGTTTGGCCTTAGGGCACTGACAAATTCAAGAGCATTTTTTTTTTTTTTTCAGGTTTTGATCAGCCTTGGGGCAAGCAATGAAAATTCAGCCAGCAACCCAGCATAGGTTCTCACCACGGCACAAAAAGTGAATTCATTGCTCATTGTTACCCAGCGTTTGGCAAAGCTCCGTTGAAAGAAACCACACGCAGAGCTCCCTGCAGCATACAGGACCCCTCTCTTTCTGGAAGGCTTCTGACGCCTATCCCTGAATTCCAGGAATCTGGCCACGAGCTCCGTACCTGCATCCCCCTGCTCGGCATCTTCAGACCTGCCTTTATTCCCTTCAGCTCTGGTGCAGTGCCATCAGGATGTTCTCGAAGCCTCCTCAATTGGCCACTGTCAGCATGTGGAAGACACCCATCATCACATAAACCAGTTCTGGAACTCGCAGGAGAAATGTATTCCTTTTGATAAGAGCAGGGACATTTAGACTGGTCCCGAGCAAGCTGTTTGTTTCCATTTTATACACTGTGAATGGCAGAGCTAGAGTTTCCACTTGCACATCGGTTTCTGGAAAAGCAAGCCAAGTCTGCAGCCAAACTAGTCTGCTTTCTGGTGGGGGTCTCATTTCTGATTCCTCCCCAATCCCCTTTTTAAAAATCATCTCGGCCACTGTTTTCCTTTCTCCCCTCTGCCAAATTGATGGTATCTTGCTGCATCTTACGCACCCGTGTAAGCAACCAGAGGTATTTTTAAAAAAATAATAAATTGGGTAACAGAGAGAGACATCAAGTCTGAAATGGTGTGGCACAAATCCAAGAGCAGGGCCGGCATTTAGAGGAAGCTGAGCCCCCAGGAGAGCCGACAGCAGTTGGGGAGGCTGGCAGGCGGAGGGCCGGGGAGCACAGGGCAGGCTGGAAGAGAAGTGTGCCCCCTATCAGCCACGTCCCGCAGGGCACATGCACCAGGGGGGACCAGTACATGGGGAGGACCCAGTCCTGCAAGTCCACGTGGGAGATAAGGCTTGGGAAGGACGGGAAGACTGGCGTGGGCTTGAACCAGGCGCAGATGTCGAGGCGCGATGTAAGTCACACCTGGCCTTCCTTTTTGTGTGACAAACACAAGTGTCCTGGTCCCCATGCTCCGGAGTCAGGGATGAAGGTGACAGAAAGGGACTGTTTCCTAGGGCTGCCCTAGCAACGTTCCACAGACCGAGGGACTGCGAAATTTATTTTCTCACCGTTCTGGAGGCTAGAAGTCCAAGACTATGGTGTCGGCAGGACTGGTTTCTTCTGAGACTTCTCTTGTTCGCTTGCAGGTGGCCTTCTTGAGGTGTCCCCACATGGGCTTTCCTCTGCACTGCACCCACGTGTCTGTCCTATTCTCCTCTTCTCATAAGGATACCAGTCGTACTGGAAGAGGACCCACCCATACGTCCCCATTTTATCCTGATGACCACTTTAAAGAGCCCATTTCCTAATGCAGTCGCATTCTGAGGTGACGAAGGTTAGGACTCGAATGTATAAATCTGGGGGAGGGCGAGGGGTGTCACAGTGCAGTCCCTAAACACGATGAGTGATAAAGACATGCAGTGGCTCAGGATAGCCATGCTGGGTCTGTCACCACTGGGGGGCGGGGGGGTACACAACCAGTGTGACTTAGACGACCCTTTCCCGGCCCTGCTGACACGCTCTCCCACAGACTGCGTCCGGCCGAGAGGGCCAATTCTCGGCCCTCATCCCTGAGCAGAGGAAGTCCGCAGATCGACGTCTGTAACGGAGAACGCATCGACCGACTTCTGTGAGA